>NC_052502.1:1641315-1986017 GCF_016617805.1 Bactrocera tryoni
GAACAATGGCTTGAAGATGGGATTGTCGAAACTTCAGAGTCTGAATTCTGCAGTCCAGTTGTATTGGTGAAAAAACGCGATGGCACACCCAGGTTGTGTATAGACTACCGACGCATAAACAAAGTAATAATTAAGGACAGATTCCCACTGCCTTTAATTGAAGACCAACTCGATCGACTACAAGGCTCCAAGGTATTTAGCACGATTGATCTAACAAACGGGTTCTTCCACGTTGACGTTTCTGATGCAAGCCGCAAGTATACATCATTTGTAACACATAACGGTCAATATCAATTTGTTAAGGTTCCATTTGGATTGTGCAACTCTCCTGGCGTTTTTCAGAGGTATGTAAATGCTATTTTTCGAGATTTCACAAAAGAGGGAATTGCTCTTCATTACATCGACGACGTTATAATTCCGGCAACTGACGAAAAGGAAGCGCTAATTCGATTAGAAAAGGTTCTAAACTTGTGCAAAGATTATGGGCTTCAAATTAACAGAAAGAAATGCCAATTTTTGCAAAGACGAGTGGAATTTTTAGGTCACGTTATAGAAAATAACCTAGTCGCTCCATCAAGTGTGAAAATAGAAACAGTTATGAAGTATCCATTACCAACAACCTTGAAACAGTTAGATAGTTTTCTTGGCCTAGCCGGTTATTTTAGAAAGTTCATACGCAACTTTCCATTAATTGCAAAGCCGTTGAACGATTTGAGGAACCGAAATATTCTATTTAATATGGGGGATGAACAAATTGAATCATTTAATACTTTAAAAACTCTTTTAAGTCAAAAACCAGTATTAAGTATATACAATCAGACGTATGAAACGCAAGTACACACAGACGCATCCATAAATGGTTACGGCGCTGTTTTATTACAAAAATCTCCAGATGATAGTCAATGGCACCCCGTGTATTATATGAGTAAAAAGACGATGGAAGCTGAGCGAAAATTTTGCAGCTACGAACTCGAAGTACTTGCTGTAATAGAGGCTCTTAAAAAGTTTAAAGTTTATTTATTGGGTTTACATTTTACCATTGTAACCGATTGTAACGCGTTTGCCAAAACAATAGACAAAAAAGATTTATGTACGAGAGTAGCTAGGTGGATAATGTTGTTGCAAGAGTATGACTACGCTATCGAACACCGTTCTGGTTCAAGTATGAAACACGTAGACGCATTGAGTAGATTTCCAATTTTAACAATTGCCATAGATGACGTTACTTTAAAGATCAAAGATGCACAAGCACAAGATGACGAACTGCGACTAATTAAAGAAATTTTGCAAGAGAAGGAAAGTTATGAAGATTATTTTATGAAGGGTGACATTTTATATAAATTAGTAAACGACTGCGAGTTATTAGTCATACCCAAATGCATGCAAAAAGAAATTATACGACGAGCCCACGAAAAAGGGCATTCCGCTTTAGCAAAAACTAAAGATATTATATCCAGAGAATTCTATTTTTCCAAACTGAATGAAAAAAATTCAAAATGTATTTCCAATTGCGTTCAATGCATCGTTGCCAATCGCAAAAGAGGAAAACAAGAGGGCGAGTTACCTACCAAATCAACATCAGCAAAGAGAGGTCATCAGTAAGCTAATGACGCAAAGCATCAATTTTGGTAATCCAGTTAAAATTATCTCTGATAGAGGTTCGGCGTTCACGTCCGACGAATTTAAAGAATACTGTCGATCAGAGAACATAAAACACGTTAAGATAACTACAGGACTACCACGTGCCAACGGCCAAATTGAAAGATTGAACAGCACAATAATTGCAGTTTTATCGAAACTAAGTATCGAAGATGCAACAAAGTGGTATCGTTATGTCGACCGAGTACAACAGGTACTAAATTCCACATATCATCGAAGCATAAATATGACACCGTTCGAAATGATGATTGGGACCCGAATGAGGTCTAAAGAGCATATTTATATTAAAAAACTCATCGAAGAACAATTAGTACAACAGTTTAATCAAAATAGAGACGAAATGCGCAACGACGGGAAAAAACAAATCCTTAAGATTCAAGAAGAAAACAAAAAATCATACAATCTGCGACGTAAAAAAGCTCATATTTACAAACTAAATGATATTGTTGCTATAAAACGCACACAATTAGGTAGCGGTTTAAAGCTCAAACAAAAGTTTTTAGGCCCCTATCGAATTACTAACGTAAAACCGAACAACACTTACGGTGTCCAAAAACTGGGTAACGGCGAAGGTCCAAAAACAACAACAACGTGCGCAGAATTTATGAAAGAGTGGCTTAATACATTTGATGACGACGATTCTACTTAGTTATTCGTGACGAATATCACGCAGGATGGCCGATGTGTGGGAATGAAACGATATGGCAGCACAGAAAAGCCAGAAGAAGAAGAAGAAGAAGATGAGCAACGCGAGGTGAAGGTGTACGACGTGCGGCAAGATTGAGCAGAAGTAGCTTTAATATACTTATAAATCTATAAATCGTTTTGCTTTGTATTTATAAATCGTTTAACTTTGTATACTTAAATAATGTTTTTTAATAAACCACATCAGTAATTTGTCAGTATAACTAATCTTGCCCACATATATTTTTTACGATTCCACTCTCTTGCATAGAAACATTCATATTTGCCTCATAATCCCACTTGACTTGCGAATACTGAATTTTGCACTACGCTCGTGCAATTCAACCCCACATATTACCTTTCCCCTTGAAATATAATAGTGTTGAAACACATAGAGCATCTCTTAACAAGTTCATCTTGCAAAGGATCTTGCAACGCCATTGTATTGTATCTGTGCAAGTGAATATGGATGAATGTATGTGTGTAAGTAAGGAAGTCGGATGGTCTTATATGCATTTTCCACTTGTTTACTTTGCGACTTGTGCTTAGATACTTACAAAAATAAAAAAGTGCACAAAATTGTGTGGACACTTGAAGCGATGCGCATTATTGCTGACGTTGTCGCTTTTGTTATTGTTGTTCTGTGGTCGAAAGTTCTGTACGCCCAGTTGCTTGTCAGGTTGGTTCTCTCGGTTGCTTTGTTGATGTTTGAAGAGGGCTTTCTGTGAGGGCAAACACTTGAGAAAACTGAAATGTAAACAGTTATGTTAGAAAGTCGGACGACGGGTCAAAGTAGTATTGATGCTTTCATTGTACAAGTATTTTAAAGGCCCCTGTTGGAAATTTCAGCATACAATTGGGAATTGAAAATAATAATGAGGCCTTAGCGTCTAAATATTAACTCATGTGTTTCAAGGTTTACGATTACTTTTAAATTCTGAAATAATGTCAAACTTCTGAAATTTTAGAAATGATTAATTGACTATCTGTCGATTTTAGACTATCTGCCGCTATTACCTATTCAACACATCCAACAAAGTATTCTAGTTGGAAGTCGGCTAATTTCCCTAAAGAGTCTGCGTAGATATGTGAACGTGCTTCTAATCTGTGTGTCCTGACACTTCAATTCTGAATAATAAATATTTTCCGATACCTTTTTAAACCTTGACTGCAAAAGAAATACGTAACCAAATGTATGGAAATTTAAAGATTCTGTGACTCTTAAATCGATCCGCTCTCTTAAATACAAGTAACGCATATTTACCAACGTCACTTCAGTCAAATACAAAATTGTTCGTGCCGTCAATAAAAAGATTATTTTCAATGGTATAAATTTGCTATTAACTTATTTACAGCAGAATTCCATTGCCTCTCCATCCAAAATCCATTAATCTCGCGTCTTAAAGGTGTGAACGGGGCGATTGGTACTTGTTGCATGGTGCGCACGCTGTTGCACGCCGTTGCAGCAACTCGCAAACATCGCATTCAACATTCAACGTTCAGCACTCAGCACTCAGCTGCCTTCAATCACTTTGCCTTTCAAGTATTGTCTAAAAGCATCCAGCAGTGCATTGAATATACCGAAACCACGTCTCCCCCCACCCCCTGCGATAAATCAGCAAACAAGCTGCTTAGCATGGGCGGTGGCTCGCTGAAGGAATGGTAATAATGTCAGATATTGCTTGGGCTACGACTTCCACAGCCTTCGCCACTACCTGCTCCTCCCACAAGTACAGCATTTGCCGCTACTTAGCCGCTATCTGCTTTCGCCAAAGTGAACTTAAGTGGCTCACCCAACCTGCCGCATGCGACATGCCTCAAGGTAGCACCTCACCCACTCCCCACCTATGGAAGGTTTGAGCGCGGCATTTGAGCGAGGCTAGTTATCTGCACGCCGCTCAGATACATGTACATCTTTCCGCAGCGCGCTGCCTGTGGCAAGTGACAAGACATGGAGCCAATGGCGTTTGGCGCGCTGCCAATTTCAGCTACATCGTAGCGGATGTTGCAGGAATGAAGTGGCAGTTGGTGGCGCTGCGTTGTTCTTCTGTCTATTTGACATCCTCTGCTTGTAGCGCTGCCGGAAATGGCAACACGATTACCGATATGCACGACTGCCGGCGTCGCCACTGCCTCTGCCTCTGCAACAGCGTTCCCTTCGTATTTAATCAGTAACACTAAGAGCAACAACATCGGCTACACCGTCAGCATCAGCATTAGAAGTAAGTGCGCTATCGGCACTAAAACTGGCAACATGATTGCACCAGCGCGAGGGCAACCCGGAGCACTAAAGAGGTTGCTGAAGTGTGAGAACACGTTTTAGACTTGCAGCATTTGAAGTGGCGAAACGGAGGGAGCAGCGCAAGTGCATTGAAGTGCAGAGTATTGGCTCTGTTTACTTCCATTTGCTCTAGTTCTGTTGCCGTATTTTATTTGGCGATGCTTCCAGGGATTTGTTTTTCAGATGTATCAGCGAGGAAGAAAATCTGCTTTACTTAAGCCGAGTGAAGTGGCAAACAGGAAATGTGCTAGGATTTGATTCCGCGCGGCAACTATTGTGTTGGCTGCATATTGTTGCCACTAAACAAGAATAAAACTTAATAATAAAAACTACACATGCTGTGAATGGCAAAAGCTGCGAGAAGAAACACACTTTTTTCTGTTTCATTCTACACTTACACTCTAAATTAATTTTTACTTTCGCACAAAGTCTTCGACTCTCGAGAACGTCGTAGTGGCAAAAAGTGGAAAGCAAAATCTCTTGAAAAGCAGCTCACATCTGCACCCCTTCCGAACTGAACCTGCTCAGCGAATGCAAAGTTTCGCCTTTAAATGCTGAATTCCGATTGTCTTCCCGTTGAAGTGAATGTTCTTGTTTACTTGTTTGGCAATATTTTAATTTTTATCACTTTTTGATTTTTTGCTCCAGTTGAGCTCCTGCACCAAAACTACCGACAAAGTAAGTCTCATCTCATTAAAGGAGGAACGTTGCTTTGCCTTTTCTACCAGCAAACAAATTACATTTAAATATATATCAACAGCTTTCAGACATCTTTACCACAATTTCTTTTGATAAGAACTAGAGTAAAGTAACTAAATCTTAGCGGTTTTCTTAAAGTACTTAGTTCAATAGAAGTGAAGTTATGACAATCCCTCTAAGTATTGAAGTTTATAACAATCAATGTAATAACTAATATTTTCAATGTTAAAATTATTTTAATTTCTCTAAGCTATTATTTTTCCTTAAATGTTGCTCGTAATGCCAAAAAATTCGAATATGATATTAAAATAACGACATCCGAAGAAAATACTTTTGCTTTTGAAGCGAAGAAAGTTAACCCTACTTTTAGTATTGCCGCTTATAAATATATTCATTTTTCAGAGGAAAGAGAATTAAAAAAGTTTACAAAGTATGAATACCATTTTTCCAGCGAGGGCGTTCCCAAGTTTTTACCTCTGGACCCGATTTGCTTTCGGCGGTCCTGCTATTCAATAGGGTAAAATATTAAAGGCAAAAACGTTATTGGCGGAATTCCCACAGATTGCACTTGTTTATCTCTTAAAATAATTGACACAAATATTTATCAATGGAAAATGTTTGTAATGAACTTTTCATTTGGCATATTACTGAAATTTGTAGTTGTTGTTTTTATTTATACATTTACCAGAGGACCCGTCCACGCTTCACTGAGGCTGATACATAAACAATACTACTACTACCATCTATATGATTTCTATTAGTTGGATTATAACTATTAGTTAATGAGAAATAGCATTTTTGTGAAACAACTTGTGTTAGTTTACAAAAAAATGGATCATAAAGCATTTCGTGTGTTAATAAAGCATTGCTTTTTGGGGGAAAATACTGATTTTGAGAAGTGTTTGAGTGCTCTTTAATCGTAATAAAACCGAATTTTTGCGTCGGTGAGTAACAATAGAAACATATCTCCATCATTTCCCACTGGAGTCCAATCAACAGTCATTCTAGTGGACTGCACGTGATGAACCGGTTCTCAAGCGTGAAAAGACGAAAAAGTCGGCTGGAAAGTTATGTCATCAGTCTTTTGGGATGCACGTGGTATAATACATACTCAACGACTGATTACTAAGCCAGTTATAATCTATTTCACTGCGTATTTGCTTGCAGTTCTTTTCTACTATTCCAAATATAGCCATTGTATTATTTTTGTGGAAGAATCTGATTCGAATGATTCCTACAAACATGCATTTTGAACAAATGCTTATAATTTGAAATATAATTTTTGTATATATGAAATGTATTGAATTTTAACATAAAGAGATAAAAAGTATCTTATGTTCTTACCCTAGTTCTAAGCTACTTCCCCACTAATTTTCAGTCAAATCGGTTCAGCCGTTTTTGAGTTATAAATGGTGTAACTAACACAACTTTCTTTTATTTATATAGATTTTTGGATTTTAGAAGAATTGCTTATGTTAGGAAACATTTTTTTTTATGAACTGTTCTTTTATGAAAATAGGTAAGCTGCTGAACCAGAGTTTACTCCGGACACAACGTGGCACGTAATTTATATGTATATATGTTACTTAGAATCGGAAATTTGTACGATAAGGACCTGCTCAAATTTTTCGAATTACAAGTTGTTAACGTACACGGTGATAAGACTCATGGTAGTAAATCCTTTTCCGACGAATCAGTTATTGTGCAGAGACAGTGTTATGCAACTCTTAAATCCCAATTCAGTAAACAGCAGTGCCACAATGAGGAAACTCTACGAATTCGATCACTCATTTACTCGTATATATAATAATATTACCAAATACTATTCGGCAGCATCCCGGCTTGTGATTTCACCCAGATCCTCTTCGCAAGCTTTTCATAGCGCATTTGCAAAAACTATTACTGCAAGAACAATATAATAAAGTAAAACATGGAATCATGCAATTTGTATTGCATTCAAGTGTGAGGGTGAGTGTGTGTGTGTGTCTGCGACTGCGACTGCATTGTTTCGCTAAGTAAGCGTAATGGAAAACTCACGACATGTGTTGAAATTTAAGTTTCAACTGCAAACTTTTCGCTTCAAGACTCAAGTTTCCGTTGACGAGTTTAATAAATTGTTTTCCACTGTAGTTGAGTTGAGGAGTCAGTTAAAGTTTGCAAGAAGCATTTTGTGTGCATACCGCCGACGCACACCTCGCACCTACATACACAGTCAGACATAAACTCAATTTGAAGCAAAAACAAATGCAAAAACAAGTGGCAAACACATGAACTCTTGCTCGCACGCATGTTCGCTTGTTCGAAACTTTTCGCCGCGTTTTCGACGTTCCTGCAGTCAACCAGCCGCAACGGGTGTGTTAAGTCAAATACAGACGAGACTAGTAAATTTGGGAAGACCAAGATCTGAAAAACATGTTTTTAGCAAAGCAAATTTTGGATTCAGACAGAGCAAATTATTCACCGATCTACTATACATATTGGAGAAATTTGAGTGTAGTATGTAGACTCAAATATCTGCACACAGATACACGTCAAGATAATACAAATATTAAAAAAATAATATTCACGTTCTGATCGGAACGGAGATTTAAATATATAGAACTTTCTCAAAAATATTTTGAACTTTGATTCTTCTTAAACTTTAAAGTTTGGTCCCGAGATGTAGTAATTAACTTTAACTTTACAAATTAAAAAAAAAAAATCCTAATATTTTTAAACAGGTAGAACCTTCTCATTTTTTTAACCGATTCCATCCACATTTTTGTTAATTTGGGTTGAATTCATTAAGTTCGCAATTGATCTCAAAATCCTGCACGTTTTCTGCAAGTAGAGCCAAGCCATTAGCAGAGCAGTTTTTGTCACCCTTTGGCCTAAGAACGTTGCGCCGCTCACTATGTATCCACTATTCAATGCAACAAAACTTTAACCAAATTTGTTCTCACAACTTTAAGCTACTATCCGCACATTCCATCACTCTTCGACTGCGACTAAGTGCAATAGGGTGCATGGGTCCTTTCTTCGCTCCGACGCATAAGTTACAAGCTCACTTCCTCGGTGGAAGTTGACTGTTCCCAGGTAACCGTTTCTTTGTAAGCACTTTAGTTGCAACTTGGCTTCTTTTCGCTGTCGTTTTGCGTTTTCAGCGCGAGAATTCCACTCACGTGGGTTCGCTAATTTATTGGTTGCATTAAGTTGCAATAATGCTACTTTGCGCTGAAAATATGAATTTTCACATGCTACGCGCACGAATGCAGACGCGAAGAGTTAAAGCAGGAAACGAGTAAGCTTTTGGGGGCGAAACTCCGTACAAAAGAGCAAATTGCTTGTTTGCATGTTGCATTCACAAACACATACAACTGCGAAAACTTTTCCGCTGCATCGAAGTATTAACGCAGTTTTTTGGCTCAACGGGGCGTATGAGCAACTTTTTAGTGACCGAAAGGTGCTGAAATTCGTGACGAGCAAAGATTTCAATACGTGTATGTTGGCATGTTTGCATATTTATTATAGCGAAGATGCAAATTTAAAGAAACAAAATGAACTGTTTCGGAAATCATGTGCAACATCAATTTCACCAATAAAATTGCCTTCTTGAAATATACGACCCTAATACTTCCCATTCAAGGCAGATGTGAAAGGAATTTCATTTGCAACGAAATATTGCAATTCGATTTATGATCGAAAAATTGTCATTTGGAAACAATGAACCTTGCACGACTTAGCAGATTTTCTCTTAAAATCATTCGTGAGATAAGTGAGTAAATGGAAATATTTGCATTCTTAAGCATATTCACCAGCTAAGCAGCCTTGTGAAATGTCTTGAACGTGGATTACCGACCACCACTGCAATCCTTCTGCCACGCGTGCACTCTTTGCCTCAACCGCTTATAAATGGGTCACAGTTCATTCCACGCCACGACTTTTAAGATAACAACAACAGCAGTGGAATATGTTACGAAAATACTTCAGAATATTCCAACTGCTATAAAGGAATGCCGGGAAGATAATACCTAGGCAGTAAACACTGTGCAGCAGCGGCAACATAAAATCATCCGTAAAATGAAAAGAATCAGCAAATTTTGGTTGCAAAGGCAACCATAACAACAACAAATAAAAGCTTCCACAAGAACATGGCCAAAAGGTGGATTATTGTGAGAGTCCTTAAATTCCTTGGAAAATCAATGCAAATATTTACGAAAACTCGAAACAGAAGCAAACGCTCTTCATGCCACCGGAGAAATGCGCACATGGCATCCAAGTACCTGCAGCAACCGGGACAGGCACACATTGCTGGAAGCAGCCAACGGCAGATAAAGTGCGAAGAGAGGGAGAAATTGGAGTTTTGCAGCATAAAAGCATGTTCTTTAATGCGGCAGCAAAAGCCGTGGTAGATTGCTGAAACACCGCACATTGAACTAAGATTAATGCAATGATGTATAAGTGAGTGTGGGTGTGTGTATGAATACTGTTTTATATGTACAGAAAATAGAAATAGGAAACTAAGAAATTAATTTAGAGAATGAAGAGTTATTCTAGGCGCACAATAAGATTTCTTCTTCCTTTTATTTGCTGCACTTCTTTCTCACCGTTAACTTTATTGCTCTTTATGGCCTTTGCGGAATTTCTCGAATCGCTTTCTGCGTTTTCTAATATTCTGCCCTGAAATGTTGCGCATAAATAAAGCATAATTTCAGTCGCTTCCACATTCGCACGCCACGCGCTCATTCACTTGCAGAGAAGAAGGCCTCTCACAGCGCGCGCAGCGCATTTGGACATGCAACACTGCCGACACCGTTAGTCTGGCAACTGCGCGTAATTCAATTTGCACGCTTAAAGTTTAGCTTAAGCGTGGGAACTTTACTCATTAAAATAAATTAGTCAACAACAGCAAATTTTAAATTGTGGAAGTGCACATATGCAAACACAGAATGCCCCGTTAGCCCGACACACGTCTGTATGCACTTGCTTGTGGTGCACAACGAAGGAGCGAAAAGCGGAAAACGGGCAATGGCCACACTTGTGCAACCGCAGCCGAGTTGCAAGTGCACGCTCCCCAGTTGCGGGGCGCCCACAGTGGACACCGCCGACCACAGAATTCGAAACTAATTTCGTAATGTAAATTTAATGTCCGGTTCGCCCGCACTGCCACAACCAGCCGCGCAGGTCGCGCTGTCAACTAACGGTGCTGACACAAATGTTGCGCTGAGGCACCGTTCAGACGTTTGATCCTCTAGCCCGTTGAAAACTGCATGCGGAAAGTTTGATGACGCAAAAGGTTGCAAAGTGATCGGCAAACCCTAAGCCAGCAAATATGTAAATATCTAATATATTAAATATTCCATGCTAGGAAAATGAAATAAGACGCAAGTGAACATACGTTTATAGATATGGGCATATGTATGTATTTACTTGAAGTCTAAATGATGCGATGGCTTGGAACCCCATAAGTGACATTCTTGCCAAAACCATTTATAAGAAGCTCGAATGTAGTGTTTTCTCATTCTTACATTTATTCATATTACCTGATGAATTCTTATTTAAGAGCGATGTAAATTGTGTATAATTGCAGACTCCTCATGCCCGTTTATTACGCACCTCCACTGCGTTTCCTTTTGGCTTATTTAAGAGTCCTGCGGTTTTTCTGCCACAAGCAACTCGTTAATATTCGGTTTCAAAAAAGCTTTGCATCAATTGCAATTACTTTGCCATTGCAAAAATGGCCCTCCGAATCACCCCCGATTTCTTCCCAACTGCAGTAGCAAGCGCACAGGAATATATGTATGTGTGTGTGTGTGGGTTGTATTCGAATTGCAAATTTTAATTGATGCTCAGTTAAGTTGCAGAAATTTCATTTATTTAATTATATTGAGAATGGCTCAATTACCGAAATGCAATTAGGTAATGCAATTTCAGTTCAATTCAAAGTCAAAATGCAATGTTTGCAAATGAGAATAGTCCAGGGCATTTAAGTTTCAAATTGAATTTCCAACTGCTGATACATACAAACGACATCTAGGTCACACACACATGTATAACACATGCATGTGCATAATAATGCTGTTGGTCCCAAAATACACCAGAAAATGCAAAAGATGTCCTCGAATGACTATTGGCTTTTGGCTTGGTGACCTTCGATTTTCATACACATATGGATACTTAACCTCGAGCATTGAATTTCTGAAGGCCTGGTCACAAGTTGAAAGGCTGAAAGCCACAAATGTTGAGGAGTCTAAAAAGTCTTTCTGCTTTTTTGTCAATAGTTTTCGTTGCAATCGTATATCTTCAGTCCTTCCAATCACATTGTGTCATACCATACAGTGTTAGAAAGGTGAGATTTTAAGCTTCATTTAACCTTTATTCGGGAAAGTCGAAAAAAGGTTACAGATGTTCAAAAATAAGTGAAAAAATAAGTGAAATGATTTTGAAATGTTTGTATTAAATGGGGAAGAATGCCACGCAAGCCACCAATGAAACTTGTGAAGTTTACGGAGACGATGCTGAATCAGTTCGTGTAGCACAACAATGGTTCGCTCGCTTCCGTTCTAGAAATTTTGAAATTTCGATTTACACTGATGGAATAATTTCTCTAGTGGAAAAATTACCAAGAATTGTTGGACCAAAATGGTACATATTTGTTTATTTATTTATTATTATAAATATAAAAAAAAGTTGAAATTTCATTAGAAATACGAAAAGACTTTTTCGACTTCCCAATATAAATCTTGATCTTTACTAATTTTAACACTAAAAAGTTAGTGAAAAATGCTATTGAGCATTTATTGAACCATTCAATTACAATTGTTTCAAATCACATCTGAAAGTACTTGATTCTAGTTCGCACTCCCTCACTTTAGTTCACACAAAGCGAATTAAATGATAATTTTCCAATTACTTAGCGCTTAATGTCTCGCAAGCGCAACCATAATGCGCAGTTAGTTAGTTAGTACCATCATGTGTGTTGTTTAACGGGTATCACAAGTGCTATCCGCACCAAATTCGTTTTATTGTAACAGCAACAGTTCGCAGACTCATCCAGCAGCTGACCCACTTTACTGTGGTCGGAAGTGAAGCGAACACAGCAATTATTTTTACACGCACAACCAGCGCGCTTACAGCAATTAGTATTGTTGCTATTGTTGTAGGCCAAGTATATTCCGCTACTGGCTGATTTCTACTGCTGGCGTTTGCACGTCACGCTGCACTGCCGCGGCTGGCAAAGCGGCGCGCTCAAAGCGCAAAAGCGCTGCCGGAAGTGGCAACATTTCCGCCATGAAACGAGCCGAGTGGTCACCGGAAATAGCATCCTTTTACAACATGCACTTCACCAGACGGCAAAAAGGGAAAGAGGAGGCTGTGCTGAGGGTGAGCGTAGCGTGTCGGAAACATGCAAATTCATGTTGAGATTTATGAGTTCACGCTCGTTTGCTGTATTTATTTATAAGTGCCGCTAACATGAAAGAATCACAGCGCAGAAATTTGCGCCGCCCACACACACACACACGCACACACAAAGTTCTAATACAATGTATGCTCGGCGAAAAGCGGCTGCGACGGGCTAACGCATCTGCGGGGAAGGAAGCGTACCGACTAGCCTACGCCAAGCGGCAAATACAGGAGCCACAACTAACGGTCTGATGGCGGCTACCATGCAGGGTGGCATAAATGGCCAAAGTTTTTAATGAAAAAGTTGTAACATTTTTGTAATAGTTTCCCATTATGCAACTGCAATTTAGTGGTCAGCAAAGTAGTCAACAAAAACACTCGCATGCGCCTGCACACTCATCTACATATGTATACACGAATTAAATTAGGAAATCTCTAACAAGCGCTTACATAGAAAGAGCCTATAATCAATCCATGGAAACATTCAAATATTTATTCTCTCTTTGGTAAGATGAGATGCCTATAAAGAATCCCACTGAAGGCTTTGCAACCACAGACAAAGAAATATACTCTGCCTCTTTTCAAGGCATTATATGCATAACACTCAATACATGCACATTTTATATAAAGAACATAGTCTATATAATATATGTATATATATATATATATATATGGTATTTATATAAAACGTCTATATATAAGTCTCACAGACCGCAAATTTTTCCATTAAACTTTTTAGTTGGCCACTTTCATAATTTTTCCTGCTCGTCCACTTGCCGCTCATTGAATATCGCCCCAACACAAAATAAAAAGTAGTAAGGAAGAGCTAATTTCGGGCGCAACCGAACATTTATACTCTTGGAACCTACAATACTCAAAGCCAAGGAAATGCCTTAAGGTGCAAAATGTAAGTCAGAGGATCGGGATACAAGCAACTATCATTTTTATTGAGATAACTCAAATATCCAATATAAAGTCACCTGAAAGTTGGATGCTCAAGGAAGTGTTGACCCGAGTCAACCAATTTTTGATACACAGACATACCATTGTCAGGAAGAGATTATGCCTAAATTTCAATTATATGTCTCACACATTGATCAATATTTTCGGTAAAAAGTCAACTCAAGGTACCGGGATCCATATATGTATTCTAGGGCTTGAACAGTTTTCTTGAATTTAGACAATTCATGGTCATAAGATGGCATATGCTAAACGCATTCGAATTTTGTTGAATCAATTGATTTTACCTACTAGTGAGCGGGCTCGTATAAAGCCCACTCATAACATCTCGGACGTAAAATTTAATGTCACCTGGACTTCAACTCGTCTCGTTGTCCTGGTCATTTATATACATACATTTAACTCCATATCTATCTCGCTCACATATCTCGTTCGATAATTAAACTATTATTCTTTGTGGCAACATGTTGCAAGAGTATAAAATTATACAATAAGAACGTCGAGGAGAACATGGAAAACACTATAAATATGCAAACAAAGAGGACGAAAAAAGTGGCAGCCCGAGGTAAGAAACATGCGAACAACTTTTTAACATTTCCATTTCAATTTGGCTTCATGAATACCAAAATTAAAATGAATTTTCGAAACGAAATGAAAATGTTGCCATGCAACTGCATTTACGGTCAAACTCTTACTTACACATACTGGTAGACTCGTTTCGACTCTGCACCCAGCTGGAAAGGTCACGGCAAGAAAGTCTAAAAATATCTTGAACGAACAAATGGTTATATCGTGGTGGTATGGTAAATATATGCTATAATTGTGCGATTTTCTTCACTGCCTTTGTCAAACATACTATATTAGGGGATTATTCTGCAAAATTACGAGCCTCTAATTTTTTAATTAAAGGCAGGCTACCTCAAAATAAAATAACTGATTGTATGGGAGACATGTGATATAGTTATACGATTTGACTGATTCCGCAAAACGATTAATAGAATGTCAAAATGCTCTTGAGTAATAAAATTCATTCGAATATCTCAAAAACTAAAATTTTTATTCACGTATTAAAGATACTTCATTCAAATTCTGAACGATATTGCAAATTTATATGTCCAACAGGCATGTCCGTCGGTGCAGTCACCATAACTCTTCATTTGTCTGCGGTCAAGCACTTCAAGCTTCTGTAGTAACATTTCAGACATTGTACTCTTTATTCCACCTTCCTCCGTCACCAAACTCTACACTGACTGCTCGCAACTACCACATCTGGCAGCCTAATATGCACAGATTTCCGCACCAGACATCACCGAAGCTGCTGAAACCGAGAACGTTGCTAACAGGCCGGCTGAAGCTGTTGGAGTTATGAAGTAAATAAGCGATTGTAAGTTGGAAGCAGATATTCTCATCACGAAAGTGGCTTAAATCTCTTTAAAAGATTTTCTGTAAGATCTGGAAACTCCAGACCGAAATGTTTACAGATTTTAGGAAATACTATCCATAAAAGAAAACTTCTATCAGAAGAGGTAGAGCAGCTCCACGAGTAACAAGAATTTGCAAAATATAAATTAAGTACTTTTTGAACTGTAGAATTGTTTCTCTTTTGTTATTGTCGCTCTTATTAATTGAAACGGCTTGTGTGTTGTGCTGGTTGAAGGCGAATTCTGCAGGCTTGTCATGTTTCCAGCCGCCGCCTAGAAGTTTGACTGTTCGACCTCTGCACATTATTCATCTATTCGTTTCTTTATGTAATTTTGTTCGTGTTGCACAGAATAAATTTTCGTGTCCGCATACATCCACAGAGAGGAGAAAAGTGCAGTGGAGCAGGAATGATTTCCTTCAAAAAGCTCGTATGCCAAGAAATGGCAGCGCTCTGCCTGTCAGCAGATCCATAAATCAAAGTGAAAACGACGCTCGCACACATATGTCTCTCTGTACACACACACATATATATATATATATTCACATTTCACGAAATGGAAAAATTAACTGAAAAAGCACCGTTCCATCGAAGACATTTTCCTCCAACCCCTTTCTTGTACTGCATGTTGGTACGCGTTTTTTGCCATTTTGCGCAAAAAGAAAATCTGCCTCTGTTTCCGGTTTCAGTTGATTCTGGAGTAATGTTTGCTTTTTGTTTTCCTGCCAAAAATTGTTCTGCAAAGAAATGTGAATTTTTATTTTCCGCCGAACACATCCTTTCGACAAGTTCAACATTCTCGTGCTGAAGACGTGTGCTTCCATTCATGCGGGAGTAGCCAATGTGCCGTTATCTACACCACAATTTCGCAGGCAAATAGAAACTGCAGAAAGTCATGTTCGATTTTGCTTAGAGTTTTTCCAAGAGTATTTGGCTTGTCTCACTAACCACATATGCCAAAGCTGTCGTTGGTAAGTACGATTATCTACCATGAAATCCATCAGGACTCTTCCTCTACCCTTTCGTTTGGAATACTTATTTAAAAGAAAGTATTTCTATTATTTTACTTTATCTTTTGCTGCGCTTCATGACCAAACATCGTCGCTCTTTCTCGTACATTGGGTTATCTTTTCCAAGCTTAACGAGATTACACAATGCTGGCGTCGGGAAAATTTGGCTGCGCGGCTTACATTAGTCAACAAAGTGCCAGCTTTTCCTTGTTTTTGGCTTTGCATTCGTTTTTCATTCCCGCTCAGAGACCTCGGTTGATGATATGCGATTTATGTAAAGTCGTTCGATATCCGATTGTAGGTAGAGGCAATATTGTATATTTTTACATCTCTACTACACACGAGGATTAACTGAATATTAGTGACTAACCTATAAGCTTATGTAATATATAAATAAGAAAAAGCCTTAGACAATCAAGCCACAAGTCAACCGGTTTTAATTCGGAACACAAAGCCGTCGGAGATCTGTTAGGATCTGTTTTTACCACGAAATACAAAAACTTCGGAAACATCCCATCTGTGATTCTTGTTCGACCATGAAGATCACAACTGCTAAATTCGATTCAAAGCCACACGCCTAGAAGTTTGCAAGGCTGAAAGAATAATAGTATTGATAGTAACTTTAAGATATATGTATAGCTTGCACTAGTTTCCAATAATTTAGCACAAAGGGCTGTATTTTGAATCAAAGTAACCGCACACTTCCCACTTCACGTGTCGTTTTCGGCCATTTAGCTGACCAGTGATCAAAGGACTTTCTATAAACAGCTTAATGTGTGACTATCGTTCACCGACGAAGCCAAGGCTGCTTCTGTGCGGCTAATGTCAGAGAGGTTTCATCCGTTGCACGGTGTGCCTTTTTAACCCGTTTGCATCACAACTAACCAGCAGAAAAACGCCAAATTGATAAACGTGTCAACAGACTCGTGTTTGATGTCTATGAGTCGTTAAGTGCTTCGAATGATGCGGTTTGTCACTCTCACCAAATTAATCGTCACCACAATTTGCTTTACGGTGTTTGTTTATACACCATGTATGAGTGCCGCTAAAGACCCTGCGACAACCAATGTGTGTGTAAGAGTTTAAGAGTGCAACGGATAGACAGGGTGCAACAAATTTCACATTCACCTACGCTCTCTTCGTGGCAAACCCTTTTCTCTGTAATTTTTATCACTTCTAAATGGAATAAACGCATACAAACAAATAAAAGTATCAAAAATATCCAAAAATATAAATTGCTTTTCCATTTTGAAAAAAGGAAGCTCAAGTGCTCTCTTGTGTAATGTTCTGAGAAGACATAAAGATCTAGTGGATAATAATTTAAACTCTGCCTTTGCTCACTCGACCCAACAAAACCGACCGGTTTACAACTTTATATATTTCTGAATGTATTCTTTCGGTCGGGATTAAGCTATAACACGTTAATTCTGCGTTGGCGGAAGTACATGAACACACATACATACTGACAAAAACTTATGTGGGTCAACGTTGACGCGTTGTGGCGATTAGTGTGGTCCGTTCGCAAAATATGTGTGTGCGATGGTCAGTCTGCGTTGCGAGCGTGTGTATTTCCGTGGTGTTTACTCCGCAGCAATGACCTGATTCGTTACGCCTTTGAGTTGTTCAAAAGCATCGGAAAGCAAGTGGAATTAAGAATTTATTTAAACAAAATTTTTCAATCTCTCCTCTGTTTTTGTTTTTGCACTAACGCAACATGCTGCTCAGAGTATAACGAAGGTGAAGGTTTATCTTAGCGTCAGTAATAAATTACACGAATAATGATGAGTTAAAAAATTAGATAAGCGAAATAGAGGAGTGAAAATTCATATCATAAAAATTACTAACTCGCACTTAGTTCGTTTAATCAGTTCCAAAATAAGCGAAAACTAAAATCCTTTAATAATATGTAAATGTATGATAGTCAAGTCCACCTGCAAATTCATTTAATAAAAATTAGTTTTTCCGATTATAATATAGTTAGATAAAGACGGATTAAACCTAAAATTAAAAAAGAATCTTGCAATCTTCTTCTTCTTTACTGGCGTAGACACCGCTTACGAGATTATAGCCGAATTAACAACAGCGCGCTAATCGTTTCTTCTTTTAGCTACGTGGCGCCAATTGGATATTCCAAGCGAAGCCAGGTCCTTCTTCGCCTGGTCCTTCCAACGGAGTAGAGGTCTTCCTCTGCTTCCCCCGGCGGGTTCTGCGTCGAACACTTTCAGAGCTGGAGTGTTTTCGCCCATTCGGACAACATGACCTAGCCAGCGTAGCCGCTGTCTTTTAGTTCGCTGAACTATGTCAATGTCGGCGTATATCTCGTACAGCTCATCGTTCCATCGAATGCGAATTCGCCGTGGCCAACGCGCAAAGGACCATAACCCTTTCGAAAAATTCTTCACTCGAAAACTCGCAACGCCAACTCCTCAGATGTTGTCATCGTCCATGTCTCTGTACCATATAACAGGACGGGAATAATGAGTGACTTATAGGGTTTGGTTTTTGTTCGTCGAGAGAGGACTTTACTTCTCAATTGTCTACTCAGTCCGAAGTAGCACCTGTTGGCAAGAGTTATCCTGCGTTGGATTTCCAGGCTGACATTGTTGGTGGTGTTTACACCTGGTTCCAAGATAAACGAAATTATCTAAAACTTCAAAGCTATGATAGTGACGTGGAAGGCTAGTCGCGAGTGCGACGACTGTTTATTTGATTACAGGAAATATTTCGTCTTGCCCTCGTTCACTGCCAGACCCATTTTCTTTGCTTGCTCATCCAGCCTAAGGAAACCAGAGCTAACGGCGCGGGTGTTGAGGCCAAAGATGTCAATATCATCGGCAAACGCCAGCAGCTGTAAACTCTTATAGAAGATTGTACCTGCTCGATTTAGTTCTGCAGCTCGAATTATTTTATTAGCTGTCAAAAGCAGTTCTGAAATCGACACAGAGGCGGTGTGTGTCGATTCTCTTTTCACGGGTCTTTTGCAAGATTTTTAGGTGAATATCTGGTCGGTTGTTGATTTTCCAGGCCTAAAGTCTCGCTGATAAGTGAGCTGCTTGAGCCATGTGTAAAAGAATTTTTTCCGGCCACTCCCAAGTGAATGGCAATCAGAGAACTTTCCTCACTTGCGTGAACTTCTACATATGACTCCATCCTCCAAGGATGGAAGACAACTACAGTCTTTTGAAAAAATAAATTTATGATAGTATAGCCCACCCGCAAAAAGCTTATAAATTCATTTAATGAAAATTACCCTGAGTGCCCCTCCTTACTAGTGTTTCTATACTCAAGGCCACGCAAGCACAACGTTGGTGGTGCTTAAATGGAAAATGGTTTATTTCCCAACCTGCCGTACTCTCTTGCATTTAGATGCACATATGTTGGGACTTCTGTGTAAATTTGCTGGAAAAGACTCCGTTCCACTCTCAGCGACCATCTGCAGCTTTTAGTCAGCTTTTAAGTAACCCACTTAATATTACGTATACGCACCGTTGAGTCGACCTCTGATTAATTAACTTTTAACAGCAGCTGAATTCACACTCAAAGAACTGGCGCATTGTGCAAATTAACCGACGAATAGTTCTTGCCACTTTGCACCAGAAAATATACGCTTACACAGGAAAAGCACAGGAGCTTAAAGCCAACTAAAGCGCTGCCCACAATATCAACCGGTCAATTTTGTAACCACTCCTCTTTAGTTTTTTAAGTCCGTTAAGAAGTGAATCCTCAAATTTGAGCAGAACACCAATGCCAATATTTGCATGGTGTAATAAAATTTGCCTACAAAGGGGCACTTAAATTTCCAATCACGTGCCGAATACACCTTAAATCGTCACCAAACAAAAATTCCAGCACGCACCACGCTCCCCTCAAAAGCCTACGAGCAAGTCTGTCCCACATTATCCTCTTAGCCACAACTGTCATCGAAGCGCAACGCGCTACCTGCACAAACGCCTCGAAGCATGGGATGTGGGGAGTAAGAGCTCTGAGTGTGGCGGTTTTCGCGTTTGCATGATTGCGTATAAATTAGTCGACCTGGAACCGCATTGACGCGTTTCGACTATTAATTGCGCCACCGAGATTTACGATCCACCCCAACCAGGCGCGCGGTGACATCGATTGGCGTTGCTAAATGGCCTCTTGTAGCCGATGAATCTTACTGCGGTGCGTGTTCCCAAATTGCTCCAATTAGCGCCGAAAAACGTGCGTATTCAATGCAGCGTGTGATGGAATCAAGATTTACGCACGCCGACGCATTAGAAGAAACATGGCGGCTGTTTGCGCTTATTTGCGCAGAATTGGACACCAGACACTTGCCGAAGCTTGAAACTCTAGACTTGCAAAAGGAACTGGAACAAGGCTCATAAAGTGAACTAAGCTCATAAATATTCAAGCATTTCCATTTATAATGCATATGTAAATCGGTTTTACAGCGTCAGTATAACTTACTTTTAATGACAGCTGAGGCAGCAATTTTTAGGAATTAGGTATAATTCCAATGGATTTCTGGAAGTACCCTTTTTTAGGGGAAATGCGACAAGTACTATGGAAGAAGGAATCGTTCGTGGTTTCTTGTTCCCTAAATTTTAAGCCAGCCTTATGCTTCTCAGTCGCACTAGGAGACTTCAGCCTATCAGAATCTGAATTTCATGTCTTCAAATATTTAAAATTCCTTTAAGATAGAGTACTTTTCTTACTCGGAGCAGATTACGCTAGATTCATGAAACAACCGCTTAGGAGGCTTGGCGCTTTAGAATCAATATATTTTTTTTTTGGTTAATCACTTCATGAAACAAATTCAAACGATTCGAAATTTTACCAATTTACAAATAATATTTAATAAACTTAATAATGATAGCAGATGGGTCTAAGTAGTCTATTCAATGGGTAAATTCAACGCCAGAACTGCGCTTCTAATACTTCCAGAGACATTGCTCTTAGTTGTCGATTTGCAGTTTATCCTTCAATAACATAACAAAATCTCGTCAGCTACATAATCCCTTTGTTTCTCTCTCTGACTGTCACGAAACAAAACATGTTTAAAAACTTAAAAATAACAGCACGAAAAAATTTTCCAATGTCAATGTCTAAGATGGTAAATGCTATGACTCGGAGAAATGGGACATGCTTGGGTTAATACAAGGTGCTTTCCAAAGTAAACAGGACTTTAAAAAAAGCAAGAAAAAAACGTTAACTTCGGCTGCACTGAAGCTAATATACAATTCACAGGTGCATTTCTTTTAGTAACTATGTATGTGTTCAGTTTGTATGGAAGCTATATGCTATAGTAATCTGATCTGAACAATTTCGGAGATTATATTATTACTTCAAGCAGTAATCCATGTCAAATTTCGTGAAGATACCACGTCAAATGCGAAAGTTATCCATACAAGCCCTTCGGGGTATAAAAAACAGAACAAATGGTTTTTCGGCAAAATCAATTTATTTTATTCAAAATAGTCTCCTTCTGCTTCAATACAGCTTTTTGCACGGTCCAAAACCATATAGAAGGAGTGTTTTAGCTCGTTTGTCGGTATGGCCGCCAGTATGCCGGGGAAGCCTTTCATGCCAAATGCATTTTGCCGAAAAGGAAGAAGTCGCGCGGTGCCATATCCGGTGAGTACGGGGAGTGGTCAATGATTAAAATATGATTTTTGGTCAAATAATCGGTCACAAGCGTCGATCGATGAGGATTTGTGCGGAAGAAACCGTGCACACACCTTTCGTAAGCCCAAATGTTCGGTCAAAATGCGATGAAACGATGTTTTGAAGATGTTCATTTCCATTTTCATGAATTTTAATGTTGATTTCGGCTGATTTTTGATGAATTCACGCACAGTTTCGATGGAATTTCCGGTGATCACGGATTCTGATTGGCCCACATGTTGATCGTTATTTATGTCCTCACGACCACTTTGAAAACGTTGAAACCAATCTGCTTCGGGATAGGCAATCATCGCCATAAACTTCTTTCATCAATTGAAACGTTTCGGTAAAAGTTTTACCAATTTTAAAACAAAATTTATTGTTGGCTCTTTGTTCGAAGCTCATTTTCGCACCGATAACACAAACATACTGACACTTAAAACGCAATAACTTCATTTCCAATAGATCAAATGTCATGAAATTATCACTGGACAATTGATAAAGATAGCAGATTCTAACGCACCAGTCGACATATAACACTGAGAAGAAAAATTCAGACTGAACAGCCGTTGACATAAAAGCAGCAGGCTCCATAAGAAACAAACACATAAAAATGCACCCTCATTTCTAACAGCAAAGGTATTCAAAACGATAAAAGGCGCTGAGATAAAACAGGTCAACTGATATTTTACATAATCTGCCTGGAAATCATGATTATAATTTAAAAGAGCGGCCACACATCCGTATATACTAATTGTAAGGAAAAAGTTAGGCTGCTGATTCACTACTGACTTGATCCCCTATTGAACCGACTATGTATATATCACCTACGCAGTGCCATTAAGGTTCCACTGAATGATTATAACTAAGGAATAAGAAATAATCGAATCGCACTTAGGAACCTTTTACTCGGCTTCCAAAGTAGTAGTATTGGAATAGAAATGGATGCAAAGAGTCCCGTTTTAAATGTGAATTTAGGTTATTTTAACGAAAATTTAAAAACTAATCTAAACTAAATGACCATTTGATCCAAAGAAGCTTACGGTACAGATAGGAATATTCCGCTGTTTGGTAACTTGGCTTTTACCTTACAGGTGAATGTTTTTCATTTTCCTCACAGAAGCGCTGTCCTTCTTCCGCTTTTCAAAATGGCACCTACACCTGTGCCACCCACAGTTTCATAGTGCACTTGACGAGTTCGTTGAAGAGCCACATGCGAAAATTATTGAGCAAAAGAGGGAGTATAGAAGTGGATGGACGGGAAATGGAGCAAAACCAAGTGACGTCTGCGAGTGTTAAGAGCTATTGACACTTGCACGGATATATGTATTTGTTCTCTGTTCCTAACATCACTACTTTGTATCACCATTTTTGATACAAATACTTTGAGAAGTTAAATTTTTTACAAACTGATACGCTAACTAATGAGACTAAGATAGAGCAAACATCCTTATTATCGGAAATGCTAAAGAAAAATACTTTAAATATTTTTTCCGACTAGGGCAGATGAGAGAACAAACTTTTTGGTGAAAATGGATTCCACATACATTGCACATACTTGTACAAAAGCCAATGTCGCTCATAAAGATGCCTGCTATCCTTTGGAGTGCGTTTGCTATTACATGGCCTGTTGATGACCTCAGAGAGAGGAGCACACACGCACACCCGAGATGGCTGCATTTTAATTATGGCATAAATTTAAATTAGATCGGCCAATGCCAAGAGGAGCCGTTCAAAACACTTGTGCATGTCGCTGTTGACAGCTGCCTGATTGCATTATGCACTTTGCCGTTGCCCCACACCCACACTCCCTCCTCATGCAACTAATTTATTGCTCATTGCCACACAGCTGCTGCCGACGCCGACAAGACACTTTAAGTGCTTTGATTAAGTAGCAAACAAATTGCAACAACAATGACACCAATAACGAGAAGAAGCGGCGTGCACATTACCGAGTGGATGTAAAATGCCTTCAATATGTTTCAGCTGCCGGATCTAATAACGTGCAACAAAGCTGTAAGCCCAATAAGAGCAGAGTAGCCAATAAAAACAGTAGCAAGCTCTACATGCAACCTACAACAGCAACATGTGAATACACACACACACACACACACACACACACATTTATATGCAGTTGTTGGCTTTTGCACTGCAGATGCATTTATGACGTCGCCACCGCAATTGTTGCCGCTGCCGTCCCATGAACCACTCGAGGGACACATTTCAGCTTTTTTATTTTGGTTGCATGCTAAAATTTAGTGAAAGACACTAAATACCGTACAGCCCAGCCAGTTTCGCTTTTAGCATGGTTGTGTGTTGCTGCTTTTGTTATTTTCATGAGCAATTTCTCAAAGGTTGCTTTGTTATTATTACCGAAGATAGACAATATACATACAGCAACTTTCGGAAGTACGTACTTGTGTAGTTATTTGTGTATGTTGCATGCCTCGTTAGAAGCGTTGCCATGACGGGCGAGTGCTGAGTAATGTGCACATGAGCCATGAGTCCTTCTATCGACTACCTTGTTAGTTGGTTCTTGGGATACTTGTGGAACCCAGCAACCGATAACTGGCTACTTCAGATGTTGCTATTTTGATGCCGTATGCCCCGCAAGAGTATGCCGAGAGTGGCACACCATGTCCTACAAAGCCTCATCTAAGCACTCACATACACGCACTCAATATGTGACGCTCAAAGGCCACAGCATCCGTTGAGCGCAATTAACATGCCTGGAATTACCTAGAACACTGAAGAACAGCTGAGTGCATTTTCCGTCTCGGAAGTTTTGCCGATATGTGATGCTAGTTTCATGTCCTCATATTAACATTATGGCTTCACATTTTAGTTTTAATCTTGTTGTACCAAAATTCTTTAATTCTAGCCATAAGTGTTTACTAAAGTTTTTATTTCAACAAAAATTTCATCAAGCAAGATAATTAAATGGGCTACGAAAGAGTTCGTGTGGTGGCTATCTTTGAAAATTCTATGTAATAGCAGACAATTGGGGTATTTAAAGCAAAATTAAGGGACACGGATTAGAAATATTAAGACAAAATTATATAAGTTTGTCAAATATCTCTCTTCCGCTTTTTTTCTTTTTATTCAATGCTTCATAAAAAGTGTTACAGTAATCGGATTTAGTTCATATATGCGCCGTTTCGATCGATAATCAGTTTCCATCTAGACGGCAACTTCATAAAACCCCCCACTCCTTATTTGCGAAGAACTCGAACAGCCACTTTTCACAAGCCTCTTTTGAGTTCAACTTTACGCCAACAAGGGCGTTCGTCATGGACAGGAACAGGTGGTAATCACTTGGCGCTATGTCCGAGCTATATTGGTGGATGTGATAAAAACTCCCATCCGAGCTCCCGTAGCTTCTGACGAGTCATCAACGAAGTATGTGGTCTGGCGTTGTCCTGTTAGAACATTACACACGCCTGCTTCAAGCGGTCCAATTTTTCGCAGTACATAGTAGAATTAATCGTCTGACCATAAAGGAGCAGCTCATAGTGAAGGATTCCCTTCCAATCCCACCAAACACACAGCAAAACCTTCCTGGCCGTCAATCCCGGCTTGGCCACAGTTTGGGATGATTCTCCGGTGGTCGAAGAGCCACGACCGTTTTCGCTTGATATTGTCGTATGTGATCCATTTTCGTAGCCAGTCACCATCCGCTTCAAAAATGGGTCGAGTTCGTTTCGTTTCAGCAGCATATCACAGGCGTTGATTCGGTCCAGAAGGTTTTTTTGCGTCAAATCATGCGACAACCAAACATTAAGCTTTTTTGGGTATCCAGCCTTCTGCAGATGGTTTAATGACTAACTCCCATCTTCTGGGCGATGCCACGAGATGCCACATGCCGGTACAACTCGATGTTTTCCATTATTTGATCGGTATTCGTCGTCACAGGTCTTCCGCCGGTTGGCATATCTATGATGTCGTTTCCATGTTTACACGTCTATAACTGTTGAACGCAATATCCAAACTAATCTTGCACAGCGTCGTTTTGTAGGTTATGTCAAGACCTTTGAAAGATGTATTGTATTGCTAGATACGAGCTCTGTAGCGCTTTATACATACTTAGCTGCGAAATTCTAAAGGCAAAAAGGCGGAAGGGAGTTATCACAACTACGGGGCACGTACCTCCAAGAACATATGTTCGCGTTTGCTGTTAATTAAGCGCACCAACAGAAGCAACAAACACACATACTTACACAATTACTCGCGCGTCTCTTTCGTGAGATGTAGGCATCAGGCGCATACGCCTAAATATGGTTATATTCGTATCTGTGTATGTTTGCGCACTTTCGGGAAAGTTATACGCGCTGTTGGGAGAATTTCATGCTTCCAATTTCGTACTTTGGCAATAAACCGATTAGCAACAAACACAGCGAAGGCAGGCACTTGGCTGTCCCAGATGCCGACAGCGACTCCTGTATACCTCATTACTTCCCCGCTTATCTTCTCAAATACGCTGCTGTGTACATCTCAAACTAAATGCAATTTCTCACAGTCAGCTTTGAGACAGATGAGCAATAACATACATATAAGTATAAGAAGACGTAAGACAACTCATAAGATGATGAGAAATACTCGCAGGAGCAAGAGAAATAGTAATGGTACATTTGATGACATATGTACAATTTGTTGTATTTTTTAACAAGTGTCGAGACATATATTACTTTGCACCTCACCAAAATATAAAATTTGTAAATATATGTATGTATAATAATATCTTGAGCGACCTTTGGCTTTATTAATAGTGCAAAAAATATCTCCACAAATATCAGTTCAGTTCGTTTAACGGTAATGTTCCCTGCTTGCGTTCAATAGCACTGTCATCTCAAAAAAACTACCTCAAAACATTTTGTTGCTACAAAGCCAGCATTAAATGGACTTTCTCCTCTTATTCGTTTCAAAGCAACGATATTTTTCTAAAACTTATTATAAAAATTATTGAAGAGATTTGAAAATATCAATTCAAAATCCGAAGTTAAGGATAGATTCTACAGGATCACATCTCGTTAGGTCTCCTAAACTGACTGACGAATATTAAAGGCACATCTCCAACAACTCTGGTTGGAAACAAAAGAGTGTTCCACAAGCGAGAAAGTAAGCGTTTTTGCCAATTATTACACAAAAACTTCAAATCTGAAAAGTACTTCGCATTTTATTTTATTTTAATTTTGCTTTACTATAAATAAACGCGCACGAGCGGCGTCCTCGAAGCCGCTTGCCACACCTCATTTCCACTCTTTATTTGCTTTCGTCTAGTTTCCTGTTAAACATAATTAAGTGCTACGCTCTTCCGCTAAGCGGACTTCCCTCCTCCCCACTCTGCGCTCTTGGCAAACTTACCCGGGACCTAAGAAGTCGAGCCCATGCCTCGGTGGCAGAAGCCCGAATTCGGTGGATACAAATAAAGCGCCAACAAAACAATGCAAATAAAGTGGATGAGCGTTACAAGCAACAACAACAGCCACACATCTTACAAATGTTTACGAAATAAGCGAAAATAGACAAACGGAAGCGCGACAGCGCTAAGGGGAAAGTGGAAAACTGTGGCACAGCTGAAAATGTCAAACAAAAACAATGTGCAAACCAGCACAATGCGAACAAACACGCAAACGGCAAGGTAGACGACGTGCAATGCTAGCTCTAGCACCAACAGCCCTCAGGCGGGGCTTTGTCTAGGATGGCACTGGAAAAGTGTAAACAATTAAAATTTAATTACATTTCTGCGCGACTTGGCTGCACAAACAAAACGAGCGCAACTCAGCCATGCTTAGCCCTCGCTATCTCATCATCGCCGAGCCGCGCAGCTCCGCGCCGCTTTCCTGCCCGCGCTATCGGTGCTGCGTTCGCATCCTTAGCTCATCTTATTTCCTGTTGCTGATCCTGCCGCAGATTTGTGTGGCAACCGCACCACCAGCAGCGCCAATAAAGTAGCTAACGGTAACTTGTCACAATAAATTAGACTCTCTTTCACTTATCCAAGTGGTTGCAGTTGAGCGCAAAGAAAAGCTGTATTTATTTAATGCCCCAGTTTTTCCTCGTTTGCAAAATCGCATAAATGAATCAAAGGTAATTAAGAGGCATACGTAATTCCCTCAAAGGCCCACTTAATCGCAGCTCCAATTAATGTCTAGTTGATATTGGAATATATGTACATGTCAAAAGGTTATCCATTCTGTAAAACACAAAGCCGAGCATTAGTCAAAAACGCCCGACACGCCCGAGCTAAACTTTGCACATCAGTCAGTGCATTTGAAAATTTTTTGGGCATTTGAGCATAGTAAAGGGTACACATGTAGGCCTTCTAATCAGGCTAACAATTTATGTGGCATCATGCCTAAGATTTTGCTGTGCAATTACGTAATATTCATATACTCAGCGCACGAAGCTGAAAATTTGATCAGAGCAAATCGCAGCAAAAATTGAAAAACACCGGTTTCATTGCACAAAGACTTTCGCCCGGAACTGGGTCAATAGTTACTGATCTATATTGACTAATTTTTACGAACAAATGTCTGTATATGTGTAAGTATGCGCTAACTAGCATTGCTCTTTTCCTTCCTTCTAGGAAAGCACTGCACAAGTGAAACACACTAGTCCATCTACGAGAGGAAGTGTCAGTGTCAAAAAAACCAAAAGCTGGGTCAGTTTTCCAGTCACTGAGAGCAAATTTCCCACAAAAAATTGGAAAACACTTAAAACTAAAGATGTGTCATGTTGCTGCATAAACTAAACACCAAAATCCTCTATACAAATGAAACAATGATTCAAGAGCGGCTGGATCGGTTTTGATAAATTCGATTTGTGAAATTCATCTCCGGTTTGTCTGTAAAACCCATCATAATAGAAATTTCAGCTACATGTATTTCTAGTTGAATAATTCATATAATTGAGCTTTAAAAAATTTTACATAATTTTTATTGTTGTTGGTATTCGTAGAAAGGCTCTGAAAATTACTTTTTTCTTCTCATCAGTAAATCTTACATAAACGCCACCAGTAGCCCAATTTATGGTGCAATGACATTCCTCCTGGGTAGTTAGAATGCAGCTTTGTATGTTGACGTGATTTCATGGTTTTCATATAAAATGCAATGGTGATTATTACTGTTGTATAGTTAAATGAAATACCCCAAATTTGCATAGTAATTAGTTTTTGCGGAATATTCTTCCTAAATATGGTTCAAATCTCATATAAATCCAGTTTATATTGCTATGTAGTTGGTTGTGTGCGCAATATTAAATTAAAGGCTTTTTGTGTACGTTCAATAATGGAAACTGTCGTTTGAAATTTTGCTTTATTTCGCATAAAGTGCATTCAAGCATGAATTAAACAAACAAATGCAAAATATAATAACACATAATTCATAAAACATAACTGCAGCATGCGAATCGTTTGCTGGCATTGTGAGCTGATTTGCAAGCGATCGAATATTCATATTATATTACCAATTTGCGCAAAGCTACTAGAAGTTGTATGGAAATTGTTCATTGACGTGTGAGCAAAGCCAATTCTCAAGGATCTCTGACCACAAATTGCCTCAGCGCTGCCAATTGCTCACTTCAAAAACCACCGCTGGAATAATATTGACTATTCGGGCGTGAATTATTACAAATGATGCAAATTAGACAGCTTACTTGAAAGCTGGTAAGTGTGTATACTATACTACAGCACATACGTGCTTGAAAGCTGGTAAGTGTGTATACTATACTACAGCACATACGTAGGAATTGTTTGGAGCACTATTAATCAAACACCTGCTGCGGCAGCGATTAATCACAACAAGGCCAACTTGAAGACCACGCCACAGTTTCCCTTTCGGCTTGCCAAACCTTTTATATAAACAAATAAACACAAAGAACATAATTTATCAAATGGAAATTCATTATCACACTTACGCAATGTACACACACACACGTACAAGTGTATTCTCTACGCTCTGAAGGTTTGGTTGCATATACGCCACGGCCGTGTGCGAAATTATTAATCATAGAAGTGCTCCATGAGCGAGTATGCGACTTGAAATTTTCCACGTTTCCACGCTCGCTCATGTCACACGAACATCCGGAGGCAAGTGCATGCAGCACTTCATCAAAAAAGCCTTATCTGCGGGACTGTTCATGTGGGAATGGCAAAAACTCGCTATCGAAAGGTTTACTCTGCCGCCATTGCAGTTGCCGCAATCAACCGGCGCACAGATCACACACCCGCGCACGCTTAGACGGCTTACTGTTTGCAATAGCAACAACAATATCAGCAAAGCCAGCGATGGCACGCATAGCGGCATAAATTGGTCAAACGAGCAAGCAACAACACCACCAAATCCGGTAGTTGCCTTTCCGGCGCTGTGAGCGTGACACGTACCGGACAGCAAGCGATGATGTGTGGACGAATGTGCCGCGCATGCAAGATATGCTGCAGCGCTGCAGCGTCGCTGCAATGTGATTGCAATGCTTCGCCATCATGCCACATAAAGCAATCGCCAACAGTCGCTCTATTTATACCCGTGTGTGTGTGTGTGGCTCAGTTAGTAAATTGCCTTTGTGCACGGCTGTGTGCTTTCGTGTGTCTGCACGCTTTTTGACTTTGAACATTTTTATAGCCATTTTGTGTTGTTGCTTTTGTTGTTATTTGTGCGCATAGTTACTGTTATCGGCATTGCCGTTCAGGTCTTATTTTCTCGCACACAGTCTATTTGCTACTGTCGCTATTGCTATGCAGCGCGGACATAAATTGCTTGCCACATGCAGCTATGTGCCAACTGATAAGCGCGTTGCAGCAATAACGGCAAAGGGGCTACAAAGCAACAACCCACGGCAACCAACAGCTCTGGTCCCTCTACAAATATGGAAACTAAAAAAGTAATCGAAATGGGAGTGTGGAAAAAATATTTATCGTGCAAGCCAATTTTTGCTGCCAACATAGCTGCCGGCCCGACCATGGTGTTGCCTATCGCGCTATGCAAATATTTATTACCACACAAAGCCCTTCATTGCCCGCCACTCCGACCGCTCACTAATACTAAATGGCGTGCATTTTTTAGCATTCCGTGCAGCCGGGTCAGGGGCGCGTAGGCAAATGCCGGAATATTAAATTATGTTGTGTTGCAAGCACACACGAGACCCGTTTATGCGATAGCTGGCTGCCTGGGCGTGATTTGTTTGGGTTGTTAGATGCATGTTGCATATTCATCTGCGGCTGTGATATTGGATTTGGAAAATTGCTTTGATTTTTATTTTTGTATTTTTGCAAACAACAACAAATTTCATTTTCCAATCGTTTGGCGGCAATTTTCTGTTTAAATTCGTTACGCGTGGCAAAAACTATATGCATACAAATACTTGTGACAATTCAGGCATTTAAACTCGCAACATATAATGTAAATGTACTTGTACACTCGCACATGCACTCGCACATGTTCACTACGTGAGGCCTGACACGTATGCGCCGTTTTTAAGTTGCACGTATTATATATAGCAGTATTTAATTAACTTCAGCTTTCAAAGCGTTTGCTGTTATTGTTGTAACCCATATTGGTGGCAACAGTGCCAGCAGTTGTTGTTGACGGAGGCAGCAATTTCCCAAAAAAATTATCGTTTTATTAAATGCTTGTGTATGCGTTCGGAGAGTGAAAAATTGTTTCTTATTTCACTGTTGCAAGCAATAATTGCTCGCCACATTTCGCACGGCATTCGGATGCCACGTACCACATGCCAAATGCCACATGCCGCATACCGCAAGCCAACTGTCACACGCCAATTCGACAGCATTGTGGCGGCAGCAACTCACCAGATTCCTTTCATTGCGCCAAACAACGAAACCCAAATGAGTTTGTGTATGTGTGTATGTGTGGAAATGAAGAAATTGGAAGGCCACTCTTCAGCGTCGAATTTTTTAATATGTACACTTTTCGAAACGAGTCACTTCTCTTCATCTTTTGAGGAGTTATATTTATATACATAAGTGTATATTTGAAATAAATAATGTACCAAAACAATAAACAACGGGATTATAAAGTCCGAAAGCCCTGTACCGCTGTCCTTGAAAAGCCCATTATTCAACTTCTGGAATGGATACAGTGCCGGTCTAACACTTCGACTAACTGTGACCTGAAACTCTTTTCGAGAAAAATGCAGATATTATTGAGTTATAAAATAATAGTCTCAATCAAAGGTATGTCTAAATAAAACTGTACCATTTTTCCATCTTTTTTTAGAAACCGTTCATACATTAGGCATTACCTTAGCGTCATGGATATTCGGTTTAACCGTTGATTTTGGTCACAACCCGATGCACAAAAGACTTTTTTCTGTAGCGCTCAACCATCGAGGCTTTCCTGTATTTGACAATGCTTTTTCACAGTGCAATACATTCACTTCCTCTTATTCAAACTTTTTCAGTCACCCAGACAACAACTAACTATCCGAAAAATCCTTCGTTTTTCACTAAATCTGAAATTACATAAATCGTTTTTAATATGGACGACAGTAATTTTAGTCAAAAATTAAGTTACTGTTTACAAATTAACTGAACGCAAAGATACATACTATGTATATATGTACATATGGACAGCCGAAAATTAGGTATTAGTACCCTGAAGCTTTATCAGCAGAGGACAGAAGAGCACCTCTAATAATTGCACTTCCATAAATAGAAGCCTCATGGAAAACTAGTAATGAAGACTAATTTTGCTGCTTCAATTTTTGTACAAATTTTACAACAAAAGCACAAAAAGTCCATGTCATTGTATTGAGGTTTTGCGAATCGGTTCAAATATAAACACACCTAGATGGTTGAATAATAAATAGCTGCGATCGAATGTGTTTTGCTCCATAGCAAAGTATGTACTCTGAAAAATTGATTTTAGGAAAATCATTTTGACTCACAAACAAAGCTCGCTGCTGATTTGTATGGCAAATTGTGAAGTGTGCAATGCAAAATATGTGTGTTCCATTCATGTTGAACATACGTCGGCTGCATTGTTTGAAAGCTGCGCTATATTTTAATTAAAATTGTACAACAATGAGAGGCAGCAACAGCAGCGATATAAACACTGCGGCCGTTTGCTGTGGAGTGCATTTGCAGCATATGAGTAGGCGCATGGCTGCTAGCTGCTGGCTGCTGCTGATGCAATTATGATCACATAGTCAACGAACGTTTCCCAGAGGTTTCTGCAAAAGTAATGCTTAATTTGTTAGCAGATGCACAAGCACACAACCGCACCAGCAGATGAGTGTTTGTGCATCATATATCTATATATGTAAACGAGTTAAATTATTAATCGCATAAATGTGCGAAGCGTGTGGAAACACAAACACAGATACGTGTGTGTGCGCTCGCATATTTTCATGAGTTTACACATACTTAATGCCATGCCCACCATACTTCTGGGGAATTATCGCTACAATGCCAGCACCAGGCTCGCATACACGCACCGGCATATATATAAGTGTGTGCGCGTGTGAATCTGTGTAATGGCAAACACATCAACATTTTCAGTTCATAAACGTTCCCATGTCACTGCATATTTGAACAGAAATATTTTCGCTCACTGCCGTTGATTTGAATTTCTGTGCGTACGTTTATGTGGCAGATGACCAATCGTTACAGTTGCAACATTGAAAACGGAAAACTCAAAAATATTCGATGATAAATTACAGTAATGACGATAATATGTTCCTCTTTGCCACAAACGTACTGACATCCTTTCGATATTAGTGAGAATGTGTGAGGGGCAACGATATTCAAAACATTTTCCGATTGGACTGGCTTCCGTTATGTGTGTGACTTTTGAGTTTTCAACTTTTCACGAGTGCTTTGTCGCACTGAATAGTCTTCCTCTATCTTTAAAAATCTTGCTGCGATATTTTCAACGAACCTGATAGAAAAACTCAAAACTTTGTCGTTTCCTCAAATGATATATCAAAAAGAGCGAATGCCGTTCATACTTGTCAGCACTTTGATAAATTCCTGATGAGGAAAACAACAAATTTACTACCATTTACACGAGTTTATTACAACAACAAGTTGCCCACTGTGCATTAAATATTTTGTCCTCACACGCGTCGTACATCCACGGCCCCAGCCATCCTCACCTTTTTCCACTCACTCAAACGTCTACTTCGAGAGAGTGTTGAGCTGTTGACAGTCTTCTTTCAGGTGGCGCTAAGCCTTTGAAAAGATGATTGATACAACACAATGACAATGGGAGATAGGAGACAATCGCGCAGGCACACGCATATAACGTTGTTCACAGCTGGAGGAACTAAGCCCTCCGGTTTTTCGATCGTCAAAAGAGATTTTAACTTTAGAGCACAGCAGTACAGATGGAGAAAGTTATGACAACATTTACCATGGAGGGTGGGGGAACTTAAAATCATTCATGCGTCAAAGTCGCTCTGAAAGTCATTAATTCCGTCAACAACAACTTCCTCCATACAGTAATTTTTGAGCGTAGTGGAATCCGAAAGTCAGTTTCCTCTTTCAAAATTAATGAAATCACCTTTTGCAAAATATTCAAAAACAAATAATGTTTGGAATCCTCGGTCCTCAATTTTTGTAAAAAAAAAATCAAATGGAAGACGAAGATCTCGTTTTATGAATTCTTTGAATTTAGTTTACAGTATTAAATATTTCCAATTATAACAGAAATTCGTAAATTTTCGCAGGTTTCAAAGACGGAGAGAAAAATCGAAAGTTTACAATTTTCTTGTCTTCCTTTAATTGGTTTGTGATAGTCCTATTTGGATATGTGCGACAGTGTCTCAGAATGCACATACAATCATACACACTTTCAGTCTTGAGACTCATCTTCAATGCCGGTTGGAAAACTGAACGACAGCACTGACGGCTTGACGTCTCGCTCGCTGCCAACGCCCGGAGCTGTGTTTGCCTTTGCTGCTGTCACTTCGCTGTTGCAACTTCGCAAATGCCGAAGACACGACGCTCCCATCGTTGTTGTTGTTGGCATAAAACAAAAGATAACAAACACAAATAACACAAAGCTCGAAGCGAGAAAATAATTTGTACTTAACGCTCCCCCACCTCCCTGTTGATGGCACCGCCAAGCACCCCGAAATCACTTTGCTGCCGCTGTAACGTCTCCTGCGCCACCGTGTATCGGTGTACCGCTATGTTGATGGAAGCTTGTGGGTGTGCGTATGTGTTGACGGTGTGTTTACGCCAAAAGTTACCAACTTTGTTTTGATTGCATTTTAACAACAACATATTGACTGTGGAATAATAAAGTTAATGAAGAAAAGTTCAGCCAGCGGTGTCCGTGGGTGTGCGAGTCTAGCGATTTCGTTAGGTTTCCGTTGCTGTTTTCGATCACTGAGTGGTTTTTTTTTCGCTTGGGATAAACATCATGTTTGGCAGCCAACTCAACAAACTGATGTCCGAAATAATTTCTTAATTCCACAAACATTTCGTAATAAATAAATATTTTGATCAAATATGTGGAAAATGTTCATGCATCTACAGAGTTTCCCCGGAAAGTAAGAGGAGTAATCCGATTAAAAAAATGTATTGAACCAATCGTTACAATTCTTTAAAAACTTTCAAAATAAGCTCCTTCTGCGTCGATGCAGCACTGCTAGCGCGATTTCTAAGCGTTGAAGGCGTCACGGAGGGCATTCGCCGGATTTTCGACTTGCACCACTCACAGAAACACTTCGCGCGAAAATGTTTGTTCTGACTCTCTAGCTGCTAGGAGTGCTCTCTACCGAATCCAGTCGGTGCGTGCACGCTCCGAAGTACAGTCGCGGCGGAAGAAAATCAGTCCCATTACCCTGTATGCAATCATTTAAGCAAAATGTACAAAAAGGGCGCGAAGTTATCTTTCTTTTTAGCAATGGCTTCTTGGATTTTGGTCTCACGTACCTCAAAAACTGTGTGAGTAAATGCTGGCCGTGTTGTAGAGTGTATCACAAAACTAATTTGGAAAACAATTAGTATTCACGTTGGAACATTTAATAAGAAGCAAATACGAAAAATTCTTAAATTTAATGTGTAAAATTCAGTATTAGTTTATTGTGAGACCCACCTAGCCTCGGCGTATTGATAAAGTCTAATATTCTAATGGGTGCTAGGAGTGATCCCTATTTGGAAACATGTATCCAAGGGCCATTAACCTGTGTCTGCAAACTGCTGCTGCTGTGTCCCTAAGGAAGTTGATTACATGTTTAAGGGGTCAGTAGGGAAATCTTTTTTCAATTTTTTTTTTTTTGCATTTTTTGTTCCCTTATACCCTTAGAATTAATGTAGAAACCCACTTTACCACTGGAAGGTTTCGAAAAAGGCCAAAAAATGATAATACCGCTCGACGTTTGGAGTGTTCGGAGTGCACACCTCAAACTTTAAACGCGTTTTTCTCAAAACACACTTTTTTAAACTGGCGGACATGATTCCGGTCGAAATACTCAACCGATTTGCTTAATTATACCCTGATCAGGGTAAATTAAGTTTGTCACGAAGTTTGTAACATCCAGAAAGAAGCGTCAGAGACCCTATAAAGTATATATATAAATGATCGGTATGTTGAGCCGAGTCGATTTAGCCATTTCCGTCTGTCTGTCTGTATATATACGAACTAGTCCCTCAGCTTTTAAGATATCGTTTTGAAATTTTGCAAACGTCATTTTCTCTTCAAGAAGCACTCATTTGTCGGAACTGCCGATATCGGACCACTATAACATAAAGCTGCCATACAAACTGAACGATCGGAATCAAATTCTTGTATGGAAAACTTTCACATTTGACAATGTATCTTCACAAAAGTTGGCACAGTTATTTTCTAAGATAATAATGTAATATACGAAGAAATTGTTCAGATCGGATTACTATAGCATATAGCTTCCATACATACAGAACACATAGTTACTAAAAGAAAAGCACCGGTGAAGGGTATATTAGCTTCGGTGCAGCCAAAGTTAACGTTTTCCTACAAGATTCATATTTTTTTATAATTTATTGACAATGTTACATGGGGAAAAATTAAAAAAAAAACGTTACTTACTTTTTTATTTATCAACATTTTTCATGATTCTAGTAGGGACGATAACCATTCACGTACTTTTTAAGAATAAATTGGGTTTTTGTGTTTCAGATGATCCAAACATGAGAAATCGTGTCCGCCAGTGAAAAAACGCATCTCATTCACCCAGCCATTTATCCGACAGATGTCTTCAAAAAATTCCGAACAAATTTGTTTATTCACTCCACGATATACCTCATGATATGTGAAAAAAAAGTTCAATTGTGGAATAAAAATTTCCATGAAAACAAAAATGTCAAAAAACAGGCCAGATTACCTTACTGACCCCTTAAACCTGCTGAGGTTGCTGTTTTTGCCAATGCCTTTCTCTTCCTACTCTTTCTTCTTTGCAGAGAAACTCCTTTACTCCTTACTTACTCCAGTGAAGGGCTCAGGGCCTACCATGCTGGTAGCTAAATCGAAGAAGCTGGGTTTATCTACAATTTAACCTTTGAGGTATAAACCCAGAATTACAAAAATTTTGCCGGGCTACACTATACATATCACACGTAAAATAGTCTCTGATCTTTACAAAAAGTTAGCTCATAATTTGGTTTTATTTTGTTCACTTATCAGATGAATTCCCATGCAAAACAGATGAATCCTTCAGAGACACCAATTCATTAGTTAGTGTGAAAGATTTTTTCTATCTGACTTTATACGTAATTAACGAACGATTTTCAAATTTGTAAAGGAATTCTCGCTTGACAAAGGTTTTTGCTAGCACTACTTAGAGGATTAACTCCAGGAATCAATGAGAGAAAATAGAACAACGCAATCTGCAAAAAGTAATTAGAATGGCTTCATTCAAACAGCGAAATGGAACTCACAAAGCCCAGCAATGTTGCATAGGCACAATTACGAAATTGCAATTAAAAGCTTTTGTGAAATTCGCATTGAGAAAAATCATTTCGAAACAATGTCAACAGCAAAACGCAGAACAAGCATATCAACAAAAACAACATCGATTGCAATGGCATGCGCGCGGGTCGCCGCTCTACCCAGTGGTGCATGCCAGTTGCTGCCTCGTATGAGCGGAGACACACAAGCGCAAATCAACATTAGCGAAAGTGGCACAATGCACAAAGCTGCAATCATCTTATCTGCTGAATGCGTGGCATGATTAATGTGCGCCCCGACAACAAGCCTAGAAGTACAAAAACAACGGCAGCTGCATTTACCACTGCAGCTGACAAAACATTTACCCCAAACAGCACAAACAACAGCAGCATGCAGGCAGCGGTAAAACGCCGCACATGCAAGCAACAGCTGCGGGGGCACAAACTTGTATTAACAGTAACAACAAAGGATACATTTAGCAGCAACAGAAGCTTCGCACACACTACTTTGGAAGCCAGGCACGCGCACACCCGCTCGTATCTGTATGGAAGCTGCTATTTTCCTGGTTTCATACCCGCGCCCCCGGCGCCGCTTGAGCAGCCACTGCACGCGCTTTCAGTCGAGTGCTGCTGTCGTCGCGCCAATGATTAGGCCGCACAAAACTCCGTTGTATGGATTCGAGTGCGCGCAGTTTCACTTTTATAGCGAATTACGTTTACTCACAAATTGAGGTCATCACGAACTCGCAGCGAAATAAACTAACTCGCTCGCTCGAGTGCGCGAACAAAGCGAACTGAATGCGCTGGCACAATGCAGCCACGCAACGGCTGACTGGAGTTCACAATCCAACCGCAAACAAGCTAAAAGTGAGTCGAGCGAAGCTGCCAGTGCCGCGTAGCAACTACCAAAATAAACGCAGCAACGACAACAATAGCAACCACACTTGCTAACTGGTGCAAAGTACTTGTGCAAACAAAGTGAGCAGCGGACAAATTGAGCTGTTGCTAAGTTGTTGCGTATACGCCACGACAACGGAGCGCCCAGGCCAACAGCGAGACCTCCGCCCTGGAACTCAGCTCGCACAGCCGATTCGCAAATTCGGCAAACAAATCACGTACATTGGCTTTAAACGAATTATTTCCAAATTATCAACGTACGGTAAGCGGAGATCGGTAAGCACTGCCACCAGTTGTTGCGCCTTGCTGGGGTGTGTGCCGCAAGCGCGCTCTGCAGCAACGGAAAATCCACTGCGCCACTTCCGAAATTTATATATCACTCAGCCGGGTGCACTTCACTTCAATGTGCCTCGATGCCTGAGCCACTTGAATGAAATTTGTGAGTCGTGCAACATAAAGCAGCGCTGCTAGCCAAGCGTGCAGCTGCGTAGCCGAGCTCATTTAACTAAAATTTATGTCCCAAGTGCCATCAGTCGAAGCGGTAGCAACAAAAAGAAAAGCCAACTCAGCCTCTTTCGTACCCGCCGTTATCGTTCGGAGTATTTTATTGCAACAACATCAAAGGAAAGCACTTCTGCCGTTTCATATCATAGCCTCGACGCGTAATTTATGTAGAAACTTTACCTCTAACAGCATTTTCTTCTGCTTTGTTTTTCTTCTATTATTGAGGCAAAAGTTGTCGAACGCGGCTCGTGCTGCCAAGTGCTCCTTTTTTGTTTTGAGTTATGAGCTGTTGCGTAATTGATGCTAAGCTGGTGATATTGCTGCGATATTTTCGACGAACGCAAGTGAGTTCGGTCGAGCACGAGGCAGAAGTTCTTTGAAGATGCGGCAACATGCCTCCACGTGCTAATTAATTTCTTCTTGCTCTTCACTTTAGTGCAACTTGATGTTGTCAATTCTGAATTTTTTCACAATGTTTCTAACACATTTTTTGAAAAAAGTTCGCCACAAGAATTGTATTCTATTTCTCCTTTATTTATGGCTTTATGTCCATGTTAATTTACAAAAGCCTCGGCTTTGTACAAAGTAAAGGTCTTACAACAAAATGCTCATATTTTCAATAGGCAACGCTACCGAACTGTTATTTTCAAGCCCACGTTGAATAATTATATAAGTAGAGCCATTTCTCGCACACAAATCAAAGGTACCTTTTATACAAAATAATACCTAGGCTGTCCCAGCTACCCTGTCTTGAAATACTTAGGAACTTAATAAGAACTCAAAAGCTTCTTCTGTAATTATCATTAAACCATTTTTAATAAAACACGGCATTTGCTTTCGCCCCATGACCCTCACACCTTTTCCCACCATTTTCATCATCGAGGTCAATTCAATAACATCGTACATTTGTGCCACCCACGTACTCCGGCTGCCGTTACGGCGCTTAAGCTTCAATAAATATTTACTTGTAGTCATGGTTGTCGGCACTTAACGGAAGCAATAAAGTAAGTATATCCATCAATACAATTTAATACAAAGGAAATCACAAATTACTATTTAATTAACAATAAAGCGACAACAAAGCGAATTCAAAGTGTCACAATAGCAGCCATACAATGAGGCACGGTCCACCAACCCACGCGGAGAGTGTGTATTGGGCCTCAAAAGGGTCCGCGTGAATGTGTTTTGAAGGACGTGAAATGGCTGAGTGTTCTCGGCTGCAGCTCATATAGAAAGCATTGGTTCTGCCCTAAACCACCGTCGTGCTTTGTGAGTGACGTGAAATTGGCAGGTCTCTTATTTAAAGTACACACCAGTACACAGCGAAGGTTTGCATTCGCTTTATGATTATTGTTGTTTACCAGCCAACACACACAGCTGAAGGCGTTACTCCACTGACCGCCGGACGAGAAACGCCCGAGCGAGTCTATTGTATTCAAAATGGCTGTCAAGCTCTCAATGCAATAACCATTTTCAAGGCATTCCACCACATAACAATAAAAATCAAACTACACTCAATTGCAACGAAAACTTTTACTTTAATTTCATGACTTTCGTGCGCCTTCTTTTTCGTAATTTTCGCTCCATTCATAAGCGTTGCGTGGGATGTGTGAATATAGATGGGAAATTTGTAGCCACACGTCGTCTGCGATTTTCAATTTTACGCTGCTGAAACTCTGTCGCCCGTGGATGGCACACCGACGGACAATCTGGACCGAACGACCCGCTGCCCATCCCTGAAGATACTTACTTTTCTCTTTTCAGTTTCGTAATTCTGTACTTAACTTCCGCCATAAAAAGAAACTTTAAGACAGTCACGGTCAACTGAACTACCATTTCGCCTGCTGATTTCACAACAAAAGATGTGTTGACCACGTAAGCGCCAGTAATGCTGCAGCAGCACGAGAGCACACACATTACGTCCCATCCACTGCTTGCGGAAAATCGTATGGCGCGTGTGTTGAAGGCAATTTCCAGCCAAACAACGCAACTTACAGTTGCACACACACACGCACGCGTTAGTTTAGCACTTGTATTAGTTATGCTTTCACAATTGCCATGGAACTTTTTCGCCTAGCATTGTAACGCACAATTGTATTCCCGGCGGATGGCCACTACGCCAAGCTAGCCTTTGTCCACTCCAAACCGCCCACCACCGACACCACAATAGAAAAGCCGCAATGGTCGAAGAATTCAGTAGTTTCCAACGCCACAAGCCAATCAACCAACAACAAAGCAAACATGCAAAGATGATGACTGCAACCGACTAACAAAACAACTTTTTGCTAGTTCTTTATTGGCTTGGACTTTTTTGGTATTCATTGAGTTCGCATAGAAAGTTGTTCTTGTTATTGAAAATCACATTGCCATTTTCACAATTTAATTTGCATTTATTTCTATTAAATTTGCCATTCACATCTGACTTTTACCAGATATTTGATATCGAATCTGCGCATTGGAATAAAACATCCTTGGGCCGAAGAGTACATGACTACAAAATCTGGAATAAGGTATGAGGTTCATAGTTTCTAGTTCATGAGGTGTTAAGAGGTATTACGAAATACTCTCTCCCACTTTATAATACTTGTCAATATATAGTATTAACACAAATTAACGTCGGCAAAATACTGAGTTTCTGGATAGGCACAATCGGCACTAAAAGTTAAGGTGGAGGCGAAGTTTAATATCCAGTAATTAGACCTGATGAAAGCTAAAATTTACTAACAAAATGAAAACTACGCAGCTCTAGTCTGAAACGAAGTATTTAAAATTGTGTTCAGAACAGATAAACTCTTTCACAGATGACAGAGATTCCCAGCAGAAGCAGAAGGACTTAAACTGAAATTGCGTGTAATTTTCAGGTAACCACTGGTGACTGGAAGTACCCAAAGTATGAGAAGCGACCCATTCAGGATTTTACCTTTCATTTCTCTTCTATCAAAGACAACACATCTAATAACATTCATTATACACTGTACTCGCTTTTTGCTTTCTCCAAAATATAATTTGATAAATCAATTGCCTCTACTCATTAAAAAAATCAGCATTTTTTACTGTTATCTTCGTTGGCTTAAAAATATATGTACTCTATCGATTTATTTTTTGTACTAGCAAAAATTCTTTTTCATCGGCAATAATTTACTGGCATTTGGCAAAGGATTAAGCATGCCAATAAATGAAATTGAATGCTAACCGACAAAAGTCAAACGGAACGAAAAGAAAAGTCTCCGCTGACACTGATAAATAGGAACCATCAGGACCAAAAAAACCCCAAGTGAGGTACATACGAACGCGCAGAAAGGAAACCACGTCACTCCGCACTCTCCTCTCACACAAACTGCATGAGTTTGTTTCAGTCTGCTCGCACACCATTTTAGGTGAAAGAGACCACCTCTAATACTTACACTTAGTATGTTCTCCTATGTTTATGCGGGATAAAATAAATATTGCGGCGCAGTGATGAACGTTCGCTTGGATGCGACCTGCAGCACCAGCACCAGGCAACAAGAGCACCAATTGCGTTTAGCAACAAATAAATGTGAATACGTGACAGATTTATATGAAATACCTTCTCATTAGTTGTATCCCCGAGCGTGTGGTGGCATTTATGTTGAAAGCTTTTGAATATATCGCCAAATTTGTTACATCCGCAAATATATACAATGGAAGAACAGAAGAAAGGAACAGCTAAGTGAAGCAAATAGCGCAATTTGTCATTTGTGGCACAAATAGTGAAGCGGCTTGTTAAGAAATGCTGATAATAGCACAATAGTGGCACTAAGAGTGTAACGGCCGAATTAAGTATACGAAGAATTTCTCCATCCATTATTGAATATAATTAATGCAAGTACTGCACTAGTCACTTTCTCTAACATTATACTTTCCTTCTAATTATATACACAGATTTTACAATCGATTCGATCAATCCTAATTTGCACACATGACATTCAATTACCTTCCATTGAGCTCAATTAACCTACTTTGCACTCCAGAGAATACGCTGCGTATACGCAACATCTCCAACGTAGCTAACATGTAAATGCTTTTAAGTACTTTTTTAATTACATTACGCTGAAAGTCATAAAGTCTGTCGCATGTTTTCATTTCCGTTTTCTCTTCGGAAACTTCATTTCCTTGCAACTTTCCTCGGCCCCCTCCACCACCATAGATTCTTGTAAACGTTTGTGCGACAGTATTTTATATATTATATTACGGGAAGCTTTACTTCGGAGTGGGGAACTGGCAAAAGCAGGAAAAAAGATGAGCACAAAGCTCAAATGTCGGAATAATGCGAAGCAAAGAAAACAATAAAGCATGTTCATGAACAAATGTGCGCTGACTGCGACACTTTGACGCCAAATGTCCAGGCATAGCTCATAATGCGATTCTGTGTAATTACCATCTGCAATATGACCAAACGCATGCAAAGTGGGAGGGCCGACAAGTGCATTACGGCCTTTGAAAAGGAGGCCATGCCTACCTACCGCCTTGTTCTTGTGAAGAGCCGCGAAATGCAATGAACGGACAGGTCAAAGGCAACGGTAAAACTAGTTGTCTTAAGTACTCTCCTCCCGCAGCTACTGCAGCTTCGAATGTAAGTGAAATTGAATCTATAACTTTGAGCGCTAAAATAACAACGCCAACAAAGCGTCATAACATTTGGACAACCTTCGAACGGAATGTCCGAAAAGTTCACCATTGCGCATTGGCGGTTGTAACATTTTTCCATACTTCATCGCTCGTTTTCGTTTTATTTGGGCTTTCAATCTTTTTTCATTTTGCTCTTTTTTGCTTCAATAGTTTCTCATTTGCTGGGTGCAGATGACTTTGTGAATTGGGTCACATTTAAATTTTAAATGCACATTCGGTTGAGTTAACTGCCAAATGGATTTATTTATGTTTCAGACACATACACTCATACAAATAAACACAAAGCCACACACTTTCAACTCACATAATGACAACGAAACGAGTTCACGCATTGCAGCTATGTTGCCGAATTGCAATCGCATACAAAATCTTCACAAACACACACACGGCAAAATTTACAGCAAAATCAACCCAGCGTACATTTATGTACTGTTATAGATACATATCTACATAAAACGCGTTCTTGTATGGTACTATAAATCTATAGATGAGGCTTACCTAACAGTAGTACGAACTATACTTTTTCGATTCACGTAAGAAGGGCGGGAGCTACTTAAGAGGCTCCTGGAGCAAAAAACATGCTACAGAATCATCAAAAGGTAAATAAACAGGAAACAACGTTAACTTCGGCTGCACCGAAACTAATATACCCTTCACAGGTGCATTTCTTTTTGTAACTATGTGTTCAGTTTGTATGGAAGCTATATGCAATAGTAATCCGATCTGAAAAACTTTTTCAGAGATTATATTATTACCTTAAGCAATAATCCATGTCAAATATGGTTTCAAAGCTAGAAAAGATTTATTGGGACAGCACCCAACTATCTTACATCCCAAGAAGCTGGAAAAGAGTGAAAGTGATGGTCTCTCTAAACCGGGCATAAAAACATACCACAACACAAAAAATGTTATACACATACGCTCACATCATTCATGGTGAAGGTTCTAGAAAAGCTAATGGACTTTCACATAAGAAAAATGCTATCGGGTACTTTATCGAATACACAACATGCATATACTCGTAGTACATAAAAGTACAATCAACAGAAACCGCTCTACACAAAGTGATAAATGTTATTGAAAAGTCACTACATCACAAACAGTGCACAATGGCGGCCTTTCTTGACATAGAAGGAGCTCTCAACAATATACAAATAAGCACGTTTATGATCATCTGTCGCTTGGACATCATGGAGGAGCTCTTTCCTCCATTTTATCGGTGGTGGCGTTGAATAGAATACTACTTAAACTCAATGGCGAGGGAATTAAAACAGTAGCATGTGCAGATGACATAGTGTTGATGGTGCTAGCGATGTTTCCATCCACAATCAGTGACACTATGGAAAGAGACCTACGAAGATTACATTTATGGGTCGCAAACAACCGGCCAAGTGCTAACTATAGTAAAACGGATCTGATGTTTTTCACAAATAAAGCCAAAATACGAGTATCTTAATTCAATCTTCCCTCACTTGGTGTTACAACAATTTCGTCGTTCCACCACAGCTAAACATCTGACGATCAAAATCAATACTAAGCTAAATTGGAATATTAACATTAGAAAAAAGAGGATATAAAGCGTATATCTATATGTGTAGATCTTCTACACATGCAAAAGAATACTTAACAGGTACTGGAGCCTTCAACCAAATATTCAATATCAATAACCAACTGCAAGACGACGAAGCAGATATGGCCCAAATAAGATAAGACTAGAAACAAGGACATACTACATAGTATTTTCAGGCTTACTACTAATTGAGCCCAAAAGTGGCAGCACTCATACCTACCTATCTAGCTGACCTAGATCGCTCAAATTTTCAAGGCTGTATCTCTAAAACTATTACCCCGGTCAAATTGAGAACTTTGAACAATATTCTGCAGATGCTATAGAGTTAAATAATAAGATAATAAAACAATTACTCCTTTAAATACGTTATCGATAATGGTATTAGATTTTTATTATTCATCGGACCAACCATCATTCAAGACATGTTTGTGAAGATTTCCGTATTCTTTTCTAATAATATATATACTTAATTTTTGACATATGCAAAGAAAGTTCATTGAAAAACCTCACATTTTATCACATTTTGATTCACCGTTAAAAGTGGATGAACTCGTTAAACAACACATGTCCAGGAGGTATCAGTCAATACTTTCCCTAGCATTCGGCTTCACCCGAACATAACTCTTCCTTACTTATTTATACTTACATTATTCTTCTATTGAACCCACATAGATATGTATAACGGCATTTGCCGTTAACATTGTTTTCGTCGCCTATATGCATTCCGATATGTAAACACGAATGTGTATACAACTCGCGTTGTTTTCACACATTTCGCTTGGGGTGCTTTTGTTGGAAGTTCTCATTATTGGTGGCGTCAAATTACCTGTAAACGAATCATCGTTCCTGCGATATGCGTTCGCCCCTAGGATCCCAATGTTTTAACTGCTTTTGTTCCTTAATGACGCAATAATCGTCCTGATTGCAAAAGTTGTTGCGCCGCTAGTGTATTAGTATTTGAAAAACTTTATCAGACTTATTTTCATATTCGATTTTGTTTTGATATGCGAGCACAATTTAAGATCGATGCTAGAATTTTTGCCATTTTTAACGGAAATTTAGCCTATTAGAACAATTTTAAACAAAATATTTGGTTTTTGTAGGGTATTATTTCTATGGACCTAACACTTTTAAGAGGGATTTTTATCAAATTCTACCCAATAAAAGCTTTTCACTGGAATAACGTTTGGAAATCGTGGAGATTTAGTTTCAAATCTGGAATCTTGGATCACCGAATCAAATCAAATAATGGACTTGTCTGTTGGCCCCAAACAAAGCTTAGATTTATGCCATTAAACCAGTTAGAAAAGATGAACATCTTAATGGACAGCTTAGTTTTCATAAGCCGCAGGAAAATGTTCTAAGTTCTGTTCGAATACTAAATTTCAAAAACTCATCTAATTATTGCTGCGCTAATTTTTCCGTAAAACACGGCTGTCAAACCATATCGCTATCCAAAAAACGCGAATTAAGAACTAAAGAAAAATAAATCGGACTGAATGCAGCACGTAATTTCATTTTAATATATGCAGACTTTAATCCCCTAATTATGTATGTATTTTGTGTTTTACCTCTCCTTTGAATACACAACTCGTTTGAAATTGCAAATTACTATACCTTCTTAACGGCAAATTTAAATTCACCCAATTTGGATTTCGTTTTCTTTTATTTAGGAGTGAGTTTACATATCAGAAAAAAATTATGAAATTATAATCATTTTTCTGACACAAATTTTAAATGAGCAATCACATACGAAATCCGCTTTAAAGCATTTTAAATATATGTACTTTTCATTAATTTTCATTAACAGCAAAATGTTTCTCGACCACAGACATTTGTCTTTCCAACCTATTAAACCGACATGCAATCCATTCTAAATAAATCTCCTGCCCACATGGCGACATCCCTCTAGGAAACTTTAATTATTTGGAGAGAACTACTAAGATTTATTTTATTTTTTTATTTTTTTAGATTTGTTGGTTCTTCTTCTTCTTTACTGGCTTAGACACCGCTTACGCGATAATAGCCGAGTTAACAACAGCGCGCCAGTCCTTTCTTTTTTTTCGCAAGGTGGCGCAAATTGGAGATTTCAAGCGAAGCCAGGTCCTTCTCCTCTTGGTCTTTCCAACGGAGTGGAGATCTTCCTACAGCTACAGCGTCGAATACTTTCAGAGTTAGAGTGTTTTCGTCCATACGTACGACATGACCTAGCCAGCGCATCCGCAGTCTCTTAATTCGCTGACCTATGTCAATGTCGTATATTTCATACAGCTCATCGTTCCATCGATGCGATATTCGCCGTGGCCAACGCACAAAGGACCAAAAATCTTTCGCAGAACCTTTCTTTCGAAAACTCGTAACGTCAACTCATCATATGTTGTCGAAAAGGAAGAAGTCGCACGGTGCCATATCAGGTGAGTACGGGGAGTGGTTAATGATTAAAATGTGATTTTTGGTCAAATAATCGGTCACAAGTGTCGATCGATGAGAGCAATTTTTGGTCGTCAGTCAATTTGTGCGGAACAAACCATGCACACACCTTTCATGTTCAATTCCATTTCCATGAATATCAGTGATATTTCGGCTGATTGATGAATTCACGCACAATTTCCATGGAATTTCCGGTGATCACGGATTCTGATTGATAGTCATTTATGTCCTCACGATCACTTTGAAAACGTTGAAACCACTCGTGCACTCTGCTATGGGATGGGCAACCATCGCCGGTTCGGAGAGGTCCTTCCCGATCCTGACGGAGCTTTTAGTATTTCTCAACGTAAGTTTACACAGACGTATTGGTTTCGCGGGGATACCAAATTCAGACATCGCGGCATAAAAACAGCTAATTATCGTGCTGTCAAAAACAGCTTTGAAACGAAGAGGTGGTGTATGCCGATTCTCTTTTCACAGGTCTTTTCCAAGACTTGGTACATGGTGAATATCTGGTCGATTTGTTGGTTACAAATTATAAAAAGGCATATGGAAACATCAGATTTTAAATCCCACAAGCCATCAGCAATGCATTTCACAGTTTAGAACATTCACAGTTTATTTCCTAGAGGGCCGGCAAGGCTGTCTGCACAATCATAGCACACACAACATATCACCACATATTCGCTCATGAACAAAGGCTTTCAAGCATAAAAGGTCGTATTCGCTCTAGTGGCGTTTTCCTGCCAGCGTGGCTAAGCATTTGTCGGCAGAATCCAGCCTAGCTATTCTCGCTTGTCCATCACTGTCACGTGCATTCTCTGACATATCCGCCTCAGCATCTGCGGCATCTACAAGAGGTTATAACACAGTCTTTCATTTTCACTATAGTTTGTCTTTCTATGTTCCCCCTTTTGCTTCTTTTGGACATTTCTGCACGTGCATATAAGAAAATTTACCGCTTCAACGGCTACTTTTGTAATTAATCTTTTACACCGCCTACTCGCCTACTGTGCCGAATTCATTCGTGCAATTTGGCTCGCCAATTTAGGCAACATGCCTGCCCTTCCCCCGACTCCCATGAGAGAACGTCACGTTCTGATGGCTGCGAACTAAAAATGATAAATTACCCCAAATGGGCGAACAAAACTATGCGAAATACTTTGACGTTCAATCTGGTCTTAACGCTGTTAAGGGCAAAAGTGTAGAGCACTATGCGCTCTGTGGAGCTCAGCAGCCTGAGTCGTGGCACACCCACCATCATGTGAGTGACTGCTCAAGAAATTCCAGGCCCACTTTTTGCCCATTAAAGAGCAGTTAATTAAACGGTAAATTATGCGAAATTGAGTTTTAAAATTGCGGTCGCCGTTTTCTAATTGAAACAACTATTCAAAGCACTCAAATTTCCCACAATCAATTACATCAGTCAATCAATCACTTTGTCCGCAGATATGTGTGCTACTTTGTGCTGTAACCGCAAACCAAAAGTTTTATCGTTGGTGTGAAAGCAAGGAGGCAATTGAGTAGAGGCAAAAAGTATACATCACATGGCAAAGGTGGACTTCACGTTTATAAAATTTGATACTAAATGCCTTTTACAGCATCAATTAAGCAATATCACACAAGTATTGATCCAAAAATTAAATACATATTTACAAAGAAACATTTCTTTTTAATTTTTAGCTTAATTGTTGTCAACCTTTTAAGGTGTTATCAGATCACCATAAAAACCTGCAAAATACAAATGACTGTTTTTGAAAAAGTTGCGGATTATACGGAACTCGTGTGAAGTCCACTGTTTCGACTGACACTTGGTCTCTGGTATATACCAGGGGACCCGCGTTTCGTCGACGGTCACGCACCGATGCAGAAACTTCTTCTTGTTGCAATTTTCAAACTAGTTTGAAGTGGTTTCCCCGATGAACTTGTTGTCTAGAGTGATTACTTTTTCATGGAACATATTGCCCACGTGATCATTTTAGACCTTTATTATCTCAGCTATCTCCCATACCTTCAATCAAAAGTCTGCCAATACGAGCTCGAGAGCTATCGCTACAATATCCTCTATGGTACCCTTTTGTGGGCTACTGTGTGTGGCTCATCAAAAATCCCTTTTTTCAAATAGTTAGCATATGTATATATATTATGAACAGGTTCATTAATCAGCCAATGATGCCGACTTGGATCTAAAAGAGCAAACTAATTCTTATAGTATTATTATATTACTTGAGCTTCAATGGTAATATTGCCGACATATTTAATTCAAAGGCAACAATTTACTTTGAGTATGTGAAAGTATTAATTAATTCGGGTTGTGGGAATCCAAAAGTATTTGGTCCACCAATACACAAGTACATCTCTCATATTACTGCACAATCAAGAATTCAACAGCACACTTATGCATACTTAATTACAAATAGAACATGCCACACATGTGTGTATGTGTGTTTTCCACTCAAAGTCGGATGCATTTGCATGCAAATCATCAATTCACAGTTATTCCAAGCTGACAACGACGCAAAACCCAATCAGCAATAATTCCAGGCATCCATGATCGAAATTTTAGATACCTAGGAGTCATGCAAGCCTTGCACAAACACATGCTCACTTAAACATGCATTGAAATGTGACTACCACATACATATGTCTATGCAACATGCCACTTCAAAATGACCAGCAATCCTACTGCCACTTAAACTGCTTCGCGTATTCTCAATTGCCATTACAAGCTAAGTCGCTAGCCGACAACACGGATCGATGCACTGGTCCACACTTTACTCTGCAATATCCCAGGCGCTGTCGTTGTCAATAATTAATGTTGCACGCTTGATACGTTCCGCTTGCCTTGAGTGACCGGCGCCACTCACTCCACCAACTAATCCCAGCACCAGAGTGTCCTCTCCCTTACAACATACACGAATTATCGGCAATATGGCCCAATACAGGTGTATGTTGATGCAATGTGTACACATCTATGATGTTGCAGCCATTGCTGCCTTCGGCAGTGTTCAACCAATTTAAGTGTGTCATCGGCACGGGTGCCCAGCACGCCCACACGTCATTCACGTGTGACCGGAATTTCCATGCCACCCGAACCCATGTGAGCAAAATTGACGTTTCTCACATTTGCACCGTGTAAAAGCCGACACTAGAACTCGATTGTCAAATTGTCAACTAATTTTGCACTTCATTAAACCTTTCTTGTAACTGATTTAAGGGAGGACATAGGCCCCACTGCTCCTCAAGCCCTATATCAAGAGCAAAAATCAGCAGCTGTTGAGTCCACATAAAGTTTAGAAAGTAAACTGCAATATCTTAAAAATCGAAGTCGATCAAAATCTACTTTAGCTTTGTCTTAGATAATGGCAAAATGATTCACATTTGCCTAACGTAGCAACTTTAACTATCGCCTACTTTGCTCATCATGTTGCTCCCGGCAGGGGAGAGTTAGAAGGCACACTAAGTGAACTCGTCATTAGCAACTGTTACACGTTGACTTTTTATTCAGCATAGTGAAAAGCAAGACCCATTCCATCTCCGTGACTCCGAATCAAGAACGGTAGTTACTCACCCGCTCTGTATTAACATTCTCACGCAAATTCCTAGACCAGCCTTATCAACTGTGTTTTTGGTTTCGCACTTGTTTCCGTTGTTGACATTTCATTGCGCCTAAGAATGCGCGTGAAAGCACCACAAACGGCCGCGTCACAAATGCAAATTACACTCGTTTACAACCGAAATAAAAGCTCTGCCGACATCCAAAATGAAAGCAAAAACCTTTAACAGCAACAACAAACAATCAAACACATTTCTCCAGCAAAGCGAAACACGTGGCATAACAACAAGTCTCAAGTAAAATAAGCTGAAAAGAAGCCGGACAAATAGGGAAGAAGGGCGTAAAATCTTCAGACAGACACACAGGCATATTGTGTGTTGTCAATCAGCCTAGCCAGCTGTTGTTATTCCAGGCGAATATACTTAGAGTCAGCTGAAGAACAAAAAAGAAACTCCTTTTCCCTGAGCTGAATTAGCTTCAATAAAAGTTAGCGCTGTCAAAGCAGAAATCATACCGCTGATATTATACAACGTAAAAGTTGCGACCACTGCCGACCCACCTGCCCGGGAGCAAGAGTCTTGAATTCCGCTCTGGCCATTTGACATGCTGGTACAGCAGTCGCTAATATCCGCCCACAGCGTCAGCGGATTTTTCAGGCCAAAGAACAAAATTTGTGGAAATGTTTAAATGAGAATAGAAAAGTGATAATGGCCGTGCAGAGCAGCTATGACAGATGGCAAGCAATAAAAATGGTTATACAATGAGCACAGGTGAGCCAGCAGCTCAGAACCGAGACCCGAGCGGGCATACACGCCTTTGTATTGCGATAATGTTCCACGAATATAATACTTATATAACACACACACACACACCTTCGAAATATACAAAATTCCGCATCAAATAGTCCACGAGCACGCACATTCACTGTTTCTCACACTCTGCTCTCCAAAGATATATGGCACAACGCAGTAATAATTCACAATCAACATAAGTCATGCGAATTAATAAAGCGGAAAGGATGATGCGTAATTTTTGTCAGCGCCGCAAATTTACTGCCGAATTATGGAGAATTCAAAGAACAACGTGGACGACTGAGACAGTTAAATCGCTGGTAGGACAAGACATACACGAAAGCAGCCGTTTAATTGTGGTTACCTGCAGGGATATGTACTCCTGGATCTTTCGGGTTTTACTTCTTTCCTATGTTTATGCCTATTAAAAATATTTATATAGTGAGTTTGTCTTATATACTATATCGTAGATAGGAGGTCTTATAGCTTGAAGCACGTGCAGTACAACTGATCAACTAAGAAAAACATGTAAACAGAGCATGCTAAAGGTCTAATAGAATAATACTTACAGCTCTATATTTCGTTCGAAAAAAAACTGGTGACTTCTGCTTTTGCTCCTGCAGACCTTGAGAATACCACATTTTTTTAAATTAAAAATTGCAAAAAAGAGCTTGAAGAGTCGTCCGCAGTCCTATTCTTTAATACTTTTTAATTTGAAGTAGGTTGTTCAAGTCTTAATATTTACACTTTCAAGCTTGATCATGGTGGACACCCTTCCTACATTTACATACTTACATTGCGTTTTCGTCCAAAAGAGAGATCATTAGCTTCGTACTCACTTTTACACGTCACGTGATTCCTTCGTGGTCTGACCGCCTCTACACAAATCTACAACTCCTATTTAAATACTCTGCAGTTTGTTTGGAAAAACTTCTTCAAAACAATTCTTACATTGTGCACCAATTTTTTTACTCCACGGTGGGATACAGCCCATTAAGAAGATCGGACAAAACCGAATAGACCGAATAGAACGCGTCAGTGATCGCAATTGGGCATGTGTTAATTTGCAAAAAATAAAAACCGTTAACCACCGAAGCCCGCGCAGAAGTTGGAAAATTTGCAGACGTGACCACAAACTTTTTTCTCAAAAAGCTAATTCTACAAATTGTTTGCAAACGCTATTCAAACTTCGCTGCCACGACGGCCATGCGAACAAAAAACACCGTAAAACGCACATGTGCAATTATGCCCCCAGTTAAAAGCATTTAAATACCTCAAAAGCCACAAACCGCCAAAAGACAAAGTATATAGCCGCACTAATATAGTGTCTGCAACTCTACATTTTTTCCTCACTTGCACTTAGTAGAGGGAACTCAAGGCCTCGATTCCTTGTGGCGACAACGAGAACACTGAAATACCTTAACCAAACCGCATTTGTGGCTGTTATAAATATTATTAATAAATACTTCAAACAATAACAACAAAAACGTAAATAAAATAATTTATGAGACCATGATGAACTAACAAATTTGAATAATTTCGACCGCGGCGCTTACATTCGCCTCACTCTGGGTGGAATACTCTCGAAGGTGTAGATATACAAACTCCTGTATGCCGCGACTTCTCTGCCGCTCGAGCATCCTCACACACCTCGTTATATTCCCATGGTTTACTACTTCATTCTTTAGAGAATTCTTGTGAGCTCGCTACTGTTGTTGTGTTTTTGTGGTTGCCATTTATTGAGTTGCTGCGACAGCACGGTCTGTGTGGTAGCGCTTGTACTCCGCGCTATATAAATTTGTTAAACAAAAATATGAAATTGGAAGTAAAATAAATAACAAACGTCGTCATAGCTGAGAACCACGAAGAAAGGCGCGGACTTTTCTATACATAGCGGATCTAAACAACAACACGCCAGCAAACGGCAGAAGGCGAAAGAACGCAAGGACGCATGACATTAAAGTAAGAAAACATCAACAATCTCCACAGCCGAGTCGTAAGGCAGCCAGGCGAATGGCGTTTCAAAGGCAAGGCAAAAGGCCAAAGAAGCAAAGGGGAGCGCGCGAACTTTCCGGCATTGCGCGCATACTTAATGTACACACCAAAAATATTTGGAAAATACAACAGTAAGGATTGTCGAGTTAAATAGACGAAATATTCATGGAAATTCCTTAAGTCATTGGCTTTGTTCTCTCTTTCTTTTCTGTTTTTCAAGCATTTTTTCACTTACTCGATCGCCTAAGAGGGCTTAACACCGTTGCTACTAAAATTTTAATTTTACTGAGTAGGCAAAGAGAATATTTCAAGTTCCACCACACACACACACATACACCTGCAAATTTATACAAAATACATGAGCACAGATGGAAAGCGGCCACATTAACCGCATCGTTGCATATGTGCAGACGCTTGAACTCGAATTCTTGCAACGTAAGCGCCCTCACCTGACGACGAACCTTTCAGCGCCAGCTAATTATGCTAATGCAACAGCAACACACGCACACACACATATTCACCGAAAAACAGTGTTTTGCAGGCACATTCGTTAGTGTTGTTTTTATTAGCGTCGCTGTTGTGGTGGCGACGCCGCAAATACGCTGCGCGAGTAAATTGGCTGCGCTTGCCAAAGCACAGCACCGAAATTCACATGAAAGACGAGCAATTTAATGTATTGCAGCAAATATAATTTGTCGCACCCACCCCCGCACCACATCCACCTCACTCTCCACTTGCTATGCGCAGTACTAAAAAGCTGTGTGGCCAAACGCTGAAAGAAATTTGGAAATTGCCTACATTTGGGCGCGTGCACATCTAACTGTACAACCACACGCATGGCATTAGTGACGATCTTGCCACAATAACCGCACGACAGCGGCGTGCAGCTGGCTGAATGCGAGAGCGTGCAAAGTGCAATGGCGGCAAACGGCGTAGATTTGGGTGTGGCCTTCGGTTTACGGCGTGTACTGTAGCTGCTGCCATGCAACATTAGCAGCTAATTTGCTATTCCAAAAGTGCACGGTGCCACATCACCACGTCGGCACCGCACACACGGCTGCACTGGCAATAAAAAGCTGAAAATAGCGCGATATCCGCGCCCAATCCAATATTTGTGGCCGCTAAATTTACTGGCCCCAATGCTAGCGAGTGGAAAATTCTGTTTCAAAGAGAAGGCCAATCATACATAAAATTTGCCAATTTGCAACTCAAGGGATTTTAATCATGTCATAGCTAATATTATAATATAATCATTTTGCCACAGTTTGCAGTTCAGCCTTTTCATTGGCCAACGAGCGATGAATAGTGACTTTAAGTGCATTTTGAGAATGACATTCGAGGTTGGAGTGAAGAGTAGTAAAAATCTTCTAATTTGCTAAATCACACAAGCGCAGACAAAAAAGGATACATATTTATAAGCTCTACGGTCTAATTTACTTTATGTGACGATCGCGCCCACTTTTGGTATCAAATGAACTACCGAAGAACGAAATGTGTTCAAAATCAGACGGATATATTGGGTGGTCGAATAAGAATTTTTCCAATAGATGTCGTTGCAGTCGTATATCTTCAGTGCTGTCAATCACATTTTGTCATATCATATAGTGTTGGAAAGGTGAGGTTTTAAGCTTCATTTTACCAAAAACAAATTAAATTCGGGGAAGTTTAAAAAGAGTTACAGCTGTTCAAAAATTAGTGAAAATAATGATGAAATTCGTTATACGAGTATTTGAAATGTTTGTATAAAAAAGGAAAAAATGCCACGCAAGCCACCAATGAAATTTTTGAAGTTTACGGAAACGATCCTGTATCAGTTCGCGTAGCACAACAATGGTTCGCACGCTTCTGTTCTGGAAATTTCGATGTTAAAGACGCACTTCGCTCTGGTGGACCTATCGATAAGTCGATGAAATTATGGAAAAGATTGACCAGGCTATCAGATAAGCAGCCATGACATCGATAAAGAACTTAACATTCGTCATCAAATGGTTTTGAACTATTTAAAAAAGGCTGACTACAAAAATAACCTCGAAGTTAGGGTACCACATGAATTGTCTGGGAAAAATTTAATGGACCGATTTAAAACCTGCGACTCTTTGCTGAAACGAAGTAAAATCGAACCAATTCTGAAGCGAATGGTAACATGAGACGAAAAGTGGATCAAATATGACAAATATGTGTGAAAAGGATCATTGTCCAAGCGTGGTGAAGCTCAATAAATGGTCGCAAATCCAGAATTAACGCCTCGTAAGATTATGCTAAGTGTTTTGTAGGATTGGAAAGGAATCATCCACTATGAGCTGTTTCAACCTGGTCGAACGATTGGTTCTACATATTACTGTCAACAACTGATGAGATTGCAGCAAGCAATCGAAAAAACGGCCAGAACTGACCAACAGAAAGGGCTTCATCTTCCATCAGGACAACGCTAGACCACACACATTTTTGATGATTCGGCAAAACTGGAAAAACTTGATGCATCTTTCATATAGCCCTGACCTTGCACCATCAGACTACCATATGCTTCAGTCAATGCAGAACTCCCTTAATGGTGTAAAGTTGGCTTCAAACGAAGCCTACGAAAATTACTTGCCGCAGTTTTTCGCCGAGAAACCAGAAAAATTTTACAATGATGTCTCTGGTGGAAAAATGGTAAAAGTGGTGGACCAAGATGGACCAAGAGATAAGTTCATTATAAATGTAAAAAAAATAAATTGAAATTTGATTAGAAATACGAAAAGACTTTTCCGACTGGCCAATATATTATTTAAAAATTGCAGATATGTATAAGTCATTGCTATTACCAGACAAATGAACGGACCCATGGGTTGAAAGATAGGTACGGGTTTTTAAGGAAAACACACTCTCTTTTTTCCAAGACAAACACACTCTCGTTTTATGTGAAGTGGGCGTGATTAGTTCTCCTGCGCCAAATTAAGATGAAAAAAATTGTATTACTTTATTAAAGTTTGTACCGCCAAGTCGATTCAATTACATCAAATTTCTGTCCATCCTACAAATTTTCATTGACAATTCGCTCCGACACTTGCCGTATGTAATATTTCCTATTCACGATATACAGATATTCTCCATTATCTCTTGAAAATTCATTTATTTACACAATATGTGCCCGCTATAACGCGTTTTCGACTCACTAATGCACGAAAAATAGCCAAAATATGATATTTAGCACATTAATATTCTGACCAAAAAGGCAAAGGGTCAGATGTTATATCACAAACGAGCTATCAAACCAACAAAAATGTTATTTGGAATTTAATAAATAAGCATAATATTTCGCGAAATATGTAAGCTATATATGTAACTGTATTTGCGCTTACGAACCGTTAACCGCAAATGCATCGGCGCTCCACAATTTTTATTATCAAATTTCTCGTATTTATTAATATTGAGTTTCAGCGCCAGCTTCTGCTGTGCACCTCACATGCCTCATGAGTAGCCCTTCTCTGCTCTTATATGCACACACCTTCATATGTATATATGTATGTATGTGTGGATTTGTTGTAGTTGTCACTCACCTGTTGCCGTTACATGTAAGTTGTGGTCATCAATTAACGCATTAGTGAATTTATTTGCGCATTTATTTAAGCAATAACAGCAACAAATTATGGTCACAAAATAAGCGGTCACCAACTATACTCGCTTGCTGTTGTTGTTGTTGCGCCAGTGTTGGTAGCATTTGCGCTGATAATAAAACGCACTTGAGTAGTTAATTGATTTCAAATTTACGCTGATTTCGTATTAATTGTCCTATTACCTTAATAGGTAATCATAAAAATAATTAATTTAATGAAAGTGAAAAGCCAAAACCCTTTTTAGCCAATAGAAGGCAGTTTTGCAATCACGGCAGCATATTTCCTTAGTGCGGAGACGATAACGTTAAAATGACGAACCAGCGCAAAAAAAATACCAAAAGCGAAGAGGAGTTCTCGCAATCATCTAGTTTCGAAAGCGGAAAAGTCGAAAATACCCCCCGAACCTAAAGAATATTAGCCAAATTTTTCCACCTGCATTCATTGCCACTTGCTCACGCCCTGCTCCACTAGTTGCGTCACACTGAAGCGACTATGGTTTCATTCAGTTCCACGTCCTTCTCTGCCAGTGGTCGCACCCTACCCCCCAAACAAAAGCTTTGCTGCTCTTATACACACACACACAACTCATACACTTGCAAATCTTATGGACCCATGCTGCAGCAGTCTTCTGCTTCATTTACACTTTGCCGCAATGTTAATTTTTCGCACTTTAATTTATATTAGCACACTTAATTTAAACACATTAATTGCGTACTAAAAGTGTCAGACACAAACGGACACGAAGCAGGAACTAGCCACCCTCGCGCCGACATTCCCGCCCATCAACACACCAACTGCTATGGACACCCTAAAGGCGTTAAGTTTTGCTGGATTTACTCACTTTAACAATTCTTGCCACAAATTGTTGCATATTGAATCTCACCGAAATGACTCGTTGGAATTTCAAGTCCTCCCTACTTTATGAGCTGCTAGTAAATTTTTGGTGAATTTTAATTGTACTGAGAAATGCTGTGGCGAACAAAATCGACAATAAAATTGAAAGCAGTTGAAGGAAGGAGGGAAGAAGGCACCGGCAACTGTGAGATCACCCATTCACATTTAATTTTGTGTAAGTCAAAGAATTATGGACATTAATTTGGGGAACAAATTAACGAATCAAGTGGCGCATGTCTTCGCTGAAACGGGCAGGGGTTGGGAAGTTCCGGAACGATTTCAACTTCAAGTCACTTCAAGATGTTAACAATTTCGTTAAAATGAAACTTTGTCGATGCCAAAGTTACTTGCGCCTCCTCCGTTTCTTAGTTGTTCGATATGCTGCACCAACAGCAGTAGAATCTGCGGAATTTCCCAATAAATGAAGTGAAGTTCTTGTATGTGAGTATGCGAGCATGTGAAATCAATTTTACGATTGCTGTGTGAAATGAAGTGCGATGAAATGAATGGAATATTATATTAGTTCGATAAAATCAAATCGAATAGTCACCGAGAATGCTTTATATATGCAACATACATCTCGGATGGCAAGCACATGGAATGCCATAGGTATGCACATATAAACACAACTATGATTTTTATACCCTCGCAACATGTTGCACTAAGTACAATAGGTTTGTACATTACCGTTTGAGTTACATTTGTATAAAATTACTAACATATCAAGGAATCGGCCTCCGGAGGAGGCTGCAGAGGCTTCTGCCATTTATTGAACAGATAGTAGATTAGAAGTATATTTCAAACTAACTATGTGTTCTCCTAGCCCATATATAGCACAGGGCGTTTCGTTATCCAAACAGTATGATACCAAGGCATTCTTTTGTATAGTTTAGCTTTTCCGAAAATATTGACTCATATTAATTAATTAGGTCGATATTTCGGATAGTAGGAGAGGTTTTGGTGAAACTACAATAAGTGGGCTTGTAAGATATAAAAATTCAAAATTTCTCCTAATAACAAATAATAATTTTAAAGAAAATTCCAAATAAACTTTTCAAACAAGTCTAAACTTTTCACGGAGCTTTCATTCATACCATCTAATCTATTTAATCCTCGGCTGCATCACAGCTTGGCACTGCCTTACTTATTGTATATGGTGATTGAATGTACCAGTTTTCAACAAACATTTGTTGAAATTGAAGATTTATTAGCAATTAAGTCAGTCATAAAAGGTTTAAAGCATGCTCTTAAGAAGCAAACATTAGTGACATAAGGCAAAATATTTTCCACCTGAATTGGCTATATAAGTGGCGATGGGTTGACTCACCCCTAAATTGACGTACGGATAGATTCGCTAATGTTGAAGTATTTCTTCCAATCGTGGTGTATTTATATTAAAAGCACATACAAGTATTATATTATATAAGTATGCCAATTGTATTAAGAAAATTCATTAAGATATAGTATGTAGATAAGATTTAGCAAGTTACTGTTCTATACGCAGACTACTTTCCTGACAAGTCGAAAAATCCCACGTGCCTATTTACAGTCCAATAAACTTCTAATCATACTGGGAGTAGTATAAAACAAGAAAAAACGTTAACTTTGGCTGCACCGAAGCTAATATATCCTTCACAGGTGCAATTCTCTTAGTAACTATGTGTCTAGTTTGTATGGAAGCTATATGCTATAGTGAGCCGATCTGAACAATTTCTTCGTATATTACATTATAATCTTAGAAAATAACCTGTGCCAACTTTTGTGAAGATACATTGTCAAATGTGAAAGTTTTCCATACAAGAACTTGATTCCGATCGTTCAGTTTGTACGGCAGCTATATGTTACAGTGGTCCGATATCGGCAGTTCCGACAAATGAGTGCTTCTTGATGAGAAAATGACGTTTGCAAAATTTCAAAACAATATCGTAAAAACTGAAGGACTAGTTCGTATATAGTATACAGACGGACGGACGGACAGACGGACATGGCTAAATCGACTCAACTCAACATACTGAACGTTTATATACATATATAGACTTTATAGAGTCTCCGACGCTTCCTTCTGGGTGTTACAAACTTCGTGACAAACTTAATATACCCTGTTCAGGGTATAAATATTTACCTATAACCTTCTCATTGCGAGAAACGCAGAGTATTTCCAACACAAATTAGTTAATTAAACAAATATTTTATAAACCGCTTTTTACTCTATTTCGAAATTTCTAAGATATTTCTCTGGCGCAGCATTTGTATTAACGAGACTTTTAAATCCAAAGTGATGTATTTCCTTCAACGGCAATTTATATTGCTATATGATATACATATCATCATTTTAGGTCAATTTCTTTTAATCTTTTGAAATGTGAACTTTTCATTGAGCTTTCCAACGCTTTGTGTTGTCCTCTAATTGAATGAAGTTGCATATAAAATAGGTATAAATAATATAAGTATTACACATCCTTTGAAAGGCTTGCGTCGTTTGCAAGTAAAACACTTAAGTTTTCAGTCAATATGCTTGCAATAAAATTAAGAACTTTCAAGTGTGTGCTGAAAGCTTTTTGGCTCGGTTTATTCTTAGCAATTTTTACTTGAAGCATATTTTAAGTATAAAATAACACTCACTTTTCCTCTCAGCATCCTTAAGCAAATTGAACGGTGCACAAAACGAAATATCCTCGCAACATACAAACGGAACTCCTTCTTGCCACAACCCGAATAATTAAACAAAAGAAATACACTTCTCTCCCCTCTTCCAACCGGCCACGGCAACTTGCCAACAAAACACACTCACAAACTAAAAGCCAGCAAAACCAAGACAGCGCTTCCAACGTTTCGAATGGTCGGCAGCCACCGAAGCTGCAACAGTAATAAAAACAGCAACTTATTGCACAAAAATACAAATAAAACTTAATGCCAACAAAAGTGCCCATATTAGAATTTGCGAAAACTTATTTCTGCTGCTGCTGCTGTTGGTGCTCTGCCTCTTCCTCTGCCTCTGCCGCTGCCAAGCCAGAGCCAGTTGGACTTATTATGGTCGTCCATTGTTTCTCTGCTGTTGCTCGTTTCATTCACTTCGCTCGCTTCGTTTGTTGCGCAATTTATGCATATCCTTGTTGCAGTTTTTCTACTTGCTGCATTTGAACTGGGTCCGTACAATGTTTTTGTTGCATGTTATTTTTGCATTGTTGTGTTTTACCAACCACAACTTAGCTTACACACTCACTCGCTTACTTACTTCCCTACTTACGAGTCGTTGAACAATTCTTGTGGATTTGCTTTGCTTTCATTTCATTTTATTTTAATGGATTTATAACACAATATTCCAAGTGCAACAACACACACACACATACATATGCGCAAGTGTGTACTATATAAGTACAATGTACGGCTTAACGGAAGAGCTATATTTAAATTGTTAGAAAGGCAAATTCGCCTTCGATTGATGTGTTCTTCGGCCGTGGTTTCTCATGAGCTCAGTAAGCAGGTGTTCCTGAGGAAGCATTTTATGAAAGACGCCCGATCGAGTTCGCGAGCATAGCATGAGCTTCGGTATAGCAGTTTGAAAAAATATTTTTTATATAATTATTATTTTTGTACAATGAGACAAAGAATTCTTGAACACGAAGAATTTCTTCAGTCGATATTACATATACATACACATGTATTGGCTGTGTATGTGTTAGGTACGTTTGTATGAAAGTATCAATTTGCATTCCTTTATGTAGAAACGGTCAAATCCGCAATGAGCAGAAATGTGAATTTCTCCTCTGTAACGATGTAACAGCTTGTTTGCGCCTTTTGAAGTTTTAATATCCAAAGGCATAAATTACATTATACAAATTACAGACACCCATTGACCATTTGCGGCAGCTTGAAGTACGCGCCAACCTCAGCCGCCTGCCGGCTTCAAGAGCAATTATTATAAATGGCGAAATTAACTGAAACATACATACACAATTTCTAATAATCTTTAATTAACCCTTTGTGCGCCGGCCTACGGACCTTTCAATGATGACTGCAGAGCTGTCCTTTACCTGCGCCATATGCCTTCACTTTACTTTGAGCGTTGATATGAAAAATAAAAAAAAAAACAAATTGCGTTCTTTAATTTTGAAGCCAGTTGAGCTTGAGCCCGGAGTTGATGTTGACGCCGTTCTTTACTACGCTTTTACAGTTTTTAACGATTCACAAAGATACACATCAAAGCAGGCATTTTCACTTATGAAATACCCTTAAAGGTGACAGTCGCCTCTTTTTCTATTTACCTTTGTTTATCTCCTTAGCGATAGTAGCCTTGGCTTCCTTTTGCCAACGGTTTCCTATGTTCCTGTGTGTTTGCAGTTTCTCGCTTTGAACATATTTTACGTCAAAAATATATTTGTATCTTTTGGTTTCGTTTAGTCGTCCCTTTTCTGCTCCTCTACGCTTGGCATAATTTAACCGACCATTTTGACGGCGCAAAGTGAATGAAATGTGGCGAAATTTAAATTTTATTATTGTATTATGCTTGGATTTGGTAAAATACTACAACTCGCTGTTAGCTTAACCAACTACACCAGCTCCACAAAAGCAATGACATCGTAAACAAAAACACCTCGACATCCCGAAATGCAAACGACATTCAACATTACAAAATATATGTACCTCCGTAAACCGTCGGATTTTTGTCCCTTTTTGAATAACCCTTTTTTTGAAGCTTTCCATTATTTTTTGCTTGGGCGTGTGCCATTTTTCCACCTTTTTGTTTTACAACTATGTTTCCCATTTATCTTCGTCCTTGAAGGCCGACCGACGCGCACAGATCTCCCAACAACTGACCACTTGCCCATTTTTCACTTTAAATTCACGCTTTTTCACTTTGTTTGGAAACGCTGACAACAAACCATTCGGTAATTTTATGCTTGGCACACACTGCTATGCGCACCGTACTGCGCCCCACCTCCACCCCTGCGAGTGTGATGTGGTGAGACATGAACCTCGAGTGCAAATTCTGTCTGGCGCGCTCATAAAAATTAATGCGCATCGCATTAACAATGTGCATCTCCGCATTGATAACGCATTTACCGCCAGGAAATAGGACATTACTTTCATATCTGAGCGGCATCACCACCACTGTCACCGTCACCGTTTCCGTCAGCGGCGCCTTTAAGTCTGAAAAGTTTGCAAACTTCACCGCTTAGCTTATTTACAGCTTTCGGTCTCGGTCCCGCCCCAAATGCGTGCAGAGAATTGCTTGTTTGCCTTTGCCGATTTTCATTCAATTAAACGCGATTTTATGGCGCCATTTTGTATGCCCAGAATTCTAGAAATCGTTTATTTTTCCCCACTTTCAATCGCAGTCGCTTCATTGAGTAGCTAATTTTATTGTCCTTATTATTGCGCTTAATGGGTAAAATGTATGATGGTTGATCATTCACAAAGTATGCTGCCCAAGTACATACGAATAAGCCTTCCTATGTGGTTGCCCTCTCATAGCAATCGTCAATGTTGCCCATCGCTGGTTCTCAAGGTATACCCCCATATAACTTAGTAGTTTCAAAGCTCTTGAATAGTGATGGCAATGATTTCTAGATATCGGGATATCAAGTGAAGGTTACATATATCTTCGGAAATAGCTATTGTAGATACTGATGCGAGAGCTATGTCCTGAACTTCATTATATGTAGAAAGACATTAGACACATCGCCAGACTTTGTTACCTCTTACGCACTCTTTGCTTCTAAATGAAGTATTGACAGCTTTTTTGATATTTGCTATAATATGATACAGATTTCGGAGATGAGATTTCCTAAGAATAACCAATGTTTATGAGATATACAGTACAGTTGCAGTTTGCACAATTGTGCTCTGAAATGCCAACCACTGTTTTGGAACTTAAAGAAACTCGAAATAATAATTTTTGGGATGCGATAACCCTAAATAAACATCCCTTACATAAGAGGGTCTGGAAGAATAAAAAAAGATAAAACCATTATATCTGATATCATCCAAAGAGTTTTAGTCACAGAAAATTAGTCTTAAATAATTCCAAGCAGCCTTGGGTCTCCACCCAATTTGTAACGCAGAAAAAAGCCATTACCGCCGCTCCGAGACGCTTACACTCACACAAACACAATAAACATTGCATGCACGTATGCATACGATCATAGGCATACCTGACAACGAGAGCTGACCACAGTCAACAACAACTGAAGTGCTCTCAGGCGCGTTGCATAACTGCAGGCGCCCAGACATGAACGAAGCTTAAATATTCAGTGATGTCATGGCAAAGAAATTTAGACAGCAACCCCGCGGATTGGCAACGGCATTGTAATCCATTGCAACACACTGAGAGAAAATGTTTGGTTGCTTGTGTGCTCCTGTGGGCATGTGTAGAGTCAAGACACCGAACATTCGTTGTTGCTGTTGTTGGAGCGTTTTGTGTGACCACAGTCGTTGTTGCTGCCACAGCGCCTGGTGTTGATTATCTTGTTACGAACAGCAGAGCGCTCGCTGGTGCCATATTGTTAGAGTGCTGACTCTCTAAGCTGCTCACACACCGACAAACACGCACACACATTCCCAGATACATTCATAATCAAGCACTTTCCTTCCTAATTGCGTTTATACAAATAAGGCAACAAATTGTAGCAAGAACTGGTAGACTGTGGAAACTGCGCTGGGATGAATGAGGTAACAACCCCAACAACTACAACTATAATAGACGAATTAATATCAACATCAACTATGAGGGTTCTGCAAGTGTTTATATTGCAATTCTATTACATGCGTGTTGTGTGTGTGTGCGCGGTCGCTTGTAGCTTGTGTGTGTTATTTGCATGTTACAGTGGCACAGTTCTCATGCTCCAGGGGCACAGCTTGTATCCACGATGGAGAGTAAACTAATTTGGCATGCAAATTGAACGGCAGTCAAACGCTCGGGCAGTGTCAGCTACAAGACCTCATACATCCACACCAACATATATATATATATATATATATATATATATATATATGAAGTGCATATGCACATATGTGGCTGCAGTTCTGTATGTTGTTGGTATCTGAAAATGCATTTAAATGCCTACGAGTATCTTCGCAATCATTTTGCGCCAATTTGTGTTTGTTCGGGTGCACACATGTACTGAATCTCTACGTAGCACCGAAATTAACTGTAACCAGGCCACCGTTTGGACAAAAGCGCTCTCACTTGCCCCAAACGTAACCACGTCGCCCAAATTTATGTCGACAGCAAACTCCTTAAAAACTTATCAAACAGCCCCAACGTACTTTTGGCAGCCACAGCAACAATAGCAATGAGTATATATTTTATCTTAACACAAAGCTCTTCGGATAGCCAAAACTGAAATGCCAATTGCTGACAGCAAAGAAACGTTGTCAAGAGGGTCACAGCTAATGAAGGGAAGCTTAATGATGTGGAGCTGACTAGAAAATGACGAAGATTTGTTAATTTCTCTCAAAGCCAACAGCGGAGGAACTTCTCAAGTTCAAGCTTCTTGAGCACTTAAGCGATTTTGAATTCAAATATTTTATGTGCAAATATTCACGCTCACATAATACAGTGAAGACTGTAAAGTTTGTAGCTAGTCCCCACCCGCACACAGGCAGATTATGCGAAACTATATTTTTCTATCTGCGGCAACTAAGGTTCTTAACAACCGCTTATTGCATCATTCCATTGCAACTCCCTATCTTTTCAGTGGAGATATGGTCTCATAAGTATATGTTTTAAAATATATACGTATGTGTGTCCATAACCTGCCAACAACAACAAGCCGCAAATTCAAGTAGCAGCAAATCAGTCTGGCAAACCGATGTGGTACACTGCACACACGCAACTGTTACCAAGAGAGAAGGAACAAAGCGTACCCCGCCTTTAGTTTGTGTTAACGGAGCTAGTATAATGCTGACATTTGTCGTGTGTATCCTGTCGCCTGTCCTGGCCGCTGTTGCAAAATGCAAATTTCGTCTTTTCTTTTAGCGCTTTTTTATTTGCGATGGTACTTTCGGCTTTTCAATTATTTTTTATTTTTCCGATTTTATCTTTGAAGGAATTTAGCTTTTCTTTTAGTTTCTATTGCTTTTTATTCTTTCTGTGCACCATTTCATTTTTATTTCCACCGCCAAACGAATGATGAAGACGAGTTGGTGGCGCTCAAATCACTGCCATCGGAAGTCAACATTTTCCAAGCTGCCACACATCCGATCAAAGCGCCACATAATCCGACAATTCAACCATCGCCACAGGCGCAGCTGGCGCTATGCACAACCACCAATTTCGCCGTCTCATATTCGGGTATTGACGGGCACTTGTTGAAAATGGACAAAAAGGCAAATGCTGAATTGGATGCGCTTCATTGAAAGCGGAAAAAAGCTAAAATGAAATCAAATTGAAAATCAATGCAAATGTGGCAAATGTCACACGTCCAATGTAAACACGCACACACACGTGGCGCCACACATTGAATCTCCGTAGGTTGCACAATCAGACTGACAGCTTTTGACTGACAGACCATTTACTGCGCCATTCATAGTACAACACTAACGGCGTCAGCAACCGAGCGAAGGGTTTAACTAATGTGTGGCGAATTCAGTTGGTGTTAATGGTAAAGCGTTCAAGTTGCAAATATACCAGCTCTTAAGGCACTCAATAAATCGGCGCATAGACCTGCTATACTCAATTAATGGTTGCAACAACTGTTCCACACCATTTAAACAAGGCTTAACCAGACTTGTCGTAGAGTTACTATTTAAATTACGTCTCACACACATAGACAGAGTTCAATCCCTCCCCTTCATCCTCGGTGGTCACTCTTAGTTCAATAAAAATCATTTCAAAATCCTCTAGTTAAGAAGTAAAACATGACCAGCGTTTTTAACTGATCGCCGCTTATCCCCACATCTGACAGTTCTACGTTTTGCAATTCCGAAAATTGTCGTATTTGCGTTTTGTCGACACTTTGAGCTACAAATTATACAAGTCTATTTACATTCAATGAGCGCTTGTCACTGTGTTCATCAAGCTAACAGGTTCCGTTTTTCACTCGCGTCATCGACAGTTGCAACAACAATCAAACAATGTTGCAACAAACACTAAATATAACAAAAACATACAATCTTTTTTACACATGTGCGCGTTGCTGGACCTCAGAGTGATTCATTCAGAATGCACATCTGAACGGCAGAGGTAATATTCCGTCACATGTTACTTGAAATTTCCATGGTTTCACCAAGGTCTAACTAATAATAAGTATGTATGTCTAACAAATTTTGGCGCTACTGATCTTTTATAATATTATTTAATTTGTATTAAATTGTTCGACGACTTTACAACAAAATTCTACATATAATTCTCTGGGTCAACCAGAAAAACTCTTAAGTGCTGCAAAAGCCATATCACGTAGAAATTTTCTAGCTTTAACCGCAAATGAAAGGCATACAGCTCGCAAACACTTAACCCATTAACCTCATCGCACAAAGTAAGAGCTCGAATCCACTAGCTCTGTCAGTGGTTTAAAACGTCTTGAGGACAAATTGAAGCTACATAACTCTTACAAGTTCAAGAAACGGAGATGTGCCATAGTGCCCACAGTTACGCATCAGACAGATGCCTTCTGGGGTCCGCGCAACTAAGAAGCAGTGAATACATAAATACTTCAACAATGTTTTTAAATGCGTTTGTGGACTTCTCAGCAGGGATCCCAGCTCGCGCTCGTAATTTTCATATGTATGTGTATGCATAAGTGTCTTTACCTTCTCCAAAGCTTTTAGCGGACACGATAACGTTGCATCTTGTAATGACATTTGTTTATCTTCTCTTCTTTTTATTCCCATATTCAACACTTTCGTGTTGCTGACTACTCAGCTAGCTTTCGCTTCGCCTACTGCGTTTGACTCACCCCGCTACAATGTCTGAGGCGCATTTGAATAATTTAATAGACTTTTATGAGCTGTAAAACGTTCAACGCATTTACACTTGACACATCGCCGCCTGCATTCGGCTGGCACGAAAAGAAGCCAAGAGCAGTGAAACAACTGAGCCGGCACAATGATGTACTTATTCAGCGCACGGTGCCAGAAATAAATTGTTAAAAATTGAAGGAATGCGAGAAATTGAAAGTTTCGCAGAGTATCTTGCTTCGAGGCAACAGGCGGCTCTTCTGCTATTTACAGGCACACTTGGGAAGGTTAATGTTTGTTTGCTGCTGGCCACACAATGGATGGATACCACGATAATTTTGGTAGCACAACAAACGAATGAACATCATATTGGCAGTTGGGAACTCGATATCATATTAGTCCATTTTTAAAATGCATTTGATAAATCAATCAAATTGTACACATAATTATAGACATTAGCCCTAGTACATATACCGAATAATATGACTTCTGTTTCTCTGTTAGATAACAAGGGTACTCATTTAATACGGCACTTGCAAAGTGGCAACTTGGGTTAAATGAGCGTTCCATGGCAATTTCAATAAGTCAGCTGTTATTCATTTAACCGGGATCGTTTTTCTGTAAATATTTAAAAAAAAGCATTTTAAAATAATGAAATAATTGGATATGTGACAAATTAACATGAATGCCTCTGGAAATATGTGCCTGAGGAATCATTCCATTTCCATGCATACCTCATATTTTGTGTGCGAATATATTTTTTATTACGCTCCTATGTACTTATTATCCTTGACAACAATATTTCCAATTAAAAAAGTTGGATTCATCAACGCCACGCATTAGTTGTGTTGACCCCGACGTGATTTGAACACGCAACCTTCTGATCTGGAGTCAGACGCGCTACCGTTGCGCCACGGAGTCTTGTGAGATTTAGTGACAAACATCAAACATAAAATAAATAAAAAAACGTCCAGCACAACAATTACTCATTCAAAAACAATAAAAGAACATAATATGCCTTCAATAGTGCTCACATTCGATGTGACGAAACAACAACAACGCACACATATACGAGAGTAGAGAGTAGTTGGACACATACACATAGTATATTATTATAACTACATATGAGAGCGGCACTTAGTTGGCCACTAATTTATTTTGTTATTGTATGTTTGCAGAACTAAATTTAGAATAAATAGTAAAATATTTATAATATGCTTTTGCACTCAAAGCTGATAAGCTGATACGAACAAGCGATCGCGTGCATATATGTATATATGTATATATAACAAGTAAGGAAGGGCTAAGTTCGGGTGCAACCGAACATTTTATATTCTTGCAACTTTCAGGAATGAGCATGGGAAATACCTTAAGAAGTAAAACGTCAACCTGAGTATCGAAATCCAAGCATTTTTATATATCCCATACATATTCTATATATAACTCACATGCTAACAGACACTTATGCTTATGTATTGTTTGTTACGAAAACGAAACCCATTATATGTAGTATATGGCAGTTGGGGTAGTGTCAACCACATTTTATCTATTTTTCCAACACCACATACTATTAACATGTCACATACTAAAAACTAAAAGAGTAAAATCAGTCGGATGTTCGAAAATCCTGATATTAGTAACATGGGGGGTAAGTCAAGTTTTCACTCAAATGTATTAATTTTTGGCACAAAGATACACTGTTATGAGTAAAACACGCTGGCTCATTTTCATTGAAATAACTCACATATTGGCTGATAAATGCGGTAAAAAGTCATCCGGAAGTTCGAGTATCTTTATATTAGACACATATATGGGGACTAAGGGAGTATTGGTCCGATTCAACCCATTTTTGACAAACAGACAAACCATTGTTAGAGAAGTACTATCCTTGAATTTCAATTATACATCTCAGACATTGACCGATATTTTCTAACAAAAGTCAACTGTAGACACCGTGGTCTAAATATTCGGTACCTAGGGGGTTTTTCGAAATCGGTCAGTCGGGTCCCGAGATATGGAATTTCACCAAAAAGTCGGCGGTGCTACGCCCATCGTCCAATTTTCACACCGGCTCCCATAAAGCGTTCTCATACCATCTCGACGGCAAATTTTTACGTCTCTGGCGGGTTTAGTTATTGATTTTCGCGCTTTTAGTAGTTTTGAACAGTACCGTTATATGGGGAGTGAGAATTTCATCCGATTTCGTCCATTTTCATACTATAATAGTTGTTATAATATTCGCGGTGGTCGAATTTGGTTATATTAGCTTAAGCGGTTTAGGAGATATGCACATTAAATTTATTAGAGGGTGGGGCCATGCTCATTGCCCATTGAACAAAATTTTCCCACAGGTGCCCCTTCCTACTGTGATCCCTTGTGCCAATTACAGTTTTATATCTTAATTAGGTGCTTAGTTATGGCACTTTATAGGTTTTCGGTTTATGGCGTTTTGTGAGCGTGGCAGTTGTCCAATTACTTTTATTTTTGGTACCAATAAACGCGCATATCACGGCACAGCTTGCACGATCGGGCGGACGGAAAGACAGACAGGCAGATATTCACCCGGTTTTCAACTTGTCTCGTCATCCTGATCATTTATACATACATAACCCCATACCAAATGTCTCCGTTGAATTTTTTGCTTACATCCTTTAAATGCGATAAGCATAATAATAAGAATAAGAATGCCTTCAGTTACTATATCCACTTGTTTCTTCCCTTTTCTTGACTTCTTTTACAATTTATCAGTTATATTCTAGAGAAGAATGTTAAATTATAATGCGACCTCAGTCTTTGTCAGTGCCATGCACTTTAATAATGCGAATACGAATGCAGTGGAATGCATTGGAATGGAAGAATGTAGCTTGTAGTGAATTGAAGTGGCTCCACTGCTGCACTTAATGGCAGCGATAAATCCTCAAAATCTGTCACTTCGAATGCATCGTCTGGCAGCGGAAAGGGTAGGGGATGACAAATGCACCGGAAGAAGTCGCAGCTTAAAGGAGCGTAGAGAAAATATTTGCGGCAAGTATAAGACCCACAGCGATTACAGATACAGTGAGTTGGGATCTGCAAATACTAGAACACATACGCATGTGCGATGTATGTATGTTATAGCTAAACGAATGGGGTTCAAAGAAAAGGTTATCACGTACGCACTGGACAAGTTATGTATCAATGTGTGAGTGTGAACGCCATTGTGTGACCTTTGATCTTGCCAAATTGAAACAACATCACAATGAATGATTGTGGTGACTGCAGGCAAATGGTGTGTGGTGACTGCAGTCGGACAACAAAGGATACTCTGCAATTTCCAGTAAACGATGTATTGAGGAAGCGTCTATGTAGTTTAGTTGATATTGTGCAACGCAATTGACATATCCATCACAAAGGAGGCATTTCGAACACAATGAGAATGCAAGCAGTGGCCAATTGACTCGCTATAAAGCGAAAACGACTTTTACCGTCTTAAAATTAGCACATTTATATGCTTCCGTATATGTGTTAAAGAAGAAGTGAAAACAGATATGAACGAACCTGGAGTACCAATCAGTCGCTGGCAAGAAGTGTTTTATATTTCATTAAACTTGAACTCGTACTAACTTCAATTTCACAGTCTCATTCCTTTTTGTTTTTGTTTTTATTAGTTTTCATATCCAGTCCTTTGTTTTCCGATGCACTTAAGATATCTGTATCACCTGGCCCATGCCATGTCATCCTTGAACCTTCCTCTCTTTTCACAATCATTGACGCATTGTCAAATTGACAGCAATAGTGTCTCTCTTGTGGGGAGAGTGTCATTTGCACTGTCCCCCCTTTTGAATTCTCGATATGACAACTAACTACTACTGCACCACTGCTCGTTCCCGTATAGGTTCAATGACCATTGAGTGATTAGTGTGTTACGGCGACAGTTGAAGTGCTCATGCAAGCACTCGACGACACCTCAAGGTGTAAACGACCGTAATTTACAACCGCCATACCCTCTCACTCATTCACACAAACTACGCATAGGGATTTACACTTAAGTGCTATCACAGTGAGTGGATAAAGAAATCAGTTGATCAGATGCTGACATTTGACTTTAAACTGAAGACTCGTAAGAAAATAAATGTATGTAAATGCACGAAACTAAGAAGATAGGGGATTTAAAAACTAGGAAATGTGCAGCCTTAAGGCGCTCATCAAAAATAGCAAAAATTTTCGCTAAGGTAGAGAGTGCATTTAGATAGTAAGCAATGAACAATCAACAAATAGAATTACCCTAAAGAATGTATAAATTGGTTTTTGCCAATAACAACCTCACTTAAAATAAGACAGAATAAGCAGACTGATGCTGTACTGTTGGTTTCGGCTTTAGAATACTTATCTAATCTACTGATCAAAATTGTTTAATCTTCAAGGTTGTATTTGCTTAACCATATCCAAATTCAATGAAGAGATATCGTTATATAAGGTATGTATTTGCACTTTTTCATCTATTGTCGAATAGTTCGTTTTGCCTGCCTCTCTTTTATCAAATATTTAAACTTTTATTGTTTAAATGTATCGGAAGTATAGGACTAGAGAGAATATCGCGGTATTTAAATATATAATTAGATTCTTCTATACTTCTATTAGTTGATTTTGAAATGAAACATTAACCGGTGATACATATCTAAGATCCCAAGATTTCTAATTTTGCTTACGCCGTTGCATTTCAATTGCATTAGATCCACAGTTGCTAAGCGTTTTGTTTTCATTCGGCTTTATCGCCATGCTCGTTAATATTGTGGGAGTAAGTGGATTCCATTTATGGTACGAACGCAACAGATAATGATAAACACTAAGTAAAGACACGCTGCCGCCGATTTATCGATGACCTATCCAACAGCCATTATCTTTCATATTAATTTGTATTTCTTATTCGTGTTTGTTTCGTTACTCGTTTGAGTCTGACTCATTTTGAAACACTTCTAAAGCTACTGTTCACTCGCCTCTCATCTTAAATTACGCAAAACTAAATCATAAACTGGAATCTCATTATTGCACTTGAAGCTTTACCCAACACTGGAAAAGAATTCGCAACTGTTCCACAGTTTTTGGAAATGCTTATACGCTTTCTCTCTTCACCTCGTTCGGGGGAGCGGCCATTCATCTTCCACTCTCCAAGTTACACAGCGCACGTGCGTCACTTCCAATCAGTTACGTCGCAACTCTGCAACAAAGCAAAAAGTAAAAAGCTCCAATTACCCAGACTTTGCTCATGAGCGTCATTTCTTACTGTATGAGCACTCATATTTCCACCATTTTTACTGTCCATGGTCATGGCTGCCAGGAGTTCAACAAAGTCTGTATTAAAGGGCGCACACACTCCAAATTCCACTGTCCGCCGCTGCTTTGTGCTTTAAACTTATTCGTCTCTCTTTTCCAATACGATATAACCGTTAAGAAGAGCAATTTCATCCCGAGCATAATTTTTTCCACAATGCCCACGTCGTTCAAACAAACTATTCAATTATTTTAATATTTATATGAATATTAAATTGTCGGCATAAATTGTTATATATCAATATTATATAAACACTTAAAAAATGTGGCATCACTTTATTAGCGTAGCTGCACAGTAACGAGTAATCTACTCGTTGCAACTGTAATTTGAAGCTTTTGCAGAGAAATATACACCGAAAACAAATACTAACGGTCTTAGAAATCAATTGCAGAGTAATGGAATTTGGCAAGCAGTCCCAAGTAATCTTATTGATAACACTGGTAGACACAGAATTTGTGTTATGAAAATTCTTACGTCTTTCTAATGCAGTTTGATACCCTGAAGTCAAATCTGAAAACATAATTTTTCTATCAACCACTAATATTCTGTAACCTACGGCTTTAGATTTTACAATACATAAACTTTCATTATACATATTTCATCATCTCATAGTTTCATACGATCAGGAACGATTTAGACCAGTTCTTCCTGCTGGTTTGAAGTATACAGCGTTTGATGTTACAGAAACCGCAAAGGAAATGACAACCAATACTTTATTTACTTTAATTTTACACGGTGCACTTAATGTCTTAGTTCGAGATCTAAGCCTTTCAAAATCGCAGTCCGAACATTTAGCATCCAGATTAAAAGGTTGCAACCTTCTCCAAAGTGATGTAAATATCACTTCGTACAGAAAAAGGCAGAAAGACCTCACAAATTGCTTTCTTCAAGAAAGAGATCTAGTATACTGTTCAGAAGTTAACCTTTTGTTTAACGTACTAGAACAGAAACATGATCCACGTGATTGGCGTCTATTCATTGATTCCATCTTTGCCCTTAGCTCATGCGGTTCGTATGAAGGAATCATATGAGAAAATGAGAGTTCTTTTAAAGCACATCCGTTATGTTGAGTATGGTTGAGCAATATGTGGAAACCTAAAAGTAATAGCCCTTCTTCTTGGAATGCAACTAGTATATAGGAAGTACGTCAAGCACTAAAAAAGGTATTACTACCACCTTTACATATTAAATTGGGTTTAATGATGAATTTTGTTAAGTTTCTGTCCATTGCAGAAATGGAAGAGAGTTCTTGTATCTGAAACAAAAATTTCTAAGGGTCAGTGAAGCAAAAATTAAGGAGAGCATTTTTGTGGATCCGCAAATATGAGAACTAATGAAAGATAAAACAATTGAGTAAATGCCCAATAAAACTGATATACGAGCCTGGAGTGCTTTAAAAGCGTTATTAAAACCAAGACATTTCTGCTATGGAGAAATGGTACCAAGGCAAGTGGAGTGCCAGTTTGCTTGTCGATTACTGCTGGACATTGTTAAGGGATACTCCAAAAACAAAATATCGCCGAAAACCATCGGCAGTAACATTTTAAGGGATACTTTGGTTAATAAAGTAATATAACAATAATACATACATATATCTATCGCTGTTTTTTTTTTGAACAAAAATCCTCATAGCAAAAAAACTATAGGTGATAGAAGAAATCTGTATTTGTGGCAATTTTTAAATGCTTTCTTCTGTTCATGTCACAAAAAACAAGTGGTTTTTTGTTTGTAATTAATTCACAGGAGAATTAAATACCCAGGTTTATTGATATTGTAACAGATCTCCGAAGTCTTCTTCAAAGTGGCGAAGAAAAGATAAATTGGTGTTGAATTTAGGAGCAATATGAAAGAGTAGCCTTCTCCCCTTCTTTTAATGTCATTTCAAGACCCACAAGCTTAAGAAAAGTTAAGAATAATATATTGATGTAACGGGTTTAAGTTGAGAAAAAAACTTCTAGACTACTACTGAAGTAGTCGAGCCCTCAAAAACTAAATAATGATTTAAAACATTTTTACTAATATTCGTACTTACCGCTTCGTTTGTTAGTACAAATTAAACAACTTATGTTTTATTATTATTCTTTTACGTCGGGATACGTTTTTACTTTATTGTTGTTGTTATAGTCCTTATTACATATTTATTACTCAGTTCTGCCGGCCCGACTTTTCTTTTGCATACATTACTTTACATTTTCAATTTACTCAGTTTTATTTCATTTTTTTCTTTCAAAATTATTTTCTAGATTTTTAAAAATGTTAAAAATCTGGTGGAATTATAGTACATCGAATAAAAGTATTTAAATATAAATTTAGCAAGAAAAAATTTTGGTGTTATTTTTCTTTTTTTGGCAAACTTTGAATGTGTGGGGAAATAAATTCTAACCAAATTAGAATGTAATTACAGCAGTATCTAAAGCGTCTATACTCTTTTTGAAATTTAAAAAAACAAATAATTTAATCATAGTTAATACAAACTCTAATTCATCTGCATCTCACATATGTAGTTAACAAAGTGGAGCTGAATATTTTCTGGTCGCAATCATTTTTGTCCGGTAAAAATTATTTGCTTTTTACAGCAGTTAAAATTAGTTTAAATTTTGAAGCGTACTATTTACAAAAAGGTACTAAATTAATTAAAAATAGAAAATGGCGGCTTGTGCGTTGGATTCGTAAACCACGCCCACCGCACTCTACAACTGTCCTCTCTCATAGCTGCCTGTCTGCTTGGTCATGCCGAAACACCTAGACACCATGGAACAATGAAACAATGGGACGCATTGCTCCTGGACTGAACTTCTGACATTTGTGACATTCCACGGAAAACACACTGAATGGGAATCATTATTACAGTTATAGCTCATGTGTGTATGTGTATATATTGTTTAGGACTCCAAATTTAGCAGTTGCTTCTCATTAGAGTGCTTGTGTATATTGTAATGTCCTTTTACGAGTTTACATTGAATTAGTCGTAAGACTATTATGGTTTGTTATACATATGTATATATGATTCTGTTTATTGTTTTTTTTACTGTTTCAGTTTCTGTGTTACTGCTGTGCTTCTCTTCGCTTTTCCTAACTAGTTGGGTGGGGGCAAAAAGTTTACTTCTTCAAACTATTCAAATACTAATTAGGGCTAGTACGCTTATACATGTATGTATGTATGTAATTGTTCTTATGTTCTTAATTTTGTATTTTTTAGGTTACATAAATCCAATTATGGATATTGAGCGGAAATCAAATGCAGAGTTGACAATGGGGAAAGGACTTTTCGTTGCCGAAAAATACCTGCTTGCTCATTTGTCTCTACTTGCTTAGTTTTTGCGATTTCGCTGCAGTTTTTGTTGTTTGTGTTGCTTTTGCTGTGAGTGATGTTGCTGCTGCTGTTGCTGTGAATGATGGTGGTGGTGGTGATGTGAGGCCGATTGGCAGTGGCTGTGCTTGCAACTATCGGCGCTGCGCAGAACCTCGGCGTACGACATCTCCAAATTCTTCAGCTGATTTAGTTCCCTGGAGAGGAAGCTAGGTCGGTACTCAAGATTGCTCAAATCCATTTCTCGTCCCCGTAATGACGACTGCGTGCCAGGTGAATTTAAACTGCGATTGTAAATGACCATCGAGTTGCCACTCCATTCATAGTGTGCGCCGCCAGAGCTGCGTGAGGAGCGTGGTTGATCGGAAGAGGTGTTCGCCAATGGTGATTGGACATATGGACGAACATCACGTCGTTTCTTACCACTCGCAATGAAAAAGCGTGGTGGTGACGGCAGAGTGGCTGGAGACTCAGAGCGATCGCCGCTAAAGTTGCGATTCTTACGACGATTTTTCTTCTTTATGCCTACCCCCACTGATAGATATTCGAGCGGTTCCCGTTTCAATGGTGTCAGAACACGACCATTTTCAACTATTGGCGATTTACCGCCAACAACTAATGTTGTTATAGAAGTGCCCAGCAGCGATGGGGGTTGATTTTCTTGATTCTTCTCGATGATGTGCTTCTTCGCGGTCCTGCGTTCCAACTTGGTTATACACTCGGACATGGCAAACGATTGTTCGGACACCGCTGATGAAATAATGCTTTGTGCGTCATCTTCGAAACCTATTGGCAGCTCCTCATTGGCAGGTGTCACTGGCGGCACCTTGGCGGCGGTACATGTACTAGTAGCAGCTGGTTCGGTGTCGTCGAGCAAAGGCAATCTCTCTCCCTCTTCCTTATTAGTAGCCGCTTTCTTCAGTACCGCGAAAATCTCTTTGAATAGTTCCTTGTATTCAGGACGATTACGGAAATGCGATTCAATTGGACTGGCATCATCATAAATACTAAACTTGCACACCTCGCCATCACCGATAGTGCAAAGAAAAGAACCAGGTCGGTTTTCTGTCTGCGTCGACTTATTACTAGTTTCATCGGCATAACCAGAAGAAGAAGTTTCCGCCTCTGAGTATTCAGTAGGCGTACGACCGCGCATATCCTTCGTACTGTTCACTATTTTAGTGGTGTTGGCATCATTGGATGAAGGTAAACTAGAATCGCCGCCATTTTGCACCTCGGCAGCAGAGGAACTGCCAACTGCCGAGCCAGCACCACAGCTCTCATCAGCTGCGGTCTCATCGGCAACGGAGGATAGCGTGTGCGACTTTTGTGACTGACTAAATTCACCCGACGATTGGAACTCATCGGCGAGTGACATCCCGTCACCCCCACTGCCACTGCCACTGCCGACAGCGCCGCCCATGGTAGTATTCTTGCGCACGATAGCCGAACATTGAACCTCAAGCAAAGCTTCGTATTTCTCTACCAATTCTCGGTACGGGTTTGGGCTGCTGGGGATACTCAGATCCAATGAGTCAGCAATGCGTTGAGATACCTGGAAAACGGTGATGGACAATTGGGTTGTGTTATAGTTAATAGGCGAGCATGGCTTTACATGTTGATTTGACAAAGGCATAGTTCGTTTATATTATTATTTAGTGATTGTTTGTGTTGAAGAAAGCGTATAGCGTTCTTCGGAAAAGTTATGTAAGTATATGTGTGGGGAAAAAAGGAAGTAAAGTACAGTTTTAACAATAGCAAGTATAACAATGCCGGAAACGAAATGTAATAGCGAAGAAGAAACCAAATCACACAGAAATCATGCAAAACTAAGGGAAAATATAAACGCATAAAAATACAATAAGACAAAACTAGTTCAGAGTATGGGGACGTACACCACTTGTCCAGCTGTTCCTGCTTTCTGAAATTCCTAACGGTTTTCACCCAATACTCATGCGTTCGTATACCAAATAATTAAACAATGCAGATATTATATTTGTAATCATATATTTTTAATTATTAAATTATCACAAAACCTTTCCATTGCATTATATTAGCATTAAATTCACATATATCAAGAACATATTTTTCCAAATTATAAAAAAAACTTCTGAACACAAGACCGATACTGAGTGGCAGGTGCACGTGTATGTAGAGTTTGAGAGGGAAAATCAGATGAGAATTGAGGTTAGAAAAGTTATAAATACTTTAGTGAAATTGGGTACTGCTCTATTTAGATCATTATTCGGGGAGTTAGCATTCAAAAGTTTCATTTCGCCATGTTTGTGTATAGTGTATTGTATCTAGAGAAGGTCTCATTAACTTTTACCTTTGAAGGGTTATGGGTGCGATCGGATCAAGTTAATTATTTTAAAACAGTCGTGTTAATACGCTCGGAACTCGCGCTTTTTATTGAATGTAAGACGCTTAAAATTTGGAAACTAGTAAGCCTATTGCCGTGTATCGAATGAAGCAAAATATACGTGGCTCCTCAGTCATGAGCAGGCGGTATTAGTAAGTAATTGTGAGTAATGCTGATTTTAGTAGATGTAATAGTGTTAGTGAACATTGAAAGCATAGGTGGGGGCGGTTGTGGTCTTGCGTTCTCTTTTTTTTACCTTAATAGCAACATAAATAAATACATAAATTAGTTTTACTGTTCTTATAAATGCTTGTAAGTTTGTGTGTAGGCACTGGACCGGTTTCGAGTTAAACGAAAATTTTGCCATTTACAACTAAAACTAGGCTGGACACTAAACTTAAAACAATGGTTGGCACTAGTGAAATTAAATATGGACACTCCATAACTTTTGCTTTGCCATGTATCCCCTTGAACGGAATATAGGTAAATTGTGTGAGTACTTTTACAATTGCATTTCTCAATTATAGTAAAATATTAAAAAATTGATTAACACAAAAATTAATAACAAGAAAAATGGCGAATATTAACAATGATCACTTAGGCTAACGACCGTCTAACGGTTTACTGCTCTAACTATCTATCTAACGTTATATTTACTTAATTAAGAATTAATTACAGATAATTTAAATTTGATATATATGTATGCAAAATACATATACATCTGTTAGATATGTACATATTCAAAGGATATGTATGTTTGTATGTATAGGAAATGTATCGAATATGCTCTCGTCGCATATCTATGCCAGTAAGTTTGTATGTAATAGCAGGTAGGTAAGTGGTAGTCAAGTCATGTGATGTGTACTCGTATGTACATATGTATAAGTATGTATGTAGCTTCGTGACAGCGTTATATGCCTCGCATTTCAAAAGGTCAATGCGAAGTCTTCATCATCTGGGATGGAACTAATCAGACGGCAAATGAACAAGGCGGGCCATTGCAGAAATTTCGCAATCCAACATAAAACATTGAATTTTCTCATGGTCTTCTGCCAATGCTTTAGAAGCATTGAGTCTAACGAGAGTGGCAAACGTTCTTGCAGGTACTTTGTGTTGGCATTTGAGCTGCAAATCGGACAAATCGTCGTTTTGTCAGCCTTGAATTAGAAATTAAAGAAAAACAGAAACAAAATATTTGTAAAAAAAACAACAAAAAACAGCCGAAAAACACACATGTAGAAATTATAAAGACAGTAAAATTGTTTTTGTCGTGATGCAAAAGTGTTGGTGAAAATATGTACATACAAAGGTTAGAATAAGTAAATTTAAAGGAAAGCGCTTAGACGGACGACAACTGCAGTCGGAGACACTGCTACAGGCTTGCGCAAACATCAGTTTTTACAAACTTTTAACACATTAGGAGATTAGCACAAACAAAGTAAATAAATGTTAGACAAGTAAACACAAAAGCACACACAATACATGTTGTTGTTATACACACAGAAATGCATAGCATAAAAGAACCGAAACACGAACTTCGAACGAAAAGAAGCGCTATGCCACATTCATCCAGCTTTAGGAAATATGAAAATATATTTAAAAATATTTGCTCATCCAATGTCTTCCAGGTTTGTCCTTTAACCTTCGTATATCGAAAATCTTCAAAAAATCACCGAATTGTGAAAATCAGTATCAGAAACTGTTCCGGATGGATACGAAGTCCCTACCTCTTTCGGATTCAGATAAAATCGAAAATTAGTAATAAAATGAAACCCATTTTAAACACTAATTCCTTACTGTGCAAGCAGTGTGAACGTGGCATCAGAGCTCGAGCGACGCTCCTGGCGGTGATGTGAGTGTGAATGGATGGATTGTGACAGACAATGAATAGAAAGGTGTGAGTTTTTAAAATCGAATATAATTTTATTCACATAAAAATGAAAGATGCTTCTAGTTTAATGATAACCAATGTATAACTACAAACTAAATAAACATACATGTATATTTGTAAATATATTCAACGGTTAATATAGTAATACCATTAGTAGCGTCTAAGTGTGGTAAGTAGCACAATTCTTAATAGTAATCATAATAAGGTAGATTGCTTGTCGTTGTGTGCAAACACTTTCTTAATATTAAAGTGGCAAGAAAACTTTGTACTAAATAATAAAGTTATGAGAAACGTAAATATGTAAACGCAACTTGAAATAAATGTGATAAATGCAAAATGATTCGTAATCTTTTAATTAAGCGAATTTGAATGATTTCTTAAGTATCGATAAATACACAACCATTAACGATGATATTGGTGATAACAATTTTGGTTTGGAACGGCACTTGGGGTGAGTAGTTGGCTGAGGTTGGGGAAATTGGTGGTTCTAAGATATTGGAAAGAGTTTGTGTTTGGGTTTAGTGAAAGTGATAATATGTTTTCCTTTTCTCGTAGGCGAATGTTTCAGCTACAAGAGCAAATATAATGGCTTCCCCACTAGAAGTGCGCGCGCTTGCGCAGCCAGCCTCACCATCAAATGCATCAATGCAAATGTCATAAGCCTCGCATTATGTCAATGAGCAGTGTCTTGAAATAGAAACAATTTCTCACCTTAATCGATACACCGGGACGGTAGGCGGCCTGTGAGCATTCGCTACCGTTATCAAGCAAACTTCGCTCCTCATCCTCGTGGTACTCCTCAGTGGGGGCTAGTGACGACTGCTCGTCACCAATGGTGCCACGCTCCTCAACAACGCGCATGCAGCGACTGCACATCTTTCCTTGCCTGCAACACAAACAACAGTATAGTTTCCAATTTGTAAATAGTTTTACATTCATCCGGCCACATCATGACCACTCACCGCACTTCATCCAATACGGAAAGCTCCTCTTGCATTGACCGCATCTCCTCGTTGGGACTATTGTTCGCCAATCGGCTTTGCAACATTTGATTCTCTTGAACTGCATGGAATGGGTATTGGATTATAAAAACGAACAAAATAAGCCATCTACTCACTTATGGCGACTAGTTGCTCTTCCAACTCTGTGCAACGTTGTTGCTCGGCCAAAAACGCCTTTTTCGTCATCTCTAAGTCATTGACAAGCTTTATAATTTCTTCACCGTCATCTGCGCTGCACACCAAGTCACTCAACGCCATCGAATTGTCATGACTCTGGTGGGCGCCGATACTCGTTGAATTAGCTTTGCTGTCCGCGGGCGCCGTCGATCGGAACGCAAAACTACAGTTCTCAGGCGCCGTGGTGTTGGCTTCAAAGCACTATTGGAAAACATACGCAAAATCAATCATATGTGCATATTAAAGGTACAGTTAGGACACAGAACTTACCACTTCACTATTGTTTTCGTTGCTATTGCTGGTTGAACTAGGCTCTTCGACCGCACTACCATCCAGCACTCCATTGTTCCTATGGGAGTCATTGGCCAGACCGGCGGCATTGCGTCTCTCGTTGGCACTGCTGAGACGTTCGTTCTTTCGCCGCTCCATTGAGAGCGCTTGACGGAGCTCCTCCAATTGTTTATTGAGCTCATCTTGACGCGCCTCAAGTGCCTCGATATTTTGTACAAGCCTGTGGTAGACAATTGAAATGGAATGGAAATGACCAATTTGCCTAATCAACAGCATCCAACTCACGTTTTAATATGCTTCTTGTCGCTGGTATTCTCAGCGGTCAAACGCTGGTTGGCGCGCTCCAGATCCTGTATGCCAATATCCAATTGCTCATACACTTTCAGACGCGTGTCATTGACCTCGCGCAATGCGGTCGTGTGTTTCTTCAAGTACTATACGAATGAACAAAAATAGAGACAATTAAAAGTTTGTTCTTATTATTTTCTTTACTTTTGTTTTTAGGAGCGGAATGCGATACGTGGAATGGGATATGCTATTTTTGCATCTCGACACCGCGCAGTTTGGCTTGAGAGTGCGGAAGTCGCCCTCTGCTGACGCGGCAGAGACATCAAGGCGCATTCACGCGCTAATGGCGTGGCCTGCAGCTGTCAGTTGTGGCATACGTCGCTCGCGTCATCCACAGGCGTTCGTGCGTTAAATGGGTCAGTCGCGCTTTACTTTACTTCTCTTAAATGTGCTTTTGGCATTCGATTCATTTTGCTTGGGCAATGCAAATAATAAAAACAAATAAAAGGCTTTTACACATGTTTCAGCTGCAACCAACGGTAACAACAACTACAACGATAAGTAGACTAACAAGCAATACAATTGAGCAACAACCACAAAGGAGTTATATTTGGCGAATTTGCAAGTTAAGACACTACTTTCCACTTGAACACGGAACACAGCCACGACACACACATTCGAACAGTGAGTCCGTGTTTGGAAAAAACCAAAACACAAAATTGAATATTTTAATTTCAGGTGAAATTTCATGTAATCGAAAATGTTTCAGATGGCAGCAGCGCCTTCAGCACCTCCAGCATCTGTGGCGCGCAAACCGGCGGCGAAACGCGGCCAACAGTCACGCCTGATTGAGTTGCAGCTATTGTCGTTATTGGCGCAGCTGCAACGTCTTTTTCTTGTAATGCTTAAGTCGGTGGCGCCTCAGGATTTGTGTAGTGGCAACTTAATGAAGCGCAACCCTCTCACGCGGCGCATTCAGAGCGGCACAGCACATATTCTCGTAAATGGACAAGCTTACATACACATACACACATATGCCCGAATTGGAACATAGCTGTTTATATGAATGCGTTTAATGCTTCGAGCCGCCACGGCGTTGCACTATGATGCCTGGCACTTTTATTTCCCCAGCCATGCAAGCGTGCGGTACCGTTATGCACTCAACTCAAACGGTTTCCGACCTAAATGCAAGTTAATCGAAATCTCGAGGTTGTAATCGATTTCAAAAATCAATTTGCGCAAAAGTATTTACACTCAATGTGAATTGCTCGCAATGCTTGTGAATAAATCTTTAAATTTATTCATTGAAACTGAACCTTATATGCCATTTTTGTTAGAAGAGACCTTCACCAATTTTGACAACAACAATTTTATAAAGAATTCTGACTTTTAAATGCTACTCAGCCCTTTCGAAATAATTCGCGAAATTTCGATTAGGGCGAAACTCGCTATAATGCGCTTTCAAGGAGAGCAAGGAGAACCGAACTCAAACTAAATCTTTAGGCATCAGAAAAATGTGAAAATTATCTGGAAAATAAACTGTCTAAACACACGAGGGTTTTTGCATGTACAGTGTGCACGTGTTTGAACATTCGCCTATTTGTACTCCATAATTGGCCCCAATTAAAAAATTTAAAGCAACGAACGCCGATACAGCTAGGAAACTGCTAGTCATGTCCTCCGGTGCTGGAATGTGGTTGACCAAGTGCAATTTACAACTGCTGACTGGCGACTGGCGGCTGGCGGCTGGCGAATGACTGGTTGGCATGCATAGAATTTGCAACGACAGCAACAATAATATGCCAACAACATTAAGGATAACTACTTCTTTCCTACAAACTCGTATGAAGGCATATACCGACATACCTCCACATCAGCGTGTATCAATATGTAGTACATTTGGTATGCATGTAAGTATGCATACGGCTATCTAGTAGTATTCATGCGTCTTGTTTTTAGCATGCTCTAATAACAACAAAAACAATATGAGAATTGTTCGTGAATACATTGCATACTCCTGCCCGTTCCTGTGCCACATGTTGGTGTGTGTGAATTTTAAACGACTGTCAGCTTGCGACCGAGCCACGCACTTAAGCGCCAACGGTGTACCGGACAGGCAGCGCCCGGTTGGTGGTCAATGATTTGATTGCTAAAGGCCTGTGGCTGCGGGCCGGCGTTGCAATGGCCGACGTGCGCCACCATACGCCATACAGATAATGAATCTGGAGTAGACACTTACGTGCTGCGGCAACTGCTTGCCACAACTACTATTTACACATCAACTTACCACAATTTCCTGTTGCTGCTCATCGATAGTACCCTTCAGCTCTTTGACCAGCGACTCGAGCTCTTTATTGCGCTCCAGCAGCGTTTTGCCTAGCTCCGCGGCAAGTTGTAAGTCTGCAACGGAAAAGGTAAAAAAACACGAATCAGCAAACAAGGAATGTTATATAAATTTGCATAACAGCAATCTACGATCTGGCATGTGTATAAGTGTGTATTAGCGATTTGCTTTAAAAATAGCTGAGAAATTTCAATTTAAATTACTCGAATCGATATTTATTAACACAATTTATTTGCTACAACATAAAGGCAGTCAATTAATATGCAACAACAACATACTTCATCAGACATCGTAGCTGCAGCCAAACCTCAACTTGGTCATTATTTCTCACTGCAGTCGAGCGCATAAATATGAGAGGTCAGCTACACTCCAACGGTGTACACGGCGTCATACGAGCACACACCACTGCATCGCCAAGCCGAAAACGCCAAATATCAGCCACAGAGTTCGCCAACCCATGCCGGTGTTTTCTTAAATCCATTCAAGCGAGAATTCCAACTGACCCGATTCGGCGAAGAGCCGAGGTACGAAAATGTGACTGCAATGAGCCACACACAGGCAGACGGCATAACTTCCCCCAACAACCGCCGGAGCGGCCACTCTCAGATATGCAGGTTAATTGAGTTTGTTTAATTAAATGGGGCGCGGGAGGAATCCAAAGTCATTTATTTGTTATTCGTGTATGTGTGCAAGTGTGTATTCAAACCATTTGAAGATCGAATTATGGGGTTAGGAAGTTGATTGCTTCTCGAGGTGGAAAAAATAGCTATGATAGTGATATATGTATGTATGTATGTGGGAAACAGCTTCATAGGTTTGTTCTTCTTTTATTGTCTTCTTTCATTGTGGATTGGTGGCCACGCAAAAGTGAGTTTTAAAATGCATCGGCCTTAAAGTTCGTATTTCATAAAAGAAGCTATTCAAAGGAATTCAATTCAATTATTTTCAACCGAGGAAAGACAAAAAAATTAATTTACCAAAGCCGTTATTCGCTTCCCTCTGAACGATTTATGCCTTCTGTCTAGCAACACGGTTTGTATACTAATTAACAAACAACGTAATGAACAAGCTCGAATTAGTTTACTACACCGCAACAGATAGGTTTTTATTGAAATAAATAAAAGGAGTCAAACTTCTTAGGAACATTAAATTGTGAAATACTCCAAGCCTTTCACCAAACTTTTATTTAAAAGCTAAACAAATTATCCTATATAGTAATAGAAGTGATCGCTACCAGTAACGTGATTACGAAAAGGTTACTGTTCAAACCCACTTGTTAAATACAAGTCTGTAAAACGGCAGAACTATAAAAAAAGTTAGTTAAAACTATTATTAAACCAATGTCAAACGGTAATCAATAAAAACACCGGAGAGGGAAACATTTACCTTCAATAAACTTTCCAGGCAAAGATAAGCAAATGCCATGAACAACTATTCAGGTGTTCATTTCGACACAGTTTTCATAAACACATACGAGCATTACAAACCATACTTTATTTTTTAACCCACCCATCAGAGAGGTGTTTGCATATTTTTCCCTACTCGTTGTATGTACATATGTATGTGAAGAAGCGATGCTTTAAACACTCGTAAATTTTGCGAATTAAATAAAAAGAAATTCAAACTATCAGCAATTAAATTTTCCATTTACTTCCAACTTAATTTCATTGCGACTTCTTAACCTGCGTATCATCACTTGCCACTAACGACTGACTGCGGCATCAATTACAAATACACACACACATCCACAAATACAAGTGAGTTGAACAAATGCGACTTGCATCGGCGACGTTCGCAGGTGACCGCTACACAGCGCACCCGACCATGGTCCGACCGACCAGGCCACACAATTATCGTCGACAGCAGAGCTGCGCGCGTTGCCACTTAATCGTGCCACACTTGGCAACCACCGTGGACACTAACGAGACTTGCATATGCATATGTCCATAAAACTAAGGAAATACGACAAGCGACAGCGAAGAAAGAGGCGCGCGTGCATAGGTGCATTTGTGTGCATGCGTGTGTGAGAGGCAGCAAAACGAAGCAGACAAGAGATGTGGAAGCCGCAAATTTGAGTCTTGTATGTGACCTTTCATGCTTATTACACGTCATAATAGTACATGATGCCGTTATTTGTTAATTTTATGACTTTGGATTTGTCTCAGGAGTGTAAGCAGCCACCAAAGGCTAAGCATATTAGATACAATTAACCGACAATGATTAATGAAAGTAGTAAAACGAACGAACGTGGAGAAACACGCCCTAGAGATGCAAGCGCATGTTGCAACATGCATCTGGAAGCGCCCTGATCAAAGGTAAGCGCTGAAGAAAATGAATATGCAGCCGCTTTATCAATTTTCATAGCTAATGTGCTAGATATTGTTCCATCACCGCTGGAGAGTAAAAGACTCAAGCAACTGCGAACTATCCGAATGTCTGTCGCGAAAACAAAGAGAGGAATGCATTTAGTCCGATTCGTCTCACCTTCGGTTCGGTTCTCGCTTAGGGCGGAACGCAACCGGCCACTGCAATGAAAAGTGAACGAAAAGTGCATTGAAGTCAATTTAATTAAGCCCATCCGTGTTGTGCTCAGTCGCAAGCATGTAAGCAACACATTTGCGCATGAGGCGCGGCCAACAAGACATTATTATCGGCTGCCGGCTATCTAAGTGCTCTCGCCCGTTGAGCTGCAGAGCCTTTATCTTTTCACCTTGACTGCGGCACGCACTATGGAGCGTAGGCTTTGCAAGCGCAATGGCTTGCCAATCAAAAGCAAATCAAACACTCTGTCAATTTTAACTGAGCAGCCAAGTTGTCAAGGAGACCGCATTTAATTTAGTGGTTTCACATGCACCTGAGGCTGAAAAGTACTCGTGGGTTGCCAGCAGTTTGTATAAGGCTATGTGCATCCATAAATCTTGTTTTCCTTGTCTCCGCAATTACGTATGCAATATTAACGTGCCGCACCTCTCGCCACAACAAGCCGCTACTTACATTTTCTTTAACGCGACGGCGCGTCGTGCACATTTTGAGGAGCTACTGAATTATTATGGCATTTTGTTAAACCATCAATGTGGTTATTGCTTCAGCGCTATGGTCGTTGCGTCCCGTTTATCGCTGACTGTTGTGCGTAATGCGCGGATTTCATAATAGATGCTGTCACTGAGGCATAAGTGCGCACGTAATAAGCGCGCTTTGATTTTATTGCAGAGTTCGTACAAGAGCTCGCCGCGCATCGCCCTCCCCGCCCAACGTATGCATCTTCCGCTATGCACACCATCACGAACACCTGTGCGACGCGCTATTTTGTCATTGTGCACATTTACACCTAATAGATTTATGTATGTACGTGCGCATGTGAAAGTGAAAGTACAAATCGGCGCGACTGAAGGTGCGTGTTTTTCACCATACCATTCCGCACAGACGCAGATGCTGAGCCGCTGTCGATTGTGTTGTTATTGAAGTCAAATTAAGGAAACACGTTAACGCGCTGAACGCGGTGAATGGCAAAGGATTTCCATATGGAGCCAATATTCACGCAAACCATGGAAATATGGGGATGACCGCTTCAAGTCGCGTTCCTCTCTTTGGTTTTTCCTTTCGAATGGTATTGCAATCAATTTTCACCAAACAATTGCTTTTATAGCAATAGTGGCAAGCCACACGACACGTGGCCGGTGGCAGCTTAACCGCTGAAGCGGCTTTTGTTGAAAGACTAATCTTTCGGATGCCGATTTGGCAGCAAGGATAGGTACTTTTCTATCTTATGATTACAAATTGATCTGGTCGGTGCGATCAATCAGTATCGCCTACACTCGCCTACACTCGCCACTGACCTACCAACAGTCATAGGCGCCAGCGTATTCGATAGCATTTTATATGGGCTTGGGCTCAACAATAAAGCTTCCAAGCAGCAAATCCACTACACTTCATCCGGCAAGTCACATGTCGTAATTAAATCGAAATCACTGCAAAAACTTCACAGTCTGCAACGTCGATGGCGGCGGTATCTCCATAATTGCGCAATGTATCCGACATGTGCGTCCCACGCGGGCGTTCACTTTATTGCCCAGCTCTGATGAGTGTCAACACATATACAGCAGGCCCGACAATATAGCAAACAACAATGCTACATATAGTCTTCGCCCTAGTGTATTTGCCTTTTCCAAACGATTATACCGAGCTTCGTGGGCGTGTGCCAGCTTGCAACACTTTCTGCGTATTTGTGCACAAGAACTCCCAAGCAACACCTCACACATCACCACATGACATTCTAGCTAAAGCACGCTTATTCTCACTCATTCAAATGGAAAATCGAGCGGTGGGCCATAAAGAAACCCAGTCAGGCCACATTCCATTGCATTCGAAGCGCACATAATGCAGCATGTCCACATGAGCCGCAGAACTAGCAAATTATGCATGTACAAACTCGCGCATGCGCAAATGCCATTAAATGCCTTATACATTGTTTTACCGTTTATTCTTTGCCACAAAGTGTTTTCATAACGCTGTAGTCTTGAGGTAACTCTGCAAACCCACTGCTACTCGCTTGTATATTTCGCCAATGGGGTCGTCGGCAAACTCGTTGAAAGATATGGGAACTGATGCAAACTTCCAATCGATGGGTGTCGCCAGAACTTTCTAACGCGGTAATTAACTACCGTTAGAATAAGCAATTACAATACACTCCACAGTTCTTTTACCAGCAAGTATGTATGAGTATATAGAAAAATACATGTAGGTGAATGGTCGAACCTTTTCCATATATTTGGTGTTACCTAAAAATTCGAATTATTTCCTTATCTCTCAAAGATTTTTCCACACAAAACAGGAATTAAAAAAACCAAATAACCATGTAATTATGTAAAAGAGTATCCTTTTGCCACTCACTAACTGACGCATCGAAAATCTTAAATTGTATCTCCTTACAACTCGCATTTTCTTTGGAATACATACATTTGAAACTTAAACCTGGAGTCTTTTTCATTAAAGGATAAGTCAAACATATTTAGCCTAAAGTAATCCGATATCCGAAATCTCGTATATATATATATATAATATAATATTATAATAAAGTTGCGAAATATTTCACTTGCCTTGTGAAAGTATCTCTTTTATTTGATTTTATGATATATACGGTATGTTTACTTAAATGATTATACTACTTGTATATATGTACTTAAATGACTTGCAGTTGGCGGACTAAAATTAATTAATTAAATAACAAACTTTCAATGAGAGCTTTACAAAGTAGCACAAGCAGCGATTTTGTAACATTAGTTAATTATTAAAAACATTTAATACAAAGAATTGTTTATGTTAGTTCAGCAATGGAACTAATTATTACCATGAAGCCGCAGCATATGCTTTCGTTTTTGCTGATCCCATCCACTTAACCCATTTTGAGGTGAAAAAATTGCCAAATTTCATTTACCTTGTTATTTCGTATGTTAAAATTAATGAGGTTTTCTAGGACCACCTTCAACATGTCTGTATTTTAGATAGAAACATATTTTTATTTGGCAATTAATGGAGCGATTTTTCGGTTTCAGGTCAAACAATATCGTGATTTTTTTTGCCACATAAAGTGATTACTCGTCTGGCTCGAAATTAATTATATTGTAAATATCGATTTCCATTCTTAATTACCTGGGTCACACCGAAGGTTCACATTTAGGTTATGTATTTATTTGGTGTGCGAAGAAGAGTGAAGAAGCGAAAAATGTATGAACTTTCTAATTACATGTGACTTTTACCCAGACATGCTATTTTCGGCTGGTGGCTTTTTAAACAAAAACGTTCGATCATTTGTCATATTGCAACTTTGTCATCTGAAAGACGGAGCACAATCATCAAGAAGAGACGGTGTTATGCGAAGAAACTACATATGACTCAATTCTTGTGACGAATCCTGGTATGGTACAAATTAACAAATTGAATAAATAACTCGTAACAGAGTTTAAATTTATATGTCGACTTATTTACGAATACAGAGGATGCTAGATAAGCCAATGGTTCGTATGAAATCACCGATAAAATTCGATAGCTGCGAGTCAAGCCTTTACCTTTAATTATATTAGTAACTGTGTACCTTTGTATGTCAGTGTATTTGTTTTAGACAACCAATGTAATTAAATGGTTGAAGAAATCAAATTTCTTTTCCATAATTGAACTGTGTGTGTCGTAATCGCTGCAAACTCATTTAAATATCAGCAAATGAAATCGACTAATTGGAAACAAATTCATATTTCCTCTTATGACCATTTGTATGTGATTATTCAAAAGTTCACTGACTAGCTAAGACTAAAGACGCTATCATTCCACTCAGCCTTATACGCACCAATTATGCAAGAGTCGAAAGCTCTCAAGGCATCCAGCTAATGTACCGGTTTTAGCTTCAGCTTCATATGAGTAAAGTATTTATGTATGTATGTAAATTGCCTTCGACCATTGACTGGTGTGATATGTTTTTGAAATTGATGTTTGTGTGAGAAAGGCACAAATTTCACTCACGTGGATACGACACCAATGGAGATCGGTTTAATGTTAATTGCTTCCGGTAATGGTGACAAAAGTGCTCAAAACTGATTTACAAAAATAGCGAACTCGTATAGTGTTCAAATGTATTTTTTTTTTTTTTGAGTTCCCCGAGAATGACTCCGGCCTTTAGTGTGTGCGTGTGTTCGATTTCCTTTTCTCTCAACGAAAAAGAAATGGAAAGAGAAATTGAGAAACCCCAGCTCAATTTGCATTCGGAATTTAGTGGAATGACTAATTCATCTCTGTGTATTTGTGGGATATGTGTATTATACTTTATGTAACAAAAAAGCTGGTAACATTCTAAACGATTCTACCAAAGTCTTAAACAAGCAACGGCAAAATCTTTTTTTGTCGATTTTAGATTTGATTGGTTCTGGCCGATTTTCGCATTCACGGTCCTGTGCACTATATTGTTGAGGTTGACATATGGCAGAAGGCAGTTAAAACACACATTCGTAGTGCAAAAACAACGCAAAAAAAAACCGAAAAAAGTGAAATTTTAAAACAACAACAAGCCCGTTGTCTCTTTGGCTGCTTTCACGCGATGGTTTGACAAAAATTCCACCGGCATCTTTGCACACTAAGCTCTGGTGCAGCACAGCAGCCCAGAAGGTATAAAAGTTAGCGTGACTTCTGTGCGGTGTTTAGTTAATTTGGATTTCGCCTGCAAATCGAGCGTTCAAAGTGTTAATTGATCGTAGCACATTCGTGAAAAAATCAAGCAATGAATTCAGTGCGTTGCGTTTCGTACTGCTGGTTGCTGGTTGTGGTCTTAGCTGCTACAACCACTGCCACTGATATAGACACTAAGTCCGATATGGGTGTTAATGGTATACCTCAGGTACTTTCGATTGAAGGTCAAGTAGCTGAAGTCCATGAAAAAACAGTACCAAATGCGGAAAGTGCGGTGCTACCACAAGAACCTCAATTCGAAATTTTGGAGTTGGCAGTGAATGACAATGACGTAAATGAGTTATTTATGTTGCATGATGATATCAACAAAGAGGCTTTGAATGTTAGTGCAGCAGCAGGTGGTGCAGCATCGTCGATGCAGACAACACGTTTGGGACGTAGTATAGAGAGCAGTGCGCAAGAAAACAGTGACGCGTTGAGTGATGAGGATATAAATAAGCTGGTGCAGATGATATCCTTCCCGTCGCAAGCAATGGGAGCACACAACGAGAAGAACTCTCAAAGCGCAGACGCCACAGTAGACGAAGACGTCCCGGCGGAAGTAGAGCCACGAACTAACCGCCAACGGGGATCTCGTGCTCTGAGCTCTCGCGGCTATTACATTCTTGCATTCTCGCCTATCAATGGACCACTTGCGTCGACTTACACCAAATTAGACATCATACCAGCCGAAAGAGCGTTAGATGGCGACTTGGCTGTACGGAAGGCGAACAAGCAACGCGCTGATAATGATTTGATGATGTCCGGAAGCGAGGTGGATGAGGCGCGATTGATAAGTATGAAACAATTTAATCGCTACGTTAGGCGCCTAATGAAGCAAATTCGCAAGGGAACGCGCAAGATACAGCGCAAGACGCGATTCAAGTCAAAGCGCGCTAATCCTGAGCCAACAGTGGAAAATTTCCTGCGCAAACTGTACGCGCAACGGGAGGTACAGAAGAAAAAGACCAGTTGGTTCAGCTGGTAGACCACTGCGTTCAAGTTTAAATTCCTTATTCATATTTAATTTAAGTTCATTATTTAAAATAGAAATAAAAAGAAGTTATTAATTATTGATTAAAAGACGTTTGTCACTTCATATGTCACTTTCTCACTATTGAAGATGCCAGTTTAGAAAGGAAAAGCATAGCTTACATGCCTCACACATTTTCTCGCACATAATACAGCGCATGTACGCGCATTCAAACATGCTTTAAGTTGTCTGAAGTCGCATCTTTCCTCCACAAACAAGAAAATGACTACATGCTTCTGTGGTCGCTTAACTGCACAGCGCTAAGGAACATATAGTCAACTGGGTGCAAAGAGCAGGTTTCAGTTCTCGGCAATGTGAGCGTCATAGATTAGCCTGGCACTTTCACACCAGTCGTATGAGTCTTTGAGCACGCAAGAATTGGAATTTCGCCAGCAAACAATGATAAGCGTGTAAGCATGAGCTTAGCCTCAAATTCGGAACCAAAATATTCCCAAGATGTGGTATAACCGCAACAAACCGCTCAGCGCAGCTGCTACCAAGACTTACCACACACACTACTAAATATTCTTTTAACTGCTTCCAACATATTTAATTTTGCCAAGTAACCACTTTCGGACGCGACAAGTCCGCGCTGAAGGCTTAATCATAAGCGGTGTTGGTCCGTAGGTGGGCAAAGCAAGCCAAACGCGCTTTCCACCCATCATCGCCAAAAAGGTCAATTCAACTTTCTTCGTAACCATTTTCGAGTGACAGAATGACGCACCAAATGGCAGAGAAGGGGGCCACGATGTCAGCATTTTCAGCATTTAGTTTTCTGGTGAAACGACCAGTGCCCAGACGTAACAGATCGCTGTCCATACATCAACGATGGGGGTCAGGAAAAGATGTACCTCTTCGAATTTGTGCCAAAACTATTTATGAATTTTCTAAAAAGAGGCACACAAATTAGACGCGCTTCTTTTATAAGTGCGCACGAGTGACAGCATCATTGGGGGAATGCCTAAAAGCAACAAAACTGGTTTCATATAGTTGGACCAACAGCAAGTGGCCAAGTTGCCAAAAATGTACGCGCTGACGCACCTGCAGTGAACCACGCAGCAAGTTTTAGCAGAATGCCACCAACCCCCCAGGAGCCGTCGCGACCACACATTTCCCAATTTGCAGTCTTCTTTGCTGATTTCTTCTTTGCTGATTTGCCAATTTTTTATCAGCGATTCGACATATTTCAAATAAAGCGAACCGTTGCACACAAATTTGTTAGCTCTTCATTAATGCAAATAGGCAGGTACAGCAATAAAAATCGCCGATGCCACAAAAGCGACTTCTAACATCACGTTAACCTTAGTCGGTGCAGGATAATCGATTTACCGTTATTTCGCATCTAAGCTGCGGCCAGTATAAGTATAAGTATAAGTATAAGTATAAGTATAAGTATAAGTATAAGTATAAGCATAAGTATAAGTATAAGTATAAGTATAAGTATAAGTATAAGTATAAGTATAAGTATAAGTATAAGTATAAGTATAAGTATAAGTATAAGTATAAGTATAAGTATAAGTATAAGTATAAGTATAAGTATAAGTATAAGTATAAGCATAAGTATAAGTATAAGTATAATAAGTATAAGTATAAGTATAAGTATAAGTATAAGTATAAGTATAAGTATAAGTATAAGTATAAGTATAAGTATATATATAAGTATAAGTATAAAGTATAAGAGTATAAAGTATATAGTAAGTATAAGTATAAGAGTATAGTAGTATAAATATAAGTATTATAAAGTATAAGTATAAAGAGTATAAGTATAAATATAAGTATAAGTATAAGTATAAAGTATAAGTATAAAGTATAAGTATAAGTATAAGTATAAGTATAAGTATAAGTATAAGTATAAGTATAAGTATAAGTATAAGTATAAGTATAAGTATGAGTATAGGTATAAGTATAAGTATAAGTATAAGTATAAGTATAAGTATAAGTATAAGTATAAGTATAAGTATAAGTATAAGTATAAGTATAAGTATAAGTATAAGTATAAGTATAAGTATAAGTATAAGTATAAGTATAAGTATAAGTATAAGTATAAGTATAAGTATAAGTATGAGTATAGGTATAAGTAAAATCTGTTCAAAATTAATTCTAAACGCTTTCGAAAATGACAATAATTTATGAAAATTGTATTGGCTTTTCTTTAGAAGCTAAAGATATTAAACTTGAAAAACACGCACGCCATTGTATAGTTTTGGTGTGTCATCAATTATGCAGTCGAACAAAAAATTCCAACGAAATAAATACGTGCACACATATCATAAGTATGTTGCTTATTATCGCAGACAAAGCTTCATTAATTATGAAAATATTTTTGTGTATGTGTGTGACCGCTATAGAACCAAACTTCAAATGGCTCATCAATAGGCTAACGGTGATAATAACTGCCAAGTTACTCGAAAATGACTGTGAATCTTAGTTAGTTTGATGCTAGAGCGAGGCACATAGAAGGAATGGCCGTGACGGTTATACAACATCGCAATACATTTTACATGAATCACGCATGCAACGGAATGCGCACTGTCTCTGCGAAGATTCTCTGTGCCCAAGTACTTTTCGCCGTGTTCATGTGGGCGGAATAAAACGCCAGCTGGAGCAGGAGCTCACACAATTTCTAAAATGCCGTGCATGCGGCATGCAACCAAACACTACAAACATCGACACACTCACGCCAAAACGAGCGCACATGGAAGTGACCGTTTGCACATTTTCTGCGCTCATTGTCAGCGTTTGTGTTCGTTTCACCTGAATTCCTGGCGTTTCACTTTTACTCGACCGCCGCAACCGTAGCCACAGCCTGAGTGATTTGCATTTCTTTCGATAGTATAATACGACAAGTGCAGCATTCCGCTCGCCACCACGTCAGTAAGAGAAGAACAATAAAAATAGCAACAAAAACGCGGTTATAAACAGAAATGATGTCTCAATTAAAAATACATTTGCTAAAAAAACTTAAAACAAGCATACACACGCGAGCACGCACATGCGGATACAGTAAAGGCCCCCTTCCCCAAACCGACCGCAAAGGCTTCCATCAGCAAGTATTCTCACGCCATCAAAAGTGAGCTTCACCCGACCCAACAACAATGAAGGTGATAAAGATAACATTAATGAGTGCAGCCTGAAAAGCTATAAGACACAGGTGAAAATGCACACACGTCACACGCTCCGTCTATCCTTTTAACGCAAGCATAACAAATTGTAATGAGAAATGAACACAATGAAAAGTTGCCAACAATTTTAAGTGCCGTTTAAAGCATATCTCATGTGGCATTGTAGCATTCCACGAAGCGACACATGGAGTTTGGAGTGGAAAACTTAAGCCTAACGCGCGACATACCGACTGCCGCTGGCTAAGTATTGTTCCCGCGACTCCACGCCTCGTTTTCACTTTTATGGCATTCGGATGCGACAATAAAAACGTTTCAATTGAATTAATATGCCAGCCTCGAATTAGACAAATGGGTGAGACGGCGGTTGAGGAGAGGCAATTCAACTCACCATATGGTAGCTCGAACCTTATAGCCGGAAAAAAGAGGCAATCATGTAAATCGCTGTCATATTTCATTCCGCATTTCGTTGCATGCATTGTTGCATCGGCTTTGCTGCGACAACCATAATAACATGTGCTCATATATCAAAATCAGACAAAACACACAAATGACATTCAATGTGAACGCATTATTTGCAGTCTCTTTGCAACTGGATTTCCATAAGAAAGTTGAATCTGAGACGCTACTCGCATCACACATTGGTTCAACGCACGACGCCAAATAAACCAGAGATCCCAACTCACGTGTGGCACAGGGTCAACCGTTTGGCAGAGCTTCGATCGCAAACGCCAAACGCGGAAGCGTAACATTTATAAGATTCCACAATTTGAATATTCGTTGAGATAAAAGAAAAGGATTTTCTTCGACCGAGATAATTGGTTAAAAGCTTAATTATGCTCACTAAACAATGGTTGGAGAAACTGAATATTTCCATAAGGCAGTTTACAATCAACTTTAATAGTTGAGTCGACCTCATATTTCCCTTAAATAAAATAATTATCATTAGGAGACTATTGAGGTTTATCTGGGTTAGGTCTCGATCAGTTACAGAGAACCAAAGAAACTATAATCAGTGAAAATATCCAAAACTGATGGAGCAGTCATAAGACTCAATCCTAAACTCAACTTGACACATGTACATATTGATGGACCCGTTATACAATACTTGCTATATAGTAAATTCAAAAGACTCTACTGTCACAATGCGGCGCAACAACGTGACGGTGAAATTTGAATTCGGTGAGTTTTGTCGAAAATGCAAATTTGTGCCGCAAAAGAGTAATAAAGCAGTTGCATGGCTAACTCTTGTTGTGCAGAGGCTAAATCGATTTTTGTTATTGGATATAGCTTTGCTTTGACAATACGTCATGTGTCATCACAAAGTATCTAGATGTGTCTGTTTTGTTAGTTTTCGCTTTGGCTCAGCACGATGTCGACAGAGACGTGCATTGACCCACAAAACTTTACCCCTTTGACTCTTCGCGGAAATACCGAAGATTCAAAGCAATAGTTGTTTTAATTATTTTATTTCATTAAAGTTAATTTGATTAATTTTGAATTTTTACTTGTTTTTAACAGTAATTGCCTCATCGACTCTCATGTGTTGCATTGTATAAGCTTTAATTGTAGGTAAATTCAGTGGTTTCCTCACGCAATAAAACCGCGATGCAGCTGCACTCTCACAGACGGGTTGAACACGCCCAGCATCTTCTTCGACACCGGCAGCAACAACAGTAGCTTCAGACAGTTATAAATACTTATTAGATGCGGTTGAGTAGATTCAGGAATTGAAAATTAATTCAACAACGTAAATTAACCGATTTGGAAATTCAGATGCTAATGGTTGCATTGGAAACAATTTAGAAAATCTGCAAGGCAATGCATTCATCTCAAACGCAATTACATAAGTGGGTAAAGCTATAAGTGGAGAGTTTAAGTTCAAGAAATATAATTGTTAAACATAATATTTATAGCAGCACTGCGCAACAAATGATAGCTTCACCTCTGAGCCCCCTATCGATAGGGATAGGCTTAATTTGAATGAACTTACATACACACACTCTTGGGAAAATTTTCTTAGTTTCTTAAATGCGCAATCGGTGGCACACATTTCAGTAGTATCAGTTCGTATTAGTAGATTAGTACGCATGCGGATAAACATATGAATGCACGAGTACGTACTAGACATGCGCTCCAGGTCAAATGACTCTGGACCAACACGCAAACACCTTAAAGCACCTCATGCGTTCACTCACGAGCAAATATGAAAAGCATTTCCTCTGTAATCTTGGTATTCTTCTTATTATTCTGCAAGAAAATTCTTTAAGAACAAAAAAGCTAAAACTGGAGATCTAAAATTCAATAAGGAAAAAGCATTCAGAACACGTCTTGAAACCCATACAAAGCACTCGTCAAGGGATAGATATATTTTGAATAATAAGCTTGTTACTGAACTCCCAAGACAACTGTCAAACAAAGGAGAAAAAATGAGAAACACACATGCCGTTATTGGTACCAGAAGATCTTTCCCTTCTGAAAACCTTTGCACATTCCTTGTTCTATAAACATTCGACTGAATAGTCGGCAGCTTATATAACATACGTATATCGGGCACTTAATTCCTTTAAGACCGTTAGTCATCACTAAAATTGCAAGAAAATGCTTGCCTATTAACGAACCAACTAACTAAAAGTCATCTGACAGCAATAGTAATCCAAAAAAATTAAATTTTCAGGTCACCGCTTAGGCTAATGCTTCTCTTATAAAACGACATATTGGTGGCGCCTTAGCATGCGGTCTCACTGAGCCCGACACGCACGCACACGCTCATACATAGACAGGTGTACGTAGTTAACAGTGCATTGAATGGCCGGTGTCACTCATATTGCAATCGGAGCGCCTTATGCGCTGACAATGTGAAAAAACACATTGCCAGCAACGAACGTTGACTTACGTAAACGCAAATAGAGGCAAGTCAATTAAACAGCAACTACTAACAACACTATTTAAGTAATTATCAACTATTTAAACGGTTCAATGTATGACTCCAACGACGTCTCGGCTGATTAAAAGAGACAACACCAGCAACTGCGCGTCAGCGGAGAATAAAACCGAACGGCGGCGCAAATTCCAAACTTCATTGGGCAGTTGAGTTTGTTCGAGATAGCACGCAATGCAAACACTGAATATATCGAAGAGTCTAAATAAACGGTCAAATGTTTACTACCCAAGTGCGAATGTGGATATGAGTGAATCAAATAAAGCTCTGTTCTCAGGCAAATCAATCTTGTTATTTATGAGGTATTGCTTGGAAGGAATTGCACATCTACCAATATTCAAAAGTTATTTGCAAAACATTAGTCTGGAAGAAAGCTGAACTGGCGAGATCGCTGGAAATTTGACACCGACTTCATATGAAAGATCTGAAGATAATATCATTATAAATTAGCGAAAATTACATATTTTACACATCAATATTGGATATAAAAAACACTATGGATAGAACATTACTTAGTCTTACTTATAGACTTTGCTGTCCCAATAAATCAACGACAGTTACGTTATCAGTACATATTTATAAAAAGTAAAATAGGGAATAAATTGGCATTCACTGAACTGCCAAGACAATATATGCTCTATAGCTATTTTCTCTTGCATCAAGACGCTAAATCATGTAAACAACAACCAAAGACGAAGATTGCAAAATCGAAATTTATTTCACAGTGGAATTATGAGCGTGCGAGCAGGTTTTAAGGTTGCGAAATTGGCTCAGAGCCACAAAAACTTATACAAAAGAATAGCAAAAACATGATAACTAACTGCTGATTGTAATCTGCTACGAACATTTTACTGTTTCTCGTTTAAATGATGAGTGAATTGCGATTACAACGGTGTCACATTCTGGAATGTTTTTGAAGCGCGGAGCGGTTCCTCAACCCAATTGCTTTGGAAAACAAAATATGAATAGATATGAAAGCAAGAGTGAGCAATATTTAATGTCTGCGTCTGTTCATTTTCACAAAACCTTCATCACTTCAATTCGGAAAAATCCAGCGTACAAACATACGAGTATGTAATTGTTTGGCCTCATTCGTGGTCATCTTCACTACATTTTTGTTTGTTTTAGTATTTTTGATCGCTCCACTTTAAATTCGTGCATACTCATGTTCATATGTATAAACTGGAAAGAACCCGCAAGTCTTCGCTTCGACTCGTTCGAGACGTTTGCTTAGTATAAAAGTCTGCACCGATTTGTAATGCTTCTTATCTTATCACTTCTGCTATCGACGCTAATAATATTCCTTTGTGAAATTCAAATAAATTAGTTGCTCAGTGATGACGGCGGCACACGACTTTTCGACCAACTCTACCCGATGACTTGGCGCTTTCGCTTGTTTTTTATCGCCCTATCCTTGCTTGATTTTACAACTAGCGACGCGTAATGACATGTCAGTTATGTTATATACTATTTACCATCCGGATGCCAAGTACCTATATGGTAAATTATATATATTGATAAATATTACATCAAAGCACTCTCACCGCCGTTTTGGGTGCATGATGAAATAAACAATCAAAAAAGATCAGATATGCGATAATATATGATTCTCTCTCCCAACAACAACTTACGAATTACAAAAAATGATAGAAGCTGAAAGTGAAAATTGAAAGAATCAAATAGCCAACAAATTTTCAATTTTGTGAGTACATAGCAATGTACATACATTCGAATACAACCCTGTATTTAGCATATCAATAAGAGAAACACGAACGTTTAACGCATAATAAAGTAGAATTGAGGTCGAAAGCGGTCACATTTCAATTAAAACTACAATTTCAATTACAATTCATTCAACGCAGCTAAAAATAATTTATTAACATTCCAAATTTTGAAGCTTTTGTCGCTATGTTGTTTTCCGTTAGATTTGTAATTGATCTTAAAACTTAGAAAAATTACAAGAGATAGCGATTGTCCATACAAAGAACACAAAATATAATTTGTTTTGAAATTAAGTTGTTATCATTAATAATTTAGGTTGTTTAGAATGCAGTATTAATGATTTCAAATGTGAAGACAGAAAAGTAAATGAACATACACATAGACACACAGTGGAGCCACAGCCGATTAGCGATAACGTAGCTACGAAGTGTTGCTTGTGATTCCAGATTTCCCAGAGCACAATACTTTACACGATTTGCAAATTATAAGTTTTGAAATAAAACGCATTTTATTGCCGCTAATTAAAAGCATTGATTATTTTGGAGTTTAATACCTAAGTGGCAATGCCATTTTTAACTCACTCTTATCGAAAGTTGTTTACGTACATAAATTCGCTGATTACAATGTTCACACTTAACTGTTAGATTAAGAAAGAGAGCAACCAGAAAAATGCCCGGTATGTATATGAAATTTGGGCATACATGTATAGCATACATATATGGTTATATATAAATAAATTTCTAAAACTAAGTCCAAGCTCCATAATTACTCAATGAATTCCCGTTAGTGTGACTTGTTTTTCAATTTTCGTTCTGAATTTTGTTTCTTTCTCGTCAGCATTAACAGGAAATCGTCGGCATATTCTAGGTGCTTTTAATGTACATATGTTGTTGTTGCAGCCACTAATTGAAATTCATCAACAAAAGCGGATAATCGCATGGTCGTCTCCATTTGCAGTCATGTGTGGCCCGTGGGTTACTTCGCCAATAATTACTGCTCATTAAACTCTTCGTCCCATCCACTCATATTTATGTATGTACAAAAGCTCTTCATATTAAATGCTCTTTAAAAACTCTGCTTTCGATGTCAACAACCTTTAAACTACCAGTCAGAAATGGAAAGGTGGTTCAATTCTCTAGCATGAGCCATAAAAATTTAAAAATATAGATAAATATAAGATAGATCCCCAAATATTGTAGGGTACCATGAATATATGCAATGGGAATGCAAAGGAAGAAAACTAGAATTTGATGATTCATCACACCGTTAATCGAAACATATGTATAGAAAGGCTCGACCAAACAATTGCTCAATTAAATAATTTTTAAAGATAAGTAGTTTAACAATTACATAAAAAAATTAAATAAAACCGCAAATTTTATTCATTTGACGCATTCGTTAAATCAGCAGAATATACTTTTCTCTGGTTTACAGTTTATTCTAGCACTACAACTGTAAATTTGGCAAATCGTGAACTAAAAGTTATTGGGTCAGGTTACCTTCTTGTCAGTATTTCGTAACATATTCTCTAAACTGTGTTTTCTATTGTCAGTTTAGTACAGCCACTCGCACTGATAAAATGGCTTCAATAAAAAGGTTCGAGTAAGTTGGGGGTCAACGTATTGTCAGATAAAGACTTCAAAGTGACATTTCTCCCAGTCGACTTGCGACTTGCGACTGGCGACTGGCGACTGGCTAATGAAATCACACACCACATATGTATATTGGTAATTACCTCAATTAATTCAATGAGAAAATTTAAAAATCTTAAGTAATTGCTAGAAAATAGTCGACTAGTAATATTCAAATAATATGTTTAACAAATGCACTTTCAACATCAACTCGAATATATAAAAATTATATAATTGTTGTAACATCATGGGTAATCATTAACATTATCAGGGAAGACTGAGTGCCGACTTTGCACGCGTGCGCTTTGCTTCACCGAGATCCCACGTAGGTATATTAAAACTCTCGGAGCGAGGTGTCGCCCAGGCCGCCAGTGATTACGTTTCGAGGAACGCAATGCTTGCATTTTACGCCGCATTGACTATTCATGAATTCATAGAAATGCTCAACACAAAAAAAGTCTTATTGGCGATAATTCATGTTGGAAATATTCCCACAGTTTTTGAATTATAGCAAAATAATTTAATTTTGTTGGAATGTACATAAAATAAAACAAAGCGCTCAGACACTCCCAGCAGAAAGTAAGCATACAAATATATATGCTAACACTTCATGTCGGTATGCCGCGGCAACGATTGGGTGTTTGCAACATGCTCCCAGCTGTCAATCTGCGCACCTCACAAAAGGCCACGGAAACTGGGCCACCGCTTAGCATTATTCGTCCGGTCTTGCAACAACAAAACAATTTTATATGCAATAATTAACTAAACTGATTTATTTCTTTTATTTGTGTACCACTTGCTACTTATTAATGTCCAAATGGTGGTAAATAAAGACGGGAATCTAATTAGTGGACAAACTTTAGAAAGCAAAAATATAAACAATATATTTGAGGTGATTTTTTTCTTTTTTAGAGGAAGAGATTGGAAATGTTTCCCTGGGATGTTTTGTAATTTGTTCCAGTTGTTTTACACTTTTCAAATATATTAACGGAATATTACCACTTTACTACTAACCTTGCGGACCGTTAAGACATTCCAATTCGATGGTATAGTCCCAGCAGTCCATGCTATTCAACTTGGACAGTGAAGGCAGGCCATTAGAGCAATGCGGGAATCCATTTTGTGCATTCGCGGGTGTCATTAGTGCAGGAGGAATGCGTCGTACGAAGCCATTGTGCGCACCAAGCTCCCATGGACGACGCACATCAGTACCATCCACCTGATCGGTAGTGGGTGTGGCGTCCTCCTCGTTGATTACACCAAAAACCTCTGCGATACTGCGTGAATGGTTGATGCCGTCCGACTGCTCGCTTGGCAAATTGTTTCTGGACTGACCATTAGCAATACGCGAAGTCGACGAAGCCTCGTTAGGTTGTTGGCTATTATCACCATGCTCCCTGATTGCTGTTGCAGTACCAGTAGGAAGCCCAGGCGAACCACGTTCATTCACTTTCGCTGTGGCTGCCACATTCGGTGGGCTCGATGGATCGGTAAAGCTGTTTTGGCCAGGGCCTTGCAGAATTCTAACATCGCTGCTGCTATTTATGGCGGCTGTGGATTTAGCCAGATAGGCCAACGAGCAAAACGGTTTGCTTGGCTTGCTGGTGGAGGTAGCACGGGCAGCGGATGTGCTCGCTGCGCGCTGTACACATTTATAATCACTCATTTACAATATTTTTCTTTGCCTAATACATACAACAGCAAATTTACAAAAAATGTTCACATTTTGGGCGCGTTAACGACGCCGGATATCTTTGAGAAAATAACTCAACTGATTGTGTCGTTAATTTCAAATATATTATGTAGTATCTATATCACAAAGTACACTGGCGGAAAACACTTATAATTTTATAAATTTATTACATGGTCAACAAAAGTTGTGTTGTTGTTATCGAAGATGCTATTGGCAAGTGGCAATTATGTTTAATGCTCATGTGGCACAGCAAGTTATTTTTGTTACTCTTCCGGTGCACCTGGTTGAACTGCTTTAACGCATCACTATCCTTAGTAGTATGGTAAAGGGAAGGAAGACGTGCCGTGTGATCTGTGTACGTGCAGCGTGGCAAGTGCGAAAATGGCAGTCAGGTACAGAATTACAGCGCAGCAACTAAACGACTGCAGCGAGACAACAATTCAATATAGATCCGAGATGTAGCATATGAGTTCCAAGTCAACGCACTGCCCGTTTGCCTTGAAAACTAACAGATTAATCGAACGTTCGGCAACAACCTATAGATAACCGACACTGCTGTCCAACCTGACCACTGGCTGCAGCTCAATGTACCGCGAGCAACCAGCAATCGTTGAGGGGAAAGCGAACAAATCAAGAATGAGAACAATGCAGGTTCCAGCTGGATTTATTCAACCGAAGTTCACTTTTTATAATGCCGTCAATTGCTTTTGTTTTCTGTTTATTGGTTTCTGTTTCGGAATCTGTTTTACGTGTATTTCTTATTACATGAGGTTTATACTACACACAGCAGTGCAGATAATCCACTTCGACGCAGCGACCAAAAGTACAGAAGACCGACGTACCATACGCAAACAACAACAAAGACTACAAATGTACTTCGCGATCTGCGCACAGATGAATTTTATGTGGAAACAAGAATCCAACTTGAATTCGAGTATACTTCATCTGCATATTATAAATGTATTCTTTATTTCACACTTGTTCTAATTGTTATTTCTCTTCCGAATAACTTCCACAATGATGTATTTTTGTTTTTGCATTGATTACACAGGTACGTGTAGTAGATGTGCAACGGCAAGCACATTTCATTCAAGCAACAAACATCATCACTACCAATAACACCAAACAATAACAACAACAATAAGAATAATTCCCAAACATCTCATAAATTCTTTCGTTTCGACGCGCTTCGCGTTTCCAACATTCACTCACAGCTGCACTGATTCCTCATCTACCAATTCATGTCCGTCCGCCAGAAGCAGAGGCGAACTGGTTTGCCGAATGCGCTGCTAACATTCACAAGAGCACAACAATTTTAGAGGTATGCAACCGCAATCAACGCGCACGCAAAGACACTATAGATAACAAATAAAGAACTCTAAAAAGGTAAAACTAAAAACTCAAATGAGCGGAACCACGAAATGGCGATACACAGTCAATGCACGTTGTAGTCGGCAGCACGTCCAGTCAACGACTGAATGGACTGACGCAGCGTTCGGTTCGAGTATACCGAGGCACGCGAAAGCACTCGCCTGCAGCCGACAACATCAGAGCCGCTGAGCCACAGAGCAATGAAGCAGCACTAAAAGCTAAAACGTGTTGCTGCCACGTTGTTAATTGCTGCTTTCGTTTGCGCTGACAGTGGTGACCCAACTCCACCATCTCCCACAAAACGTTCGCCAATGACTCGCTCACTGGTTCTGTTCTTGAGTGTCAGAATATTACTTTACTTGTTTCTATTTCATTATCGTGTCTAAGGTTCACACTGAGCTGCGACAGTGAACTTTGCACTGTAGATTAATCGACGATTGCAAGCAACGCCGCCGGCGACAGAACATATGCTGCATTAATCTCATAAACACCGCTTGCATTTTCGAAGCGCACTGCATCGCGACGCTGAACGCCGACTGCAAGCTTGCTCTGATGTTTTGGCTCTCTGCACACCTGCGAAACTTTAGTTTTACAATCCACTCAAGTTCCACACTTCCAAAAATGTATACCGAGGTATCAACTTTGTTTGCACCTCAGTCAGTGGCCTCCACTGCAAATACCGACTACAAGTCTGGCGAAGACAGCTCTTGTTTACGCTTTTCTCCAAGGATTATTTACCAAATAAGTGGCTTGCATGGAACCTTAAATGACTGTTCGTAAATGTGTGTGTGCACTCATTTGAATAACGGAAAACCAAAGGCGAGTATACAACTCATAAGCAAATATTACTTTCGATATTGGCAGGAATATAATGTTTCTCCGTTTTTTTCATGCAAATATAAAAGTAGTTTTTAATGGTTTTAGTGTTTTTTTTTTTGATTGAAATTTGATACGCTGAAATTTGATGCGCAAGGAACTGTACAGTAGCTCACATAATAATGAACTTCCGTCATCGAACTGAGTACTTACTTACCTATGTATTTGCTTTCGTTAAAGTTATCAGAGAAACTTTAGAATAATCCAACAAAAGATAAATATCATATTATAAAGGTTAGCAAGGTTAAGATCATAACATTAGGCACCTGTATGTAACACTTCTGCCAATTTGTAATTTGTTTCAACGGAAGACTTTCAGTTACTTATCCATATGAGGCACTAAAGGGCATAAAAATGCGTTTACTTATGTTTGCAGTTGGTATTTGTATATAAGAGTCTGAACAACGGAACCAACTAAATGACACGGTTTTATAGAATAATTTGTGTTTCGGTGGTTCTCTCCACTACTGACAACATCGACATCAGGATTTGATGTATCGTGGCCTTGTGTAACTGGGTAATTGATTTACGTTAGAACACCAACACCGAAAAGTTTAGGTAGTACGAATCATGTTCAAATAATTTAATTGCCTAAATGTTTCTCAAGAATCTCTAAGCCTGCCTCTAAACGAAAAACGTGCTTCCAATGAAAAGGTAACCGGTTATTCTGTTAGAAGAGTATTTCTTCCCCGAACATTGACCTTATAAATCATTCATAATTCCTCAAAGGACTACCTAACACCGGCTGAACATTCCACATCCTCCCTATAAAAACTCGGCGACATCCATAGCTCAGAAGGCAATGAGTTCTGTTATAAAAGCAGGATCTTATGTTTCATAGTATACAAGGTGCCGAGGAATGGAAAATTAACTGAAACCATACTAGTTGGTTCCTTTGGCCTCCTTACACATACATATACACTTACAGTTACAAGGTTAAAACCAAGCGTTTGCAATGCTTCTTATTATATGCCCAATTACCATGCAATTTCTATAATATCGAATGAAGTAATTGCATTTTGTGGCAAATGAGCTGCACAACCCACTGCCGGTTGCTACCATTTGAATGTTACATGTTGACGCATATTTGGGGCGTGCAGCGTTTGACTGATGGTGATCTTGACTGCAGTAATTGGCGGTCAGCACTCAGCGTCCGATCGGAAATTGGTCAGTTGGTTAATTATGTGCGCACAAATTCTTATAATTATTTGTGTGCAAGTGGATCTGTGGTTGCAATTACCAATTTATTAACCAACTTCAAACATTACGTTTCTGAGTTTCGTTCATTTATTACCTTTTCATACATTTTTGTAAATTTTGTTAATGGCGGTTGTGGCATTGGCGCTGCGTGCTAGGTGAATATCGTGACATCAGTAATTGGCGAATAAAAGTGCAACAAAGTGAGACTGACTGCGGCAAACAAGTGACCCAACTGTCGACCCTTGTTCGATTAGGTTTCTGCGATTTTCCACAATTTTTTTTCATATACATTGTCCGCAGTTAGACAAACTTGACATACAAACAACTACAAAAACAATTTTTGGCCCTCAATCGTTGTTTGCTTGATTTACTGCAGATGCCAGTGATAGATGCGTTAGTGACAATAGTCAACAGGCCACGATTTAGTGAAAGCGAAAGGCTGCAAAGACAGTACGCAACACAAAAATAAACGTACTGGGTAAATGTACTAACCGGCTACACGTCTTCAGGGGCGGCCAAACTCCTAAAAAAAATATGCTGATGGCCATTGTCTCCTACACCCACCTGTCAACTGTTAGTGAACGCCAATCGTTCGAACCACTGTCAACAGCCGCAATAACAACCCTTCATTTCATTAACTTTATGCAGCAACAAAAGATTGTCGCTTGACCGCTGGCTGACAGCTCAAAGTCGACCGGGTTCATTGCAGCTTATCCACCAACAGTCATCATACTAACATCAGCTCAAATCTTGCCTAAACGTCAACTGACCTGCACACTACACAAGTCCGATCGTGGCCCATTGCAAAAATGGAACGAAGTGAGCTGAAGTGCAAATTATCATATTTTGTGCGAATTTGCATAAAAACAAAATTAAAAACCGTCAAAACACAAAATTGCAATGCAATCAACAGAAAAGCAAAGCCAGTTCAAAAAGTGCCGAATAATGCCAAAACAAGTGAACACCTTGAATATTGCCGTCCAAGCGAATGCGCTGTTCAACACAAGACAAGAGGCAACAACGCTTGCAGGCGGCGTATTGTTCCAACTAATACCGCTTGGCGCACCAATAGAGCTGGAAAAAATTTAAAGAAAAAAAGGAAAAATTGGACACCTCTTTGAGACAGCCATGCAGACAATCTCGTAAAAGCGCGTAAAAAATCGCAAACTACCTTTCTAAAAATGCGCAAATTTATGCTGCAAAAACAATCAAAACAAAAACAAAACGAACGGAACGAGTACCATATAAACACACGGCATTGAGAGCGGCGAATGCGACGCTGACTGTTGAAGATCGGCATGTTGACGACGACAGTGTAGCGCTGTCAGCGATTGCGGTGAATGCGTTGACGACTATCGTTGGCGGAGGCTGTGGTGTTGCAGGCGGAGTTTTTGGACGCAAAGCAATTAAATTCAAACGAAATAATGAAGCATTACTGCCTGCTAGGTTGTGTTATACGCTTACAGTGAAAACCCGACTACTCGACTCAAATAGAATAGCTTTGTTGATACAGCTTTAATTAGTTTGAGATATGGTAGATTTTTGTTTCAGTGAAAACACTAAAAATATGATAGAAGTGCAATACAAACTTTAAATAAAAATATTTGGTGTCAGAAATTAATGGTACTAGTTCAGAGCCGCCTCGGAATGCGGTAATGTTTTCAAACTACTGGGCTGGAAACCAAGTCCTGTTGGCTATAGCCGCCAGTTTAGCAATAAAAATTGGTAGGACAATTTTCATTACTACTACTTAGGAAGATTACATACATACATCATATACCAAATATCGAAGTATATAAAATATAGTCGGAAATGCTGTTTCGTATTAGAGGCCAAGTGGATTTCCGCCATCACTTCATCACTATCAGCACCCGATTTCATACGCTTGTCCCTTGCGTTTTCTAATTCATATATTAATGGACAACATTTCGCGTTAGCGTATTAATTACCTTTGCACAGCCACCTGGAACTTTGTTGAAAAGTAAGGGCTCTCTTCTATGAGCGTTTGTTTGGCGACTCAGCTTACTTTTACACAACGCGGCTTTCTCCGCCGTCATCGACATTGCTGCATCATTCTGTTGTTGCGGCAGAGCACAGCAATATCCCCACCAACATTCACCATCGGCATTTACGTATTTGTTTACATTTGTGTAGCGGTGTATCAAATGCTCCTCGCTGAAATCCAAAACCCTCTCCTCTTTTGCACGCTGATTTAGCCAAGCGAATTGAAGAATGGATCGGATTGCTTGCCCTGCACCACTCACCACTCACCACCCAGCACTCACCACTTTGCACACTCACGCTCAGGTAGCGTTAATGCATAGCTGTTTGGCGTAACACTTGTCGGAAATTGAAATTTCCCCGAAACACTTGACGTTGCTTGCGCTGGCGGCAAATCGAGCAACATGAAGTGCCACACCGGAATGGGTAAATGTGATCGCGTCCGTCGCACACCATATCGTTTTCGGTTTTGGGTTGGTCAGCGCAGCGATATGGAAACGCTGGACGTCATTCAAATAGCACCCAACACCTTTCACTATTTCGCAAGCAACTATATGGCAACATCGCCATGGACCACAGTGGTGTCGCCAACACTACAAACTCCATTTGTAAGCAATACTGTACATGTATGTGTACATTTATCTAAGTGTCTCTGAATGCTTGTAAAGCCAAGCATCAGAAGATCTCGAGCAAAGCTCAAATGTATGCACCTGATACATACATACACACATACATGCACACATGTACTGCTGCATTCATTAGCCTCGACTCCGACGCGGGCATCACTATCAGAGTTTTCTGCGCCAAAACAAATTGCTGGTCGGACAGTCTGCCAGACATTCAGCTATTCATTTAACGACCTGTTCGCCTGCCCAGTCAGTTACTCGCATCCCCACCCCCAGTCCCTTACTATTTAATTTGAGCGCGAACAAGTATTTTCGCTATCGGGCAAAGCAATCACTGCCCAACAACAACAACAACAACATTAACTGCAGCAAATCCGCGTGTTGTTACTCTAATGGCGTTTTCGGTTGCCAACCTGTGACATTTCATTGCTGAAAACACTGAGCCGGCAAAGAGTCAAGCTGGATGGCCGTCGTGGCTGCGGCAACTACATGAACGGAGAATGGAATGCGTGGGCGCAAACTATTGCGGAGGCGTGAGAACGATCACAACCGAAACTGCGGCACTGCTGCCACTGCAAAGCCAAGCAACGGCGGCGGCATCGCACATTTTTATGATCAACACGATCACCAAATAATTTGTAACTGTATCTGGCACAACCCCAACAACACACAGCTACAAAGCGAAGCAAAAACCTTCTGAAAACACGCTTTACATGTTCGCTTACATATTTGCTTACGTCCGCAGGTTGAGTGGCATTCACCGGCCGTTGGATGCGGTCATTTAGCGCTCCACTTTGGCATTTACAATAAGTTTTACATTTTCTCGTAACATCAAAATATAGCTATGCATTTTCGAAATATGCACACATAAGTAATTGCAAACATACTGAATTACACCAGTAAGGGGTACCCTCTCCAAAGCCAAAAAGTGGCTTTTGCAATGACGTGAAAATTGTTCAAATTGTCCAACTTGCGGAAATTTTTCCCTACGCCAAACTTACATACGATTATGTACGAGTACACGTCACACAAATCTCACGAAGCGCATTACATCAATAACTTACGCTGTCATCAATAACTGCGGCTGTGGTGTCAGCTACACAGAGCCCTTCCGCGGTCGATGACATCTGCGTTGCTCGGTAAATTGGGGTCTTGGAATTCGATGGAGTAAAAAAGGCACGTGCAACAACAAAATTAAATGATGTCAGCGGTCATGGATATTTAACATATCTAAAGTGATGGATTTTCTATTAATAAATCCAGGAACAAATATACGTCACTTTTTTACTCAGTCAGTGGAGCAAAGAGAGACAAGGTGTAAAGAGACGAGCGGTCATGTAAGGGAGCGGAAGCTTTGTGCAGGATTTGTTAATAAAAATTCGTCCACAATACGTAATAAAATCTCAACAAATAGGTTCACTGTTCGTATTTCTTTCCTGCTCATAACAGCGATTTATTGTTCCGATGCAAGGTGCGATAGTTTGAGTAGCAGAACTAAATATGTCTGGTCTCGTATATACGATAAATCAAATAAAAGGTCAGCTCAATCGCACCTTGACTCACACGCACGGTTGGCATTAATCACTTTGAAGTTGTAGGCATGGTCGACCAATTGCAAACTAGCGTCAACACCGAGAAAGAAGGAATCTAAATCCCTCTTTTTTGACCGGCATACAGTAATGAGAACCAAAATTGTCTCTTCAAGAACGAAATTAACACTTTATTAGTCGCTCGTAATGATTTCGGCTAAGGCTCACAAGGAAATTTTTATGCAATGAGAAATAAATATTTGTTGTTTAAAAATAAATACACAAGCGGAGCATCTTGTAGAATATTTTTAGAGTTTTAATTAAGATTAAAAGTGTTTCTTACCGTCCAGCATGTACTTCGAAGCGTCCTCTTCGCTCTTTTGCGGTCCCTCGGTATACACCTCCATTGCGGCCGTCACTTATTCCACTTTTTTGTGATTTTAATCTTTAACACTTTATTCTAGCTTTTTATAATATATGTTTATTTGTATATGTAATTAGTGGTTAACATTCGTAAGCGCTTTTCCCAATTTTTCTGCAACAGCCAGTGTTAATTGCTTTGAGAATCGTGAAACACAGACACGCACAACCACGCTGTTTGGCATTGATCAAATTTAGCTTCCATTTGTGTATAATTATTGTTGTTTTCGTCGGCTAAAATTATTTACATTTCTCAGGATGATTTCACGATTCGATTAAAATTTTAAAAGGTTTGAGATAAAAATTATGCATTTTTTGCATTTGTTAGTGTTGTGTTTTGGTTTTTTTCGATTACTACGCTCACTGGTAGTAGCTTGTTTGCTTTGCGATGATCACTTTATCTTGACTCACTCACTTTATTCGAATTCAATGCTTTTTTCACATTTCGTTTTGTGTTAATTTGTGCGTCACCTTGAAATGCAATGAATACACGGAATTCAACACATTCAAATGATATACGGAATCTGCCAAACGCCCAAATTTTGCTGACTCGCAGATATAAGATATAATGGCGGCGTTTGTTTGCTTACTTTTGTGTTTTATATATATGCATTATTGTTGCTGTGCTTGTTGCCGCTGTCTCATTCAATAATATTAAGTCAAATTGACCATCAGGTTCTCGCCTCGTAGAATATATTGATATACCTAAGTATGTGTGTATCGAGGTTGAAAATTGAGCACAGAACAGCAAACGCGTTTCGAATCTAACGGCAACATTCCGTGACAACTACTTACGAATACTTGAAACCTCGTGTGTGTTTGTATGTGAATGGGTATGTGTGTTTGTGATAAGCATTTGAGAAAGCCAGAAACTTGAATGACGGCCAAACAAAAGACTTAGGAGCCGAACCCACAATGCGCACCTCAATTGGTGATATGGAGAACAAACTTGTCGAATCGCGAACGTGTCAGACCCGCCCAATGACTTCATAGCGCATGCTAATGTGTCGATTAAAACAACTTATAATCGTAGCATATGCGCGCATACCTAGGTATATGGTATATATGTACTATACACAGATATTTGTTCTTATGTCTGTATGTATTTATGCTATTAGCATGGGCAATTTGTCAAACTTTCGAAAGGAAATGCCAAGCAGCAACCACTGCTTGCCACCCCAGTGTGCGTTAAAAGCCGTTGGTCGGCGGTGTAGGGTGAGGTATCGCAGCGTCTGCCGTGATTATTTTCCAAAAGCTAAGAACTGAAATTAATATACACGCATCGACAGCATTGAAATGCACTGCCGACGCCTGACGAACCAGCAAACCGACATGCACATATAAATGTCACAACACCGCTTTGACACACTCACATTTCCGATTACGTCGTGAAAATATGTTGAATAAATGTGAAGAGAACTTTGCATATCCAATACCAAATATTGGCCTGCAGGTTGTACCTCTTCCCCAACCGCTGGACAAATATAAACGGTTAAATACCAAAACAAATGCACACTAAACGCCATCAAACTCACCTGACGTTTTGCCAAGTTGACAATTGCCACACAACGACGCCGAATTTCACCCACACACAAACACATACTTTAGCAGACCAGCAAACCTGGCAATTGCACTCATACACCAATACATATGTACGAGTACTGATATGCATATTGTGAGGCACACATGTACATCAGTAATTCGAAACATGCGAACCCGCCACCTACGCCACCACGACCCCTCCTTGCCTAAAATCACCAGACAGTGGTTAAAGTGCTTTTTACCGGAGTAACTTGACTGCTTGCCTCTGTCGTTCGCTCGCAATTTGCTTTTGCATACGTTACAACAACATCACATATACAATGTACATAGCACACACGGTAAGTACATATGTGCTTGCTTACCTTTGTATCTGCATTTGGGCATAAGTTAGATGTTTATGAGTCAACAACGGCAACAGCAAAGCCAACAGATAGTTACTCAGCCAACTGAATGTCCACTTCGCTAAACAACAGCTTTGTGCGCTGAATACAAACACAGCACGCACAAGCACACTCACATTGTCCACACTGGAATATGACATGTTCAACAAACAATTTCTCAAAATAATTTGAAATGCGAATCAATCGTGAATATGTTAACGTCGTTGCTCATATTTGTAATGCAAATATTTGCCGTTGACGGTTTCTTGTTATTGTCTGACAACCCAAAGAGCCAGCTTCACTTAGCTGGTCTTTCTTGTGTGTTTTTCTGAAATAGTCTGAACTCGAAATGAGACATATTCAATATTCAGCAAATTCATCCGTTTTCCAAGGATCAAAAATATGGCACAATGGGAGGTGGAAGTACTTGAATAATTTATTTATTTGAATGTTTTCTTCGCACAAAACGTTGTGGACGATTGCGAAAATGAGACCTTGCCTTCATTCAATACATAGCTATAGAACCCAATTTTTCTTTTTAGGCAGAAGAAACATTCACTAATCTCCACCTAAAAGCACATTTAAATGAACCTTAACATGAGTTTAAGCTTTTACGTTTATTAAAGATTTTCATTAGGACGCGGAAGATATTCTGAGTACAATTGACGTTTTAATAACGCTGAACCGTCAAAAGAGTCAGCAGTCCGAACACAACAAACTTTTTTAGAAGGAATTCTTGTATAGAAAACTCCAACTTCACGTTTACTACTAAACGCCAAAATTGACAACAAACTCGACTTATATTTAAAAGCGTAAAAAGTCAAACTATGTCTACTTGTAAAATATTGGGTTTCTAATTAATACTGATCGCTTGTGCGATGAGTTTATTATTGCCCGACTTAACGGGAGTGAGTAAATTAACACTGCTGATTCAGAAGAACGTGTTAAATGCAAAAAATTTTTATTGTACTGATAGTTGTCACAGCATAACTTTTGATACTGAAATGAGAGCTAATTATTTCATGATATTGATGATAGCTAAGTACTTCATTTGTTTTATATACATACAAGTATATTTGAATTATTGTAGTTTTTTTTTTTGTTTCGTTTTTCCAAAATAACTTGTGGCTATTGGCTTTATAAAATAGCGAAACAACTTTATTTATATTTAAGTATCTGTCAACTCAGTGAGCATTGAAAACATACAATAATAATGATAATGCTGGCCTTGAACTGGTCAGTTGAAATGTATGTATGAGTTTTAATCGACAAATACTAGCTGTTTTGTGACGAGGGTATCAGAATAATTACGATTTTGAAAATAACTGAAAAATACAGGTTCATTTCCATAGCTTTTAATACTCATAATTGCACGCAAGCCGCTTAATAACCCAAGTATGTATGTGTGGAGTTACATATGTACATATGTATGTATGTATACCTATGCGGATTGTAGTAAAAACATTTAAGCACACAAGTGCATCTCATATATGGACACGAAATATTTAGTGAATGTGGTTGTGATCACAAGTTCAGGGATAATACCTGCAATTATTACAAAAAAACACACGTTTTTACATTACAAAATTACAAAGCTAAACTTTGAGCGAGCTCACGGCGGATTCAGTCGCTAGCAAATGGGTGAGAGCAGAACACTGCAATTGGCGTCGAGCTATGTACTCGTAATGTTTGTGTTCAGTTTATGAACTTTGCACATTTTTCGCCGAATCTACGATTCGTGTACCGATTCAATTATCTGTTTTATTTTGAAAACGCACTTGATTCTTTCCTTTGATAAGCGTTGGAAATCGTTAACGAAAGTGGCAATTGATGGAACAAGTTGTCAGTGGATTACATATTATGTAATCAAACAATTCGTTAAGTAACGTTTAACTCGACAAGTTGTCGAGGTCGTCTCGGCACAAAAACCACTAACACTTTTGTTTGTTTGTATTTATGTATGTACTAACAGCTGATATTGATAATACACAACCAAAACGAAATACATAGCAACAACTACAACTTTTCAGCTTAAAATTAAACTCACTGCAGTTGTTATAGCGCGATAGCTAAGAATGCGGACGACACAACATGGCAGTCGCAGCTGAAACTGAACGTCAATAAGTTTAGCGCGGAGTGGACAGAGTACGGCGCGAAAGGTCTGCGTAACAACAACAATTGTGACTAAACCGCCTAAACAGAGGCAAACAGCAAAATTAAACACAAGTGATAACATGCATACACATGTACATACAAATTAGCACAATAATGCAAGGCACAACGTATGTATAAATGTGTGTATGTATGTATGTCTGCCAGTAGGTTGTCGAAGTTTGGCCTGCCGCGAATGAACTAAACATCATATCGTCGTCCGATGTTGATAATCTGCTAGAGTCGTGTCGAGGGAAAGGGGAGGTAAGAGCAAACGGCGTCTAACAGCACTCAAAATTTAAACAAACACAAATGTTTTGGAAGAGAACGCTTGCCGCTCTCCAAATAGCACTATGTTGATAATGAGCCGGGCGCAGTTATGCACTTCATTGACTACACAAAAGAACACGCTAACGACTCCACTTAACTCCTTGCGGCCACTGGTCGCGAATGTTGTAAACTGTCGCCACCCGTGAAGGCGTACTACTACCGAACGCAAGAATTTACTTCACAGTACAACAAAATAGACGTAACGCATCCGTACACAATGCCATATACTTACATACATATTTACATTGGTAAAAGTGAAATATCATGTAACTCAAAAAGTCGTCGCATTCAATTTTATTGAATCTACTGCTCAACTGCTCATATAAGCGTGTGTTTATAATTCCGTTTTATTGTTGTTCTTGGCTCTTAGCAAGTTGGTAATTTGTGTGTTGCTTTCAGCATTCTCGCGCATTATGCACACCCGTCTCGCATATTGCATTACAACTTGGGAGGGTAGGTGTACAGAGAAGAGAGGCGCTGGCCGAGCGGGACGACACGCCGCACTGCTCCACAGAGATGTCAAACACACAAGAAAAAAGAGCGTATCAAGTATTATACGCAATATGTACAAGTGGATGCAAAGTAGGAAAAAACTATACTCAATTAATATAAATAAATTTCGCGGAAAATTTGGCATTATCTATAAATAATAGTAAGTATGTACAAACAAAAACAAAACCAACATTTAAAATAACTATAAACAAATTATTGGGTTGCACTTTCTACTTGAAATTTCCGTCTGAAATCCAACTACTACACAAAAAACAAAAGACTGAATTCTGAAATTCAGAACGCTTTTTAGTGAGTTATTGAGGGATTTTCTTCCACAATCAGAGTACACTTTTTTCATATTTTCTGGACTGATATGAAAATGGTTTATTTCAGACCAATCTATGACCATTCATAGCTTAGGACATCAACAATAACAAACTCGTTGGGCCTGTGGTTCAAACCAGTTGTAAAATAGTTAATTCGTATATAATTATGTTTATAATATTTCTGGCACACATTTTAGTTATAATTTTTGTTGACTCTTAAGTATAAGATGGTAAATGAGACGAGCAAATTTAGCCGCATCTGTGGTAATGCAACGCCTGCAAAAGTTGTGAAGTTTAAGAAGCGATGCAGACATTTGCATGTATCTTTGCCGAAAATATTGATTTTTCAAACTCCGCTGACGGGTTAATTTCTATTACTCCCAAGCGGATGATATTTTCTCTTAAGCTCATAGTTGTGTTCAACATCAATCTATGGATGCACCTGCACTCATATATGCACTTATATATGTATATTCGAATATGCATTTATGAGATTAGAATCCGTGTATTGATTTTTCAAGCTTCTGACTGGAAGCTGCATTCGTTTTGTTTTTGCAGCACCAAATATTTTCAATAGATTTTGCCAATAATTCACTACACTTCTACAAGAAACTTCTTATTTGAATGCATTTGTATCATTATTTATATGCTTAGTAACTTTAGAATGTTTTGTGCTTTAATTAAGTTCAAATATATTACTTTTATTGTTTAAAAGATTCGCGTATTTACAATGTCGCGGAATGGTCAACCAACAATGAAAACGAACGACAGCAGTGACAACTGAAACCATCGTTCCTTGCCATCGTACCGCACGAGCAATGAACGCCCACCCCAAAAAGTCTTTGCAGACAATAGCATACCTGCAACCCCGCTGCAAAAGCGCTTACAATAATAATATTTCTTAAGGGTGTTTTTGTTACTTGGACAGTGGTAATGGGTTCAATTTATTACGGAAAGAAATTCATTGCTACTGATTAAGCGCAGAATTATTATTTTATATATTTATATAATTTTCCTTAGATCCGTTGTTTTTTTAATTATTATGTGTTTATGAATGTAGGGTAAATGTATAACAAAGATACCAGACAAGCTTAAATACTCGTACCAACTTTGGTATTTCATTAAGAACAAATTTGTGCAATAATTCGAAATCAGAAAATTTGAAGTTCTCCAAAGTAGCTAAAGTAATTAAATGAAGAAAATCAACCTCAGAGAATATATACAGATATAACTTTTATGTCTTTCTTCTCTCATAATTGAAAATTTGCAGGAGACAAAGTTGTGTTTTATTTACAATTTATATATTATTAACATCATTATAGGTATTTCCTCTTTAAAATACTAATTTTCAAAAGTATGAACAGTTACCCACAGTGGTATTCGCAATTCGTCCGAGAGAGCCTTGTTTATGACAAACAAATGCATATACATATAAGCTCTCTCTTCAACCACCCTCAAAAAGCCTGTCTGGTAGGGCCGACGTATACGCGAACCCTCATTATATCACTGATTAACGCATGCGCACCAAAAGAATTGCACTTGCTGAGCGCGTGCCCGGCAACTGCTCCAATGAGTCGCAACAAAACTTACTGCAATGCCATAGAGTACGTATTCGTGGCTACCTGCGAGCGCAAGTTTTATAAAGTTCATCTATACCCCACTGACGCTACACACTTTCATTGATTACTCATGGTATCCTAAAGGAACATAGGCTGCATTTGGCTCGCAACAGCGGACCGCTTCCTGCCACGTAAAGCCTTCTCAAAACGTGCAACATGCGTAGCATTGAAAACAGCTGACAACAAAAATTACATCTGTTTGTATATGTATATATATATAGTACATATACATACATATGTATGTATTATATTTGCATATGTTAAGTAATGAAGTAAGCGAAACGGAGCTAAACTTTGCACAAATGTAAAGAAAACCGGTGCTCGCTTAGCTTTCATGCGCTTGATGCCGAAGACCCACTGCTTTCAAATACTCAAATCGTACAAATACAATTTACATATATTGTTGCTATCGATGTTATAGCAATTTCTATCCTGGTACAGTCTTGTGACAAAAGCGAAATACATACATACACATACGCACGCATAACGATTTCGTGCTCACTTCATTAGCAGCTTATCGCATATCACTTCCTACTTAACACCTGACTTAGCATATCTATTAGCTAACTATGCATTCAAGTTTCATTAAACTTGCTTCATGCGCTCCAGATGTGCCTCCAGTTATCTTAAGCCCCATCGAAAATCGATGACTTCAGTTTTTATGATCTATGAGACGAGCTGGAAGGAACCCACCCGACCATTGAAAGTATTTTTAGTGCGAAGTGAATCAGGCATCTCGCTCCAAATGTTATGCACGTCTATCAGAATGTATCCAACAACCAAGGTGCTTTCCAGCAAGCCGGTTCATTTTTGTAAACAAACGCCAAAGCTAAACAGTGCTGCCAATGCCGTCGAAATGTGTATATGGATGAGCACGTTGTTGATCTGTCAATGTATTGTATGTACGAATTGTCAATCGAATCCGCCACTTTCAAATCTAACGTATGGGCATACTTGAGCCTCTGCAGCTTGGATAAACTTCTCCTAATTGTGTTGGGCGACTTCATAATGATAGTAATCAAATAGATGGTTTTTAGGCCTGACAATGACCTTACGACATAGTCAGGAAAGCGATGATAGATCTATGTATATAGTATTCAACAGCATCTGAATAGCAAATTGTCACTGAAAATTCTCAAAGTATTTGCAATCAAACAGCTCGAATTCCAGTAAATGCGTCTTCTATGCTAAAATTTATACACAAACTGGCATTACACAAACGTCAACAGGGCAAAGAAGACTTCAGAAAGTGCGACACCCTTTCCACCCATGCACAACCAATTACCCCATAATAGGCAATAACAGCAATTCATTCGCTGAAAATCGCCATTGAGTCTCATTCACATATGTAGGTAGGAAGAGGAGTACATATGTACATCTACGGTGGACATGATCATAAATCAATTCATTGACATCACACATTTGAATGAATTTATGGATTTTTGAAAAGCCTCCTGTTTGTACAAAGTTTCTGCCACTTTCCTCAGCAGGCATCGTTAAGGCAATACCCGCTTGATGTGGGAAGTGCGCATGACAACTGCTGTAGTGGAAACGTTTTAATTAAACTAAACAACTGCCATATCGGCAACACTGCAAAGGCTGCAAATACTATTAAGCGAGCCATTGGAGGCTCTTGCCTCAATGGTAGTGCAGTGGCCATTTAAGCCATTGAAGATAAAGCTTAAGAGTCTGTAATATTTTCGCTATGCTATCAATGCCAAGTCGCAGAGAACAGTGATATAAGTGATGGAATAAGAAGATCATAGAAATCTGTTGAGTTTGGAGTTATTGGCTATAACCGTAAATGACAAATTTAAATGCAATATACATATGTGTAATATTGTGTATATTCGATTATGTATTTAACAGAAAACAATTGCTTACTATAAGTTGCATATTATATATGTATCTCCGAATAGGTAGTATTTTTATTGGCACTAATGTCCTAGTCTAAACTAGAACCACATTGTTGTCTAGATATGAAGATTGTCTTATCAAGATATATAACTTTGTGGATTCTAAGTACTTTCTCTTTATCTTTGTGAAAATTGCTGGTCAATGCCCTCTGCAGTAGATGGGTCATTGCGTTTCAAATTAATTAATCGCCCAGGTTATAGTTTCACGTATATGCTTCCATCAAAGATACATTCGATATCCCCAAACAAATGCAAATGTATCGCACCGTTTATCTGCATTGCAGTCTTTGGTCTTCACAGCCAAATAGTATGTATATATATGTAGTATATGCATACAATTGTGAACTGAATCAAATGCCGTATGAGCACTTCCACCGTTACGTAGCTGCCATAACATCAATTTGAAGCGCGTTGCCGAACTGGCAGTTAAGAGCTTCACGGCCAGTCGGCGCAGCCAGACTTGTGAATGGAATTAAGTCGATCGCATCGATCACTGTGCAGTTTGAAGAATGGAATTTCGTTGTTTACAAATACATATACAAAGACTAAGGCATGCCGTGTTGCCTGAAAAGGAAAGTTTCCCCCAACAAGTGGTGACGCCGCAGCCAATGGCAGTAGTAAGTAACGACGAAGAAAGCAACACAAGTTTAGTCGCCACTCAATGAGTCCTGAATACACACCCGTAGGTGACCTGTCTGCAGTGAACAGTACAGGTCAACCAAAAATATAGCACCTCAACGAAATACTTAATTGATTTTTGGGGGGAAAAAGGAACATAATGGTAAATGCCCAAGCAATGCATATGAAAAGCAGTTTAGACCTTTGTTTCGGCAGATTTATATAGTAATCTTTAGAAAATGGCAAATTTCGGTTTCATACTTGCCGTATTTCATCAAAGTATATTGCAGGCTCCTTAGTCAGAAATAGACGATAAGGCGTGTACTTTTGATTTTTAATAAATGAGTAATAATAACAAAAGAACGGTTATATAAATTATGAAAATTTTACAATAGATGCACGCGGAGATTGATCGGAATAAACGAGCGTATAGGGTTCCCAAACTGTCATTGTACAATATAGAGAAAAGTTAAAGCGGCCATGAAAATTTTCAAGAGTCAAAAGTTTTACAACAAAAACTTATGTTTTAAGCGTTCCTTTACACGGAACTCAGCTTTACTTGGTGAAAACGGCTTGTAGCCGTCAATGTTTATTCAAATTATATGCCCTTTGACATCACCAACTTAGTAATTTTTTATGGGTATCAATGACTTATAAATATTAATAATTGTGACAATATACTTTTACACATAAATATATATATATGTAAGTAAATAAATAAAATAATAATTTATATAAGATACACCAAATGATCCTTCAATTTATGAGATTATTTTTACTTTGGACCAATTTTCGTATGTATAAGTATTATTTATTGATAAAAAAGCCAACTAGGGCTGATATTTTTCATTTTCATCTGATTAAATAATTTTTTATATTTTTTATGCATCACTGAGAGATTTAATTATGACGTATAGTACATCGACCTCCAAAGTTTCCTTCACTTCTACTTTTATTGATGGTTTATTCAGATTTCTTTATCTTTATAATTAATTTATTTATGATTTTTAATTGAAAAGTCAAAAATTTTTAGACCAAGCAACGTTTTTGAAACAGGCGCAGCAAATTTAAAAATGGGCTAAGTAATCTTCGCGAAAACCTATCGGCTACCTTCAACGTAACCAAGCAAATATTGAATCAAACCTGTTTTGAGATAAACATAAAAACATTTATAAAACAATAAGATTGCAAAAATGAGTAGGTGGTATAATCTATTCACAAGTTTTTGCCCGTTTAAATATTTTAAGCAGATTTTGTGTGTCTTGCGCACCTTCATCTCATGTTTACACTTTCTGCACAATTAAATGGCAGACACGACTCCGAAAGTCACTAAAATACTTGCACGTATCAATATCTAGCCATGTATTTACAGACATATAGTATGTTCGCAACATGCAACGAATAACAAGAGTGCACAATCAAGGTAAACCTGTTGGCTGTACACAGTGATTAAACAGTGGTGAAATGTACGACTTGCAAAAGTGTCCATACATTTTTTGCCGACAAATTTAAACTGAACATTATCCAGAGTAACACTTTCCTCGATGTGCTGTTTTTAGGGCGTATGTCATATGACAGATTGAATCAAGTATCAACATCCTTGGATGAAACATGTCTGCCTTATAAATGTTGACGCAGTGTGAGTATAAAATACTTTGCATTGTACAGGTCCAAAAGTTTTTCATATTATAATTAGTATTATAATATTATATGTTCATATTCACCGCTACCGACACACTGTACATCGGGCCATCGGGAGCAACGACTGCGCCAAACACTAAACTAATTCAAACAAAGATCAGCTTGAATTTCAGTTGGATATGCATTATGTGGGAACGTGAATTTGCCACCAACGGCATTGACACCGCACCAGGCAAACATTCCAATTGCGATCCGAAATGGGCCATAGACTTCAAGATTCTGAAATCTGATTACAAAAATTAAGCGCAATAAGTAACATTAGGTGCGCCATACTCGCAACATATACCATGCATATATAAATATATATATGTGTATGTATGTACATGTATGGTATATGGAATATTGACATCAACATCCCTACTAAGCATTTAGCGGAAATTTCTCCCTATCTTCCATGGAAGTTATCAAAATCTTGCGAATTTTTAAAGGAGCCTTCCATCTTAAAACATCACAATTGCCCAAAATGTTATGTTTTTATTCCACTATGGCCTCGTGCTACTTATGTATATATGGCAACTCACTCTTCCAAGGCATTCACCGCAGTCATCTGTAAGTTTAGATTCAAAACTAGAAATCCAAGTAATTGAGTGAACATTTAGAATGATTTGAACTTTCATTTCCATAAGTATGTCTTTTAAACCACTTTAAGCAGAAGTTTGGAAGTTTGCACTACATCGAAAAAGCAAAAGATTAAATTTTTTATACAACTGGAAAAGTAGTTCGCTGCGCTGAAACTCATCAATGGTCCAAATAAAACCAGTTTGCTATGCAACAATAGCAAACAGAAGGGTAAAAATAAAAAATTAAAACCATAACAAGTAAGGAAGGACTAAGTTCGGGTGTAACCGAACATTTTATACTCTTGCAACTTGTGAGGATTACAGCCGGCTGAAATACCAGTTGTTGGCAATAGTAGAAAATGTAACGAAAGGATTCAACGCCATTGTTGGACGAAGTCATGAATAGATTACAATCAATGTGAAAATTATACCAAATCATCTTTAATCGATTTTATCTAGTTAGGCAATACCATATACTACAAACATGCCACATACTAATTAAATGATCTCTGGGTCTCATTAAGTTACCTCACATACCATCACTCCACATGGCCAAATGTTCAAAATTTCTAATATAAGGGCTAGTTCAAGTTTTCACCCGTTTTTATACATTTTAGGCACAAAAATACACAGCTATTAGTAAAACACGCTCTGTAAATTTCATTAAGATAGCTCACATACTAAATTGGCCCATATACGCGGTATAAAGTTATCCGGAAGTTCAAAAATCTTTATATTAGGTGTATGGCCGATTGACCCGATTGAACCAATTTTTGACACTCAGACATACTACTATCAAGAAAGAATTCTCTCCAAATTTCAATTATATATCTCACATATTGACCTGGGGTCCATGACTTAGGGGATTGAATAGTTAAGATTTTGTTTGATTGTGTTATATGGTAAGCAGGGGTGGTTGTAGTCCCATTTCCCCATTTTTGCAATGTGTCATAGGAATACCAGAAAAATGTCATGCCCCAACTTTGGTTGATATGAACCTTTTCTGATGCATTTAGTTACTGATTTGTTACACTTTTAGTAGTCTTTAAGAAAACCTTTATAAGTGGAGTGCGCATGCTTATCGTCCGACTTCGCTTATTTTCACACCATCGTAAGGGAGCTCAAATCACTTTGTTTTCTGTAAATTTGTACAGGGTGCATTCCAAAGTAAACAGAACTTAAAAAAAAAAACAAAAATAATGGTTTTTTCGGCAAAATAAATTTAGTTTATTCAAAATAGTCTCCTTTTGCTTCAATACAGCTTTTTGCACGGTCCAAAAGCATGTCGAACGAGTGTTTTAGCTCGTTGGCCGGTATGGCTACCAATATGCCGGTGCAAGCCTTTTGAATGGCCTCTACGTCTTCAAAACTCAAAGGTAGAATACCGCACAAATAACAAATTCTTTGTTGTCCACTTTGAAAACGTTGAAACCACTCGTGCACTCTGCTACGAGATAGTCAATCAGCGCCATAAACTTCTTTCATCAATTGAAACGTTTCGGTAAAAGTTTTACCAATTTTAAAACAAAATTTATTGTTGGCTCTTTGTTCGAAGCTCATTTTCGCACCGATAACACAAACATGCTGACACTTAAAATGCAATAACTTCACTTCCAATCAATGAAATGTCATGAAATTCTCACTGGACAATCGATGAAGACAGCAGGCGCTAGATTCAAAAAGTCCTGTTTACTTTGGAACGCACCTTGTATATGTATATATCATTAGTTCGGAAGATATATACATACATTAAACTTATACGGCGGGCAGGGCCACGCCCTCTTTTTAACAATACCACAAGTGCTTCTCCTTCTAATATGATTCGTTGTGCCAAATTTGACTTCTTTATCTTAATTTACGGTTTAGTTAAGGCACTTTACACATTTTCGATCAATGGTGTTTTGTGGGTGTGGCAGTGTTCCGGTTATCATCTACCCATCTACAATACCAAACTTCATATGGTGCCAATGAACGTGTCTACCAAATTTCATCAATATATTTTTATTTATACTCAAGTTACAGCTTGCACGGGCGGACGGACAGTCAACCGGAAATCAACTTTTCTCGTCATTCTGATCATTTATATATATATGTACATATATATAGAGCCCTATTCTATCTCGATTAATTTTAAGTGATATTTACAAACGTTATATGAACAAAACTATTATACTCTGTAGCAGTATGTTGCAAGAGTATAAAATTATAAAAACATGACAGCAAAATAATTAGCCCAGTGCAACGTGAAATATGCTTCACTATGGCGAAGAACTGCAAAATGCGAGTATATGAACCTTCGTTTGAGTGGCGAGTCTGGTTTCGTAGCGTCCGGTGCCGAGAGTTTGTTGATTCACGAATTCCGGGAGAATGTTAATATCACCTTCGCTAAAGTGCAGGCTTCCCAATCAATGCACTCGAAGCCAACCGACTGGATAAACAAGCAACCAGCAATGAGCTCGTGCTTCTGTGGTCGGTAATATGGAGAAAGTGAATTAGGGAGCGTCCTGTAAACTCTATAGCCGTTGATGTTGTTTCAATTTCATTTGAATCTTAAATGCTTTCTTCTTGTAGATTTGAACGAATTGGATAACTGCAAAGCAGACAACACTCAACAAATCAATATTTCATTACGTCGGCACGACAACCGAAATGAACGGACTTGAATTGCACAACATTAAGCAGCAATGTCCTCTGTTCACTTATCGGTTATGTACATGTATATACATTTGTACATATATGTATACCAAGAAATATGATTTTGTTTCTAGCTCGATGAATGCTGAACACTTGTTGCAGCGGCAGCGCCAACAAAGAAATACAGGCCATCTCGCTTGGGAAATAAGATGACCCATCATTGCAGTTACAGCCATGTAACAGTTATTATAAATTTGTTTATATCAGAGCACACCAATTGTCTAGTGTCAGTCTATACTACAAAAAATACTTTTTTAATCTCTTGAATATATGTACTTAATTACCTTTCCATAATTTAATCTAACTTGGAATTCTGGCTTGAAAATCTCGTTTCAGAAAGTAAAAATAGACGCAAAGGAACAATATGTATACTAACCTAACCATAAATACACACATAGGCCATATATGTACATACATATATTTTAGTGTCTTGAATTTAACGTTGGTGTAGCATTTTTTTCAATTTATTTGAATTCCAATAAATGATTAATTCTGGAAAGCAAAAATGGCATGTAAAAGTTCACCTTACCTTTTTCGCTCAGATCCATTAGAAACTTCCTCATGAACCGTAAGTTTTCATCTAAGACACGGAACGTGTCAAAACGTAAAATAATCGAATCCATATTTTAATGCTTAAATGAGAATTGGATTCTTCCACTGTTTATACAAAAGTTATTTCCACTTGTATTTAACAAGTGTCTACACTCAATTTTAATTATATATTTAAAGTATTTAACACAAAAAATTGACACTAACACAAAAGGGACACAACGCGACGAACACACGAACCGATCAGGAGCAACTGAGAAATCGTAAGTTAGTAATTCTAAAAATAATTTACATATGTACATATTTCAAACTAGCGGAGTATAATTGATTTACAGTTGTACAACGAAACCGAAACGAAGTTCAAGACTGGAGATTGGAATCCTAGAATATAGTAGAGCAAATATGTATACATATACTTATTTATTGGTATATAAGCATTTATATATGTATTTGTAGGTATCCCCTTCTATACATACATACATATCTATGTATATATTTGTTTTTAAATTTCTGTCCCATCATTCTTTCTATTTTCAATGTCTTATATCACAGGGTTGCTTTGAGGCTAATATCGCTTGATACACTTAATTTACTCTGGAAATAATTTTTACTAATGTTTATTTAATATTATTTTATGCAGCTTTGTTATCGCCAGTTGTGGAGTTCGTTTGAATGCTAGAAGGTTGTTAGATTAGTTTGTGTGGTATATATTCTCATATCGATATAATACATATACTTATATACACACAATATTAATACATATCTTTAATTTAATCCTTTTATTTTTTATCCGACTGTCTATTAGCAACTATGTACATATACATACATATATGTATGTATATGTTTTAACCTTAAAAATATACATGTATAAATTTAAAATCTAACGGAAAATTCGTTAATGGAAATCGGAAGATTGCTATAATGTATTGTTCTCGATCGTACAACATATAGGAAGTGGAGAGCAGTTACTAAATATAAATAGGTTAAAATCGAAGAAATCTTCTTTTACTGCCTATATATTTCGGTATGAAGAAAGATGTTGTGTTTGTGGTTCAATTTTGATTATCATAATATATTATCGTTCTCGCTCGACAAGTCTGTCCTCGTGACAGCTAGAATCCGATTAATCGAGACATATTCACGATATATGAATAGGCCATATTGATCACAGGAGGAAAATGACTAACAAAACTTTTCAGTTCATAAAAGACAATTCTTCTCCTTGTGTAGCTATTCTTATATATCTTTCTGATGTAAGGGACTCTTTTTATTGAGCTAGTAAGTAGACAAAATCCATTTTTCTAAGAAAATGATATATCAGACTAATATACCACCGTTGACAAAACTAATTAGAACTTAGATTACATTCAATTATGGAGCTCGTGCAAATAGTTATGGTCAAAACTTTATTACTCAATTCTGTTCTAATGATTACATAGTTTCTTATATCTAAAATAAATTGTTTTATGGACCGAGTTTCCTTAAAATATTTAAAGTTTTGCTGGACACAACAATTCGCCATCGAAAAATTAGCGAGCACATATTATTTAATTAAATATGCTTAAGATTCAGTTATTACTTACCCGCTTGTGTCCATTGTTCATAATCTGTCTGTCGGAATAATCCAACCCAATCGAACAGTAGTTCCTCGTAAGAAGCCATTTAATATTTGCAACATCCGGATACTTCTGCTGATATGCCACATATAGCCTACATATGTAAATACGTATTTATGTATATATGCATTATTTTACATTTCCGCATTGAGCACTATAACGATATATGTACGGTAAAAATCAAACCAAACTAAATTTTATTGCGTTACATATTTAAATGCATAATTCTTGGAATACATATGTATGTATGTGCATATGTACCTGTGGTTCGCCGAGACTATTGGATCTCTTTATTTTAGTCTTTAATCGACGGTTTGAAATGTCCTCAGAGTAAGTATGGTTCGAAAATTTCAAATCATTAGTGTATTCATTTCTAGCCACTTGGGGTTTTCACGTTTCCGAAATATTCAACCATACAATTTCTGAAATCCCTATAAAAAGTGCGGGACAGTTACAGAATCTCTCTTCATTGGAAACATTAATACATACAAGCTGTTCAATCCCTCTTCCAACCTCCATGTCAGGCATAAGCTGATCTTGGGCGTCATATATGTACATATGTAGATAAAAAACGTTTTGTCAAATAATTATTTTATACTATCGAATGCGCCTGTTCGTTTCCTTCTCCAATTTTTCTAATCGAGTTCAATTGAGTTTTTCCAATCTCGTAAATCCAATCAATGAAACTTTTTTATACTGATCGCTACCTCATCATGCGCACTCTTCTCAAGTGTACGTCAACCGTTGAAGTACTGACTATTATGTGGTCTGTGGACAAAATTAATAATCAACTTATGTCAAAATCACCACCTCTACTCCACCAACGTGTAATCATTCCATTCCATACCGGGTTCACACTCTTACATGCGATTACGCATACGCTCTCAAACCATCCATGGACATGACGCCTATGTTATACCTGATCAAGCATACTAACGCATAATTGTGTATTCAAATCTATGTATGTATGTATGGAGACACGGGATTTTGCTCACTCACTCTCCGAACACCTGCTTGTTCGCTGCGCCTACGTTCAACTAAGTATTTATCATCGGTTTCATTGATTTAGTGATGGATAAACATATACATTCATACATACTACATGCATGCCTATGTAATTTTAAATTATTCTGCACAGCGAGAAATAAATTAGTTTATTTAGTCGGAAGACATCGCTCTTAGTGGGATTAGGTTTAACGTGAATATATTGTTATATAAACTATATTTTATAAATGGATTCTCAAGAGCTGTGAGGTCTACATCTTGCCCTAGTTTAAACATAATAAATATAATGATTTCCTCCACTCTAGTATCTTTATCAGTGAAAGTGGGAGATTACTAAATATAGTATTTTCATATTAGATTCTAAAAATAAAGCTAGAATTTTTTGCATAGCATAATACTTTTTGTAATGCTCAGCGCTAATTATACTTACATATATATTTGCATTGACAATTACAAATGATAGATTTCAATACCGCGGCTTCCACAGTTGTTTAGAAGTAAATTTTTTAGAAAGCAAAGGGTGTGCTTACTATGTACATACATATGTACATTATATTTAATAAATATATACTATATATAATAATTTAATGAAATCATTGCTTAGAAAGTTTAATGGGTTTTGAATAATGTTTAACTATACCGTAATATGAAATTTGGCCAAAATTACTAACCACTTTTTGACATATTTTGACTTTTAGACATATACACACATATACATATGTGATATCCAATGTGTTCGAAACCACACATGCGTCAGTATTGTCCTCCGTTCAAAGTCTAGGTAATATTTTGAAATTTGGAATACTTAAAGAAACATATTTAAAAGTAGCTCTGAATGCTTTTATAAACGTATTGAACGAAATTCTATAATACCATTGAATTTTGGTTGGCACACTGCAAATAATGCTATAATATTTTCAGTAATAATTCTCGGCTTCCAAACAAATTCATACAAAATTATAAAGATAAATAAATATATGTAAGTATATAGTAAATGCAAGTATACCCGGCGCCTATTGTCTGATGTGGTGAACACATAGGCGGCGACAGACTGCAAACTACATCTGTCAAATATTAAAATACACACGTTCTTAAGGGCAGTGTTATTTTGACAGCTGCACGACTACACGACTGCAGGCCGACAGTTGTCGTTCTCGCTAACTTCAATATCCTCCTATTTTTGCCAACGACAGTAGAGTTGACAGTAGAATGGAAGATAGAAAGAGGAGGTAGAGTGGTGATGCCACTAATATGTCAAATGTAAAATTATTCACAGCTCTAACAAACTTGACGTTATTTTACAAATAAAAGCATAAAATAGCTATATTATAGCTCTATTATATCATTTGTAATAACAATTGATAATTTAAAGCAAAAATATTGACCTATTTACTTATTTTTTGCATAAAAAATTTCACTTTGAACAAAATATTAAAATTTCATTGAAGTGAAAGGAATTAGTATGGCCACAACGAAATTGTGTACATACAAAATGGACAACTGCGTTGTTTTGTGTACATGCCGGCCATTGTGTTGTTGTTGCTTCTCAAAATGTACATGTAGTAAGATGAACAACGACGTTTTCAGTTCACTGTCGTGCTGCTGCAGTCTGTCGCAGTCATTGTGTTTACACTTTGAACAACTTTATTCGCTTTGCTTGAAAATTCGTACTTCAACAACAAAGCGAAGAATATACCAGTGTATGTTTTTGGAGCCACTCGTCAATAAAATTGCGATTTTTTCTTGACAAAGTGTAAATACATATATACATACCTATATTTGTAGTTTTCTTTGTTCGGATATCTAAAGCAAAGCGAAGCAAATGTTCTGTGTAAATCAGCCTTAACATTTTTTTCACCCAACTCAAAAAAACTTCGAACTAATTTATTTCCATACAGCGTATAATTATAATTTATTGCTAAAACATGGTAGCTCTGGATATAAATGTGTTGCGTCACCTAGCGGTATTAATGTGAAGTTTACTTATTGGCCATCGTAAGTTCTAAACGTCAAAATAAATTTTTCAGCAGTGCGCATTATTTTTATTTTTGGGAGAGTGCATTGAAATTTCTATCATTTCCATTGAACAAATTTTTCACACGACTTTTACGATTTACTACGAAATCCACCGAAAGTGAAACAGCAAAAAGTATTTTTCAAACAGTAAAATAAGGTGCATCTAACTATTGGTTCAGCGGTGCAAGGGCTCAAGATCAAAGTTCGAATTAGGCGTAGTGAGAAGTAAAAACTCGCATATTAATTCTTACAATATGACAGTATCCGCTGGGGCAGCTGACTCGAACAGCAATGTAGCCGGCAACGAATCCTCATCCATTTTGTTGGGCATCGTAGAAGAAATTATCTATAGCCCCTTAAATTTAGCACTTGTAGCAGTCATAGTATTTCTTTTTTACAAAATTGTAAAGGATCGTTATGAAGTACCCAGGGACAGATCCGGTGAAGGTACTTCGCAAATACCTGAGCTTCCTAAATTGCGACGAGATTTTACCATACAAGAGTTGCGTGCATATGATGGAAATGGACCGGATGGCAGAATACTTATAGCAGTAAATGGAACTGTATATGACGCCACAAAAGCAAAACGTTTTTACGGTCCAGGTAAATAAGTTATTACATGTGTATATAGTATATTTTTATTTATTTATTAATATAAATCCTCATATGGCAGTAATTTTAATATTTCATACACATTCAGTATAAATTTATACGAATGGGCGGTAGAACTTTAAGTACTTATTATATATATTGTAATAATATTAAAAAAACTGACGGCCGGCAGCGTAAATGTTATCAGGTGATATACATACGTATTCATATTAAAACATATACATATATGTATGTATGGATATATCATGATGAATATTTATGTTGTAACGCACTAAGTGTAAATAGTTGAACGGTTTTATAATTTATAAAGAATTTATAAAAAACATATCACGTATATATGTATATATATTTTTTTAATTAAAACTATGGTCTATTACAAATAGGGTTTTATAATGCGCATATATTTGAATTTTAACTTCCAAGTAAAAAGCAAAAAGAAAAGCAAGAATAGAAAATGACAACATATTAAATTAAGATTTTGTGTAAAGACATGCCTCTAATCTTGTGTATGTGTTCCTGCGATTGTAAAAAAATAGCCGAGAATTATCTTATCTTAAAATTTGCCAATCACTCCTAAAATAACAACTCATCGTGAGTACATATGAACATGACATTTATTTTTTTCAAGGTACATATCAGACTTCTTAAATATCAAGAAATTAGCATCGATTTGTATAGATTCTGAGAAAGTAAATTATGCACGTTATATTTGCAATTAATTTAAATAACATTATTTTTATCATTATCTATAGGCGGACCATATGCGTCATTTGCTGGCAGGGACGCATCACGCAATTTGGCAACCTTTAACGTCGAACCAAACAATAAAGAAGAATATGATGATCTAAGTGACTTAAATGCTATGGAAATGGATTCTGTGCGAGAATGGGAGATGCAATTCAAAGGTATCAATTTGATTTGTAAATCAAATGAGGTCGCATTTAAAATATATTTTTTAGAAAAATACGATCTGGTGGGCAAATTACTACGTAAAGGTGAGCAACCTACTAATTATGACGACGAGGAAGAAGACTCCAATGAAGTTGTCACAGAAGTCAACGCGAATTCCTCTGTTCCCACCACAAATGCAAGCAACAATGATGACGGTGTTCGGAAGCGTGTCGCTAACTCAACCGATGAGGAAGTTAAATAAATAGTAGTTATCTTTCGAATATTTGTTTTGAGATCACAATTGATAGATTTACAAAAATTTTAGTTTACAAAAAAATATTTAATTAAAACTTTGAAAACCCTCTGCTGAACATTTTTACGATGCTTATCAGTTGATAAATGAAAGATAAAAAAATGGCAAATATTTAAGCAATTGCAATTCTCATTTGATTTTATGCACAGCCTAGATGAAATTACGCAAATTGTGTCTTATTTGTTTTATCAATGTTCATATACATACATATATACAAAACATATGCGGGATTGTGGTTGATATAGTCTTTAGGTCAGAATTCAGAAAAATTACTTGGCTAAATTAACTATCTTTAAAATAAAAAAAAATCTAAAAATTAAGATGTTTAGGGAAGGTATTTGCAAAAATGAAGAAATGCAACCCGAAATATGTCATTTACTTAATTTTACATATAACACAATATATGCGTCTTTAGATGTAAACTTTTATTCCGACGAACTATATACATATACATATGTTATGTGTATTGTTCAAGTAAATACATATATTTATTAAAAAATTAATAAAATTCTTATCTTTTGTCTTGTTTTTGACATGATTTTGCCCATTATTGTACCTAGCTTCTAAATTGTTATCCGATTTCAAGGCAGTCAGGGGTCGAAGCGTTACACCCGTACACGGATCGGCAAACATACGAATGAAAATTACGTGATACGTCAATCGTATGCGGTGATTGGCATTATGAAATACGACAGCAAACGGATCGTAATGTATTTTCAATTCACAATAATTTTTAAATTCCTCATTGCCTTGCATCGTATTTTTAGGTCACAATAGATGTGGAACTGTCAAAACTGTTGCGAAATTTCCGATAAGTCGACTATTACACGAAGCAACTTTTGTTGCGGCAACTCTTGGATTATAGGAGAGGGGCGACGAGGAGAGGAGAATCGCGCCGAGTTTCCAGTGTTCAGCAATTCGCTTTGTGTTCTTATTCGTAACAATTCGCTGCGACGTCTTCGGCATTCGTGTTCTTTCTTTCGTAGTACATAGTTGCATTTGCGTATCTTTTTTTGAAATTAATATTTTGAATATATTTAAAAAATTTAATTTCATCTTTTGGTAAGTAATTTGCAAATATGTATACAAATAAACATAATATAATATAAATATTTTAGAAAATGGAGTATGACGAAAAAATCGAATTAATTAAAGATATTGTGAAATGTATGGAGGAAGCCATACAAATTGATTCAGACGATAGTAAAGAGGGTGATATATCTTTGTATTAATAAATAAAATGTATTTCTTAATTGACAGAGCTGATTAATATATATGATAGAGTGGCCCAAATACCTATAAGGAAAAAGAAACGACAATGGGTTAAAGTAAAGAGTAGACAATGGGTTAAAGTAGAGTGAAAGATAATGAAAAAAAAAACTCGAACAGAGTTGCGCAACACAAGTTGCTCGTGTGAAGCGCTGAACACATAGAGAGCGACAGACTGCAAACTACATCTGTCAAATATTAAAATACACACGTTCTTATGGGCAGTGTTATTTTGACAGCTGCACGACTACACGACTGCAGGCCGACAGTTGTCGTTCTCTCTAACTTCAAAGTGTAAACACAATGACTGCGACAGGCTGCAGCAGCACGACAGTGAGCTGAAAACGTCGTTGTTCATCTTACTACATGTACATTTTGAGAAGCAACAACAACACAATGGCCGGCATGTACACAAAACAACGCAGTTGTCCATTTTGTATGTACACAATTTCGTTGTGGCCATACTAATTCCTTTCACTTCAATGAAATTTTAATATTTTGTTCAAAGTGAAATTTTTTATGCAAAAAACAAGTAAATAGGTAAATATTTTTGCTTTAAATTATCACTTGTTATTACAAATGATATAATAAAGCTATAATATAGCTATTTTATGCTTTTATTTGTAAAATAACTTCAAGTTTGTTAGAGCTGTGAATAATTTTACATTTTACATATTAGTGGCATCACCACTCTACCTCATATCTCTGTCTTCCATTCTACTGTCAACTCTACTGTCATCCTACTGTCGTTGGCAAATATAGGAGGATATTGAAGTTAGCGAGAACGACAACTGTCGGCCTGCAGTCGTGTAGTTGCGCAGCTGTCAAAATAACAGTGTCCATAAGAACGTGTGTATTTTAATATTTGACAGATGTAGTTTGCAGTCTGTCGCGCTCTATGTGTTCAGCGCTTCAATCGTTTTTTTATTACCCTTTTTGGGATTTTCTTTTGTCACTATTGACAATAATGTTTTCTCCTTCGCACTCATTCAAATAAATCAAGAGATGAAAGAAACTTTTTTTCATTGCATTTAGGTAAACAAAATATAACCCGAAAATGTGCGTTGGTGTTAGTGCATAGAGAAAAAATGTGTAGTTGTATTGGAATATTTGTCTCAAGCGGGTAGCCGTGGTTGGCAGGGAGTGATGCCCAAACGCACACTACCAAACTGTGTGCTTGTGTTGGAGTATGAGAGAGCTTGCTGCTACACCCAAAAAAAAATACAAAACTTTAGTATTAATTAATATAAAAAAAATTTGAAAGTGGTTCGACAACTTTTACAAAATTGTGAAATTAATGAAATTCCTTATTAATTTTTTATCAATTACAAAAATAAAGACAATTCACGTGTCAAAAAGAAATTAAAATTCAAAAAAATTTAAATATTGAATTTATGTTGAAGTTTTCACCTAAACGGCTGTATCAAAAAACTAAAAATCAATATTTTCATGGTTTTGAACCAATTTCTTTAAATCTAGTTCGGAGAACACGGTAAAATTGTTAATCAGCGCGCACATACAAATTACATGCGTAGCAGTCAACAGTCGTTGATCAAGTGATTTTCAAATGCACATTAATTTTCCACAATGTATAGAGAGCGCTTGACTAATACGTGTGAGCGAATCTGTGAGAGAGCAATAAAGTCGGCCGCCCGCGGGCTAGGTAAAGCGCTTCTCTGATGTAAAACGACTGAATTCATGCGAGAATAAATAAAGAGAAATGCTTTGAAGAAAAATATACAAAGTCACACAGAGAACGTAAAAAACCATTCTCTGAGTCACACATGCGTGATTATTTTGTATTATATGAAGCAGAGCCGGAACTAGCTGCTTCAGCGCCTGTGGCAACAACCTTGCCTTGCTTGCGCCCTTACCATATAGTATAATGGAAACCGATGTTGCCCAAATCAAAAATCATATATTTACAAGTGAAAGAACGTACATCTTATTTTCAATAATAATTTATACAAGGGTCGCTTATATCGTTCAGAATAATACTTTTCTGGATTTCGCCTCTGCAAATAAATCGATTATTTTATCGAAATTGAGACGTGTTGTAGTATCCTTCTCAATCGACAAAATAGAAATATTCGCCAACCGTTCCTGGCCTAAAGAGGAACGAAGATAAGATTTGATGAGTTTTAGCTTACTAAAAGAACGCTCGCAAGTAGCCGTCGTAACAGGCATGCATAAGAATATTCTCAGTGCTGTTGTTATGTTCGGATATACATCCTCGAGCGACAGATCGAATATTTTTTCTAATACATTCAAATGGTTCATGTCTGTGGCTTCACTCATCAGCGTCGTTGCTTGAAATTTGAAACTCTCAATTTCTGATGAAAATTCATGCGGATCCAAGTCATCAGGATATTTGATAGTGAGATCTGCCGCTATTTTGGTTAGTTGAGTAACACTGGTGTTCACAATTGCTTGACCGCTCAAAAATGTATATATGGTTAATTATATGGTATATGGTTAATTGTAACAGCAATCCTTTTATTATTGCATTTACATTTTGCAATCTCTCCGTCACTAGTCATCTGTGCTCGACCTGAGTGAGTTGCGCTTTGACCGGAAATACTACCAATTTTTGTTTTTCAAATGGCACCTACATATTTTTTCCTTGATTTTGGAATAGGAACTAATTATCCTATACAATAACGTAAAACGACTAATGGCAAGTTTCCATGGATATTATAAATAGGAACCTTGATGTGTAGTTGATATTGCTAGATTAGGATACAATTTTTAAATACTATTTTCTTGGAATTTATGCACATTGTATATTATTCTAGAGGGGAATGAATGTTTATTCCAAAACTGAAGAAAAAACATGTATGTGTCGTTTGAAAGACAAAAATTGATAGTATTTCCGGCTAAACCGGAAGTTATACCGAAAATCAGAAAGCACCTTCCGATAGTCCTCATTGTCTATGGAAAACAAAATCTACAATTTGCACAATTTTACATCATTGCATCATATGTTATTGAAAAAAGCATGCGTTTTGTCACCTGGATCACAGATGAACACAGATTGTGGCTGACTGGCCTATAGCACAACACACGGCACGGCCGGCAGTGGGCACAGAAACAGGACTGACAGACTCGCACTAATAGCGTGGCGCCCCCGATTTCTGGAATAGGACGTCCACGGGTGCCCTTGCTTTGTGCGCGCCTCGCGACGATTACATTCGCACTGGCACGTATGGTACTGCCGCATTGCTGCCCACTGCACTGGCTCTGGCGCTGCAGTTTTTTCGGTCCGTTCGCGCCCTATGTCTCTTGTTTCGCCCGCCGTGGGTGACGCGCCAGTTTCAGACGGTAGCTCTTTCGGACGCTCAGCAACCTATATTTCGTCAGGCGTATGTAGGCTCAACCTACGTTGCGCCTCTGCGACTGTTGCGCCCGTGGCGGGTGCCACCTTCACCACGCCCTAGTTGCGGCTCTGATATGAAGCATTGTTTTCCGAAAAATGGTAAAAATTTTAATTTTGTTTACAAAATGGGGAAAAATTAGGTAAAAATAATTTTAATTTTATTTCTCTTTAATTTAATTTTTAAATAAATTATATTTATTTCGACTATTACAAAGTGAAGATGTGCCAAATGAACTTAATTTCTTCAAAGAAAATTGGTGACCTTCATGAAATATGCATATTCGCATTATTTCGTTATCATTTCCATATTTGTACCAATAGAATTTCTATGGCATATACATACATATATTATTTCTTTGGACCATTTGTCTGAATGTTTGCGAAAGCAAATGCGAGCCACATACATACATATGTACATACATTCATAATAACAAGTGCCGCACGCATCTTTTCGCATCTTCGTTGTCATGGTCAACCAATGGCCGAAATGGCCGCCGATTGTCACCGCTTCCCTTGCCGCTGTAACAGCTTCGCCTACAAACTAGCGTAAATATGTATGTTTTTTTATGAGCTTGCATACATATCGACGCTGATTTTTGCGAGCCACGGAAAATATTTTCGAATTGACAAATTTTGTAAATCGACAACAGCTATGTTGCCACTTTTCTCACTTCTTTCTTAGAACAAACACCAGAAAGATGTTTAATATTGATTTTGGCAAAGGCATGCTCGGGGAGATGTTACGGCGTCTGTTTTTATGAATGAAGTGAGGTCGCTTGTGGAATATGCGCCTGCGTTAATGAATGAAATCGTTTTTGTTGTAAAATTTACTACATTTGGGCTTCGCCAATTCGGCTGTCATAATGACTTGCCATATTTCAATTTTTTGTTGGTGACATATTCACATGTGTACGCATATGTACTGTATGTTCTTCTATGTTCTTCTCTATGCTTTACATTCTCTGTTTAAACAAGCAAAACGAAATTCTTTACATTCGTTGGGAGTGTAATCATGGGCATGCATACATAAGTATATTTATGTCTCTTTATATTTACTGGTTGGGCATACATGCCAATGTCATCATATGCCGTAAATACATATGTATATGTATTTATTTCTCTTTATATTCTCTGTTTGAGTATGTGGAGAACTGTTAAAAATGTTAACATTTCGCACCGTGACTTCTGCGGTTGTGAGATGAATTCCTTACTATAAATCTAACAAATGTTCGATATCCAACCTGCACCTTCTCTATGCTTTAAGTTTTCTGGATAAACCTAAAGACCTTGGTTTCTACTTTGCGTTTTTATATAATTCTTAATAAATAAGGCTTTTTGTATAAGTATGTATATCGTTGGGGAGCAGCAATATATCTACCATACACTAAAATGTATAATTCTTTTGGTTGTCGGTGAATTACAAATTTATATTCATACATACAGTTTATAAATTTAATGTGAAAAATAGTAATAGTAGTAAAAATAGTTTAATTTAAAGTCCCATTGAATGCAAACTTGATGTTTTGATATATGTTTTGATATACATATGTATATATACATATATACGAAATGTCATTGATAAATTGTCAACTGTCATATTGGATAGTCCCTGCACATAAAAAAAATACATTTGCAGTGCACGATATTTTGCTGTCGCTGAAAACATTTTAATATTTTAAAGTAAGTATTTATCAAATATATTTCCGTTAACATTACATTAATACCTAAATAATAAATCCATTTTAATAGTATTTAATATTATTATTATGTATTTTCCAATTAATTCTGTATACAGGCATTGACTTATGTAATTAGGAGATACTATACGTTTTGAGCTTAATTTTCTTATAAAATATTTCTAAAAATTTATTGTATTGATTTTTAGAAAGAAAATGTTTCGTGCACCGCTTACAAAGGTTATACAAGGAAGATTCGGTTCACCAACACATGGGATTACCAGCAAAGCCATTCGCTCTAGCGCCGCGTTATCGCAGGCACCAGCTAAGGCACCAGAAAAAATAGAGGTTTTTGTTGATGATGTCTCCGTTAAAGTTTTGCCTGGAACTACTGTTTTACAGGTAATATAATAAAATCCGAACTTTTGAAAATATTGCTATATAATATAATAATATTTCGGTTTTGACAGGCATGCGCTGTGGCTGGAGTAGAAATACCCCGATTTTGTTATCACGAACGTTTGTCAGTTGCAGGCAATTGTCGTATGTGCCTTGTAGAAGTAGAAAAAAGTCCAAAACCGGTAGCAGCATGTGCAATGCCTGTAATGAAAGGGTGGCGTATAAAGACTAACTCCGAAATGACCAGAAAAGCACGTGAGGGCGTAATGGAATTCTTGTTGATGAATCATCCATTGGATTGTCCTATTTGTGATCAGGGCGGTGAATGTGATCTTCAAGATCAGGCTATGGCGTTTGGTTCAGATCGATCCAGATTTACTGATATAAATCATACTGGAAAGAGGTACGTTTTTTTTTTTTGATTTTAGTTATAAATTAATTCAATTGTAATTTTTTTAGAGCCGTTGAGGACAAAAATTTTGGACCATTAGTCAAAGGAATAATGACTCGTTGCATTCACTGTACTCGTTGTGTTAGATTTGCCTGTGAAGTGGCCGGTGTAGAAGATCTTGGCACCACAGGCCGTGGTAACGACATGCAAATCGGTACTTACGTTGAAAAACTGTTCCTGTCTGAACTTTCCGGAAATGTTATAGATTTGTGTCCCGTTGGTGCATTGACTAGCAAACCTTACAGGTAAATTTTTTAGTTTTCAATTTTTCATATTGTTCAAATAAATAGAACAAAATGATCTAATAGTTTCGTAGCACGACCATGGGAAATTCGGAAAGTTAGTAGTATTGATGTTTTGGACGCCGTTGGTAGTAATATTGTCGTAAGCACTCGAACAAACGAAGTTCTACGTATTGTACCCCGAGAAAATGAGGATATTAATGAAGAATGGCTTGCTGACAAATCCCGTTTTGCATGCGATGGTTTAAAACGTCAACGTTTGGTTGCACCCATGGTTCGCATGCCGAATGGTGAATTACATGCAGTAGAATGGGAAGGAGCATTAATATCGGTTGCTAAAGCTATAAAAGACGCAAAAGGCGCCGTTGCTGCTATAGCTGGGCAGCTGGTAGATGTAGAATCGCTTGTGGCTCTTAAAGATTTACTAAATCGTAATGGGGGAGAAACTCTTTGTACGGAGCAAAACTTTAATGTTAAGGGTTCTGGGTCTGATTTACGATCTAACTATGTTTGCAATACCACTATAGCAGGTGAGACATTTTTTTATTTCTATAAACATAATTAATTCAAAAATCTATTGTTATTTCTTATAGATCTGGAGCAAGCAGATGCTGTTTTACTTATCGGCACCAATCCACGTTATGAAGCACCCTTAATCAACACTCGTTTACGTAAATCATATATCAATAATGAAATGGATATTGCTTCCATTGGACCGAAAATAGATCTCTCATACAATCATCAAAATTTGGGAGAAGATGCTGGTTTAATTAGTCAAGTTTGTAATGGTGGACATCCATTTTCAAAAGTACTTGAAAATGCTAAGAAACCCGCAATTGTGTTGGGAGCAGATGTATTGGAAAGAGCTGATGCAGCTGGAATACATGCAACAGTAGCTTCGTATTGTAAGAAACTTAACAAACAGGTGGGTACATTGAAAAACATTAGCAATCTACGGTCGTTTTGTTAAACTTGCGGCATTATAAGACGCAACAAAATTTCAAGTCACTAGTGAACAGGACCTGGGGAAAAGACAAAGAAACGTTGTTGGCAACTTATAAGGCGATAGGCCGGTTGTTCATAAATTACACAGCACGGTTTTGTCGCCTAGATATAGCTTCAGACTAGCCAGTACACTTCGTTTAATAATAGGATGCTTTTGGGGTCAGCCATCGAACTCCTACACAGTGAGGTCCACATGCTTTCGGTTAAGGAACATAACGAATTCCTCTCCAAGGATGACTCCACAATGAATCTCCGCTCCTTTGCATGGGTTATGAAACCAACTCATCTAACACCCTTCCAACCTCGTGGTCCAATTCCATCTAAACAACACGTTTTCTGAAGCTCCAATTAAATGGATTTGATGGCAATTAACTATAGTCTTACCACCAAAACAGGGTATGGATTGACGTTACAACAACAACAACATTCTCCCTAAATATTCTTAAAAAATGCTGCCAAATTAAAGTCCAGACCGGAAATATATCTTTCTTCGTTTTGCTAATCTAGCTAATCAATATTTGTGATATACTTACTCAGTGTTAATCTATATCAAACTTAGGGGAATGAATGAAAAATTTTGTTAATACGATTCCCGTAATGAAAATAAACTATTTAATAGTCTTGTTTATAGTAGTACGGTTTAATGCAGCGTCAAAGTTACAGGAAGGAATTAGGCGTTTCGAATTGGTGTCAAAAATTATTGCTTTTCCATTGTGTAAACGATCTTAAAGTTATACAACGAAGATAATGAAGTGATATCCTCTTCTTTACTGGCGTAGACACCGCTTACGCGATTATAGCCAAGTTAACAACAGCCTGATCTCTCTGACGAAGTGGTGGTCTTCCTCTGCTTCCACCGGCGGGTACTAAATCCAGAACCCACAAAGTTGGGAGTGTTTTCTTCCATTGGGATAACATGACCTGTCCACCGCAGCCGCTGTTTCTTGTCAATGTCGCCGTATATCTCGCACAGCTCTTGTTCCATCGACTGCTGTATTCGTCGTTGCTATTACGCAAGGGACCATAAATCTTCCGCAATACCTTTCTCTCGAACAACTCCTAAGGCCGACACATCAGATGGTGTCCATATCTCCGCACCATATTCGGCATATCTTACTTTAACCAAATTGAATTTATCGTAAAATATTATTTACGTACTTGTGGGTGTTTATTCCTTTTTATTCCAGGGCTGGAATGCATTTAATGTACTTCAAAATAATGCAGGGCAAACCGGTGCTCTGGATGTTGGATATCAGCCGGGAATACAGGCTGCACTTAAAGCTCAGCCAAAAGTACTAATACTTCTTGGAGCTGATGGTGGAAAACTTGACCGTGAAAAGTTGCCGAAAGATTGCTATATTATTTATATAGGGCACCATGGCGATAATGGTGCTTCGATTGCAGACGCAGTTCTTCCTGGAGCTGCATATACAGAAAAGCAGGCAATATATGTAAATACAGAAGGTCGTGCTCAACAAACATTAGCCGCTGTATCACCCCCAGGAATGGCTCGTGAGGACTGGAAAATTCTACGTGCTCTGTCAGAAATTTTAGGTAAACTTAATGTTTATTATTCATTAAAAATGTGAAATTATCTGAATGTTATTTTGAATGTTCCAGGCACACCTTTGCCATATGATAATTTGGATGATTTGAGAAATCGCATTGAAGATATAGCTCCGCACTTGGTACGTTTTGGAAAGTTGGAGTCTTCTACATTCGGCAGTTTAACTGAGCAATTGGCCACAGTAAGCTTTTATTACAGCTTTTTGATTTTCTGAAGACAACTTTCTTTTCTAGTCCAAGTCAATTGAAAATACAAAAATAGATGTGAAACAAAAGAAATTGCGCGAATACTTTATGACGGACCCGATTTCCCGAGCGTCACCAACAATGGCTAGATGCGTTCGAGAAGTATCTGGAGAAGAAGCGAAGGAAGAGTCTCAAAGACAAGCCGCTTGTTAAATACATATGTATATATGAAAATATGCAACTTTCTAATCGATACACCTTAGACAAAAAACTAATATGTATTGTTGAATATCTTCAAGCTGTATTATTTAGTTAGACGCATATAAACAAAAAAAACTAAATACCAACAAAGTGAGGATAAACATTATAAGGTTGTTAACGTTTAATTAAAATTATAACTAGGTGAAAAACTGAGAAGATATAAATTATTGAATTGATAAGTTTTGATAGTACACCTGATAATTCTGATCATTAATGACGTTCATAAAGTAAATTTAGAGATGCACGGTACTGACTGAAAAAATTTCGAAAATTTGCTTCATTTTCAGAATCAGATTCATCTGTAATTTCCATTTTTATAGCTGTAGGCATTTGTGGGAAATCCTTTAGGGTTTCCCCGTAACTAACTTTCATATCTTCTTTGATATTCTCCTTGAATTTAATAAACTCATCCATGGAAATTTCTGCTTCGGAATCTCCTATAGCACAAACGTTCAAATTGTCTCCTGATTTAGATAAACTATGATTTACTTCGTCATCTTCGTCGTTCTTAAAAATTGGTTCTAAAGTTGATGATAAATTTAACGTGGGTAAAATTTGATGCCCAATACATGAGGGCGTTGTAGACGACGTTAAAGTACCATCTTGGTCACCAACATGGATCTGATCGCCAAATGATTCTTCAGTGGATAAAATAGCTTGTTGATTAGCGGTGCTGAAATATATATATTCATTAAATGAACAAGAATAATATTTACATAACCAAACCATATTTCAGGTACAATTTTTTTAATTTCCATTGAACCATCTTCATACATTGGCAAATAATCTCCAAAAAAATGAAGGACTTGTTCTTTACTGCAATTGCCGTAATAGCCTGCGTATTCTGGGCGAAAGTCTTCGCCTAAATGTAACACCGAATCATGCGGATTCTCAAATAAATCAACGGGTAGCTCTATAACTTGTTCTTCCTCTACAAGCCCGTTACCGGAACGACTAGTCACATCAGATTTTATGCGTCGTTGTTGAGCTTGAATAGCTGCACATTCATCAGACGCGTGCAATTTGTCTTCCAAAATACGTGTTTCATTTTGGAAACTCAAAACTGTTTGAAAGCGTAATCTGCTCTTTTGAATATTTGATAAACCTCCATGTGACATAAAACACAAGTCACCCAACATGCGATCGGCAACTTGGCGGTATTTATTTTCTTCAGCCATATGCAGCAATTGGTTAGTGGTCTCCACATCGATTTTATTCTTTTGATCCATTTCTCCCAATAATTGATAAGTATGTCGTCGTATTTTCGCTAAAAGGTCTAGGCGATGACGCTGGAAGTTTTCGTTCCTATACTGAAGAAGTAAATCTTCATCCGCTTCCGGCATGGCATTAAGTCTATCGAATTTAAACTGCTCGAGGTGTTCCAAAAAGACAGAACGATTTTTGATTTTAAAAATTGACTGAGTAGAATTTAAATAATCTTCTAGAGCTATTAAATCAAGCAGTATGACGGTTCCGTCTCGATTCCAACGTAAAAAGTCACAATAATCTAAATGAACAATTAACCACAATTTGTATGGAAAAGGAAAATTCAATATATCTTGTCTTGTGACGTAAGATGACAATTCCTGTGTACATTCCATGGCTGACGAAAGGAATTCAACGTTATTTTGCATTTTCGTCAAAAATGCAAAGCAAATTTTATTTTTCTTAATTTTTTTTTTTTTTAAATAACCTAACCGTACTTTATTGGGACAAGCCAACGGAAGAGGATATATGATACATATTTATACAGTATTGCAATTCCGATAAAATATGTATAGTGCTTTAATACGAAACATATCATTGGAAAGGGCAATTCTAACATTAAGAAAAACTAATAACAATGTAGTGATTACAAAATAACATAGTGCAGAACTTTATCTATAACTTAATAAAATTTATTTATATTATGTTTAAATTTATTGATTATTTATGGAATTTTATTACTATGAAATTTAATTGTTTTTAATTACTAATTTCAAAAGTGCTTTTTTTGGTATCAGAGCAAATTCCATAATTGTAAAACGTATCCCTTTCTGCAATTTCTTGTCAAAATAGTCGACACAGATTACTTGTGAAAAAAATCGATAAAATATTTATGTCACTTTTGACATTTGTCAATTGTATGTTCGCTGTCAACCTAAGGTGAAAGAATCGAGTTATATAAAAAAGGTTTTTGCAATTTTTATTTAATTAAGCAATTTTTTATGTCACTTTTGATATTTTTAGTTGTTTATATATTTTTATATAATTTATCGGGGAAATGGATTCAGTCACATTTTTCATATCTCTTGCAGAACTGGTAGGAATTAAAAATGCTTCGCTCTGTTGCTGCGCTGGTAAACAAAACATCCAAAGTGCTGGTGTGCAACTCTGGATACTCCAGTACTTTATTTGTTAATGGAGCTTTCGGACCTGCTATTAACACGATTGCACTGCGGCAACAGCAAACAATGCCAGTAGTAGATTCAAACAATCCACTTCCGAAAAAAAGTGCGTCACCATTTGGTAGAAATCAGCCTAATATGGTGGAATGGTCGATTGCTCGTTTGGATGATCTTTTAAATTGGGGCCGCAAAGGTTCAATATGGCCACTGACATTCGGATTGGCTTGCTGTGCTGTGGAAATGATGCATATTGCAGCTCCTCGTTATGACATGGATCGATATGGTGTTGTATTCCGTGCTTCTCCGCGCCAGGCAGACGTAATAATTGTTGCAGGGACCCTTACAAACAAAATGGCACCTGCTCTTCGTAAAGTTTATGATCAAATGCCTGAACCTCGGTGGGTTATTTCAATGGGTAGTTGCGCTAATGGTGGTGGATATTATCATTATTCGTATTCAGTTGTGCGAGGTTGCGACCGTATTATACCAGTAGATATTTATGTTCCGGGATGTCCACCTACTGCTGAGGCACTTATGTACGGCGTTCTTCAGTTACAGAAAAAAGTAAAACGAATGAAAACATTACAAATGTGGTACAGAAAGTAGGTCTGTGAAAAATAAAATTCATTATAGGCCTCAATATTTAAGAAAATTCACAAGATGTATACAGTGGTATGAGTACAATTCTACGTAATATATACTATATTAATTAATCTTGTGTGTGATATCAAAAATAAAACCGAGTTTCAACTAATGAATATTTACATACATTATTGGGTTAACAAACCTGTCTCACTATATGTTATACTTTGTTAAATTAACTGATGCTATCCAATTAGCATAACAGGACTTCTGGAATTTCAAAAACTAGGATGCAAAATTAAAATTTATTCACTTTGATATTTAAAAGTTAAAAATTAGAATAGTTTACAAAGACTTAAACTTCAGATCTGCAACTAGAGCCACATGGTCGGAGGGGAAAACTACAGATGGTATAGCTGTATGACATTTCAGTTCTTCTTCCGTCGGTAGCGGTACCACCTATAACGCAAATTATATTTTTCATTTGGGAATTGTCAAAGGAAAACTATAATACCTGATGGATATCTAGGCAATCGCTTTGATAAAATATATAATCCAAGCAGGCAGCAAATGTATGCGTAAAGTTCGTGTAAGGAGGTGTTCCACATGCAGATTTTATTTGAAAAGGTTGAGAAAGGGATACATTTTGTACTGCCTCTTCGGTATCTGAAATTAAACGGAATCAGACATTATTGTCAACATTCTTATGCTTATAAGTGAATATGCCTACTACTTATCCAATCCATGCATTCTTTCCCCACATTTCCTTCCACCATTAATTTATAAATGCCACATTCCGGAACGCTGTTGAAATCACCGCAGAATAGTAATGACAACTCTCGCCGATCAGACAAATTTAGTTTAGTTATAGTGTCTTTATATATGTGTTCGACGTACAGCATTGCAAAACCCATTTGTAATAGTCGTATATGATCCGCATCCGGATGGAAATAGAGGTGTGTATTCGCAACTAACAAATAACGTCCGCTTTCCTTACACTTTAGCACCAATACCTATAAGCAAACATTATTAAATACATTTCAAAATCAATTACAGATGTACATATATACCTGAAGTGTTGTAGACCTATCACAAATTCGCTCTACAAGCTTTTTGTTATTTTTTATTTCTTTCCATAATTCCGCAAACTGCGGGAAAGTGCGAATATTTTCCCCAATATTTAGTTCATATTTATACAGTAAATTAAAACGAGATGTCAAGTAAAATAAAGCTACACCCTCTCCACACGTGCCTTTCTGAGCAATAACACCATGGTAACCCAATTCTTCAGACTCAAAGATATTCTTCAGCTCTAAATCAAATATTTTTAAATCTACTTCTTGCAAACAAATGATGTCAGCATTGTAACCAATTATTTCCTTCAAGTACAATTGCTTGCGATAGTCGATTTTTAACGCATATGGTGGGCAGTAAGGAAAAAGATGCGTTCGCGAATAATCACTGTCGGCATATAGATCAGCTAAAATATTATACGAAACCACTCGAATATAATCACCTCTCAATCTGTTTTTGGTGCACAAGTGCCTTGTCTGAAATGGACAAAAACCAGGCCCTGCCTGTACTTCATTTTTAGTTATTTGCTCAACTTGTGGGCCATATTGACCGGCTTCGTTGCTGGGTGTTAACTGGAACTTTAGAAAGTATCCTATATCCTGAATACTGGTATCATAGTGGAAACCATTACCGCACTCTACCCATTCAGCTCCCCGAAGTAAATCACCGCTAGATGGCTATTTCAATTAAAAAATTAGTTAAATTAAATTGCTAAAATTTGGATATGCACATGTTTACATATTTAAGACATCCAAATTACCTTTATTGCTTTATACCATTTCCCAATACTGTACTTACGATCCGCAAACTGTAATTCTACTTTGCTCGGGTATACTGTAAAGCCTGCTAATATATTTGTCGGTAAAGTTAAATTTAAAACCCATGGCAAGTTGTATACTATTTCATAACTTTTATCCATCACAAGTAATTTCAAGTCAGTACTTTTGGTTTCCAATAATTTCTCAAAAGTCATATTTTCAACCTTTTTACATAATTCAGAACGAACAATTTCTACAAGAACCTGAATGAAATTCATATTAAATTATATTAGTAAAAATTATAATAATATACCTTATCGTAAGTGTTTGGTATTGGTTCTTGCGTTCGGGACAAGCTTTTCTTTTTGTCCTTTTTCGACTTTTTACTCAATTCCTTTTCTATATTATTCCGTATACGTATAAGAGCATCTTCAATATTTTCAGTCATTTTTCGACAAAAGTTAAACTCTCTATTCACACGTACGTTGTCATTGGTAAACCTAAAGTTGATATGAAGATCTTGATTGGAACCATCATGACGCAAATACACCTTATCCATTTCGTATTTAATTCGATGAGAATATGCAGTGCGGTAAGTTGAATACCAAATTGAATTCCAACTACGGTTTATATTCAGATGTAATAAGCAGGTGACAATTTTTCTGAACCCAGTTATGGGATAAATCAAACCGATCCTCAAGTTGGAAATTGTTGACAGCATTGACCATTAACTCAATTTGGCAAATATGAGAAATCAATGCTAATATGCACAATTATGTACGAAATAAACCAAATTATCGTAACTAAATTATACAAAACCTGTGGTACATATGTATATGACACAAGAAATCTAAAAGTTTAGTTATTTCAGGTCGACCTAAAATAACAACAATAACCGATATACGAGTACAGCTTTAATGAGCAATCGATATAATGCGATAATTACATTCGTACTACTTCCAATAAATTATTTGTATTAGTAATTTTCATTCTTTCAACTACCTTCTTTAAAATATAATGTTTATTTTATTAACCCAGTAAGGATACTGACAAATCAAAATTCACAACGCGTACCACTTTTTTGTGCAAATATGTTGTAGCAACAGTCATTATACAGAGACATGAGCAGAGAACGTATATTTATAAATATACGTTCTCTGAAATGAGTTTGTTCCATTCCATTCCCATGACAATTATGCACGTATCCGGAACGGTCTTGAATATATGTACATCCGGCTAAAGACTGCCACCTCGCCAGCATTCCACAAAATTGTTGGCAGAATATTGTCTGCCGTTACAACTTAAGTATCTTATTTTTCCCAAAGTGTCAAAAAACGCAAAATTAATAGAATAAATTTAAATAGCTTGCCTTTTGTAGTTCCGTTTATTATGAAGTTATCTTTTTTAAAATACAAATATTCGATCAAATTCTGTTAATCTATAGTTCCATTAACACTGACCTACTACTTTTTGTGATTGTCGAGTATTTTCTCGACTATTTTCTATTAAAACTCAGATGTAACGACGGCTTCCTAATTTTCACGCGATATACGATAAATGATCTCACGAATAATATGTAATATAATTTTTCATTCAAAATATATTAAGACTTCCCAAAGTAGGACGATTGACCCTGAACTCTCAAAATACCATGTAGACGATGAACTATATCATATAGCGGTTCCCACATTAATCGGACCCATTATTTATTTTTCCAGCTGCTACAATAACAACAACCTATGTACAAATTAACAAAGATGGTATATTAAAAGAAAACTAAAGGCAATAAAAACACAAAATAACAAAATTTAAATATGAATATAGTTAGGATATTCAGTCAGTTAGGATAAGTCTTCAAATGGTAAAGCAACTAAATAATCAGTTGTAATAATTAAGTTTCATTATCTATCCCGCAATACGCGCATGCATTATCATTGCATTGTCCGAGGACCACATCCCAAACACAACCACTTTTCATTTACACTAACTAAGCAAATGTATTTTTTATTTAAATTTCAGTTTATTTTAATTATAATTACAGATTTAAATATGAGTTGAGATGTTTTAAATTTTTATTTCATTTACGTTACATCCACCGTTCCCATTTTCTGATTTATACTATTAATTATATTTAGGTATTCAGCTGTTTTTACATTTAATTTTGGCTTCTAAACACAATTGCGTATTTTTAATCAGATGTAAAAATAAAATACATTACACATACACCTCTCCTGAATCCAGGATCCCCGTATTATAACTAAAATTGTATTTGATTTTATGTTTACTTTCAATGTTTGAAAATGTGGAAATATGATTTCAATGTGTTGTGATCAAAAAAATTTACACTGCGTTATTGAGGATATCAGAGAGTGATTGTAATAATGCAAATGATTTGAACCAAAATGAGATTATAGCAATAATGGAAGAACTAAGAAATGTACGTGTTATCTATTTTTATTTCTATCAATAATTTTAATAAATCGTTTCCGAGATTTTAAAAAATACCGAAAATAATAAGAGGAGGAAAAGAATTACAAAATATATCCACGGCAGGTTTGCGGCATTACTTAGGTACATATGCTACACTGTAGAATGCAAAGGAAAATTAACAAATACAGCGTAATTTTTGTATGCGGTACTATCGAATATAGGTAAGTAAGCACCACACAATACTCAATATTTCAAAACACACAAAAATACGTTTAAAAATGTTTAAAGCTCAATTTAATACAGTATAACTTTAAATAAAAAATAAAACAAAATAAAAATAAAAAACAATTAACATATGTGTATGAAACAATAATTGAAAACATATGTATGTATGAATATTCCAATTATTTTATATAAATGACAAAATAGGATCACGTTAAACATAATTATATATTATATAAGTTTAGGAGTCACTGATGCTTCTAAATATATTTGTGGATTATTTCGTCGTCGTCAATAATTCTGTATGAGCTTCAAATAGGATACACTCAATATATAAGTATTCTTTGTTCATAAATGTACGTAATTCTATTATATAGAAATTAACAAATAAAGTAAATTTATTTTCATTTTATCATACAAAGAAATATATTCTACACAAGCTAGTGTTCGCAATAAAATGTAAATTGCAATTATAATCAGTTTCAACTCATAGGTATGTTTTCTTTAAATAAATAACATTAGATAGAATAAAAATAAATGTGTGCGTTTTATTTGATAATTCTTTAAATATATTTTTTGCGATTGTTTTCAGTGTTATGTGTGCGTTTGTAAAAGTTGAGTAAGTATTAAATTTTTGGTAAAATCGGTTGAATAATTTATTAAATTTCTCAGCAATTATGCCACAGAGTTTGTACAATTTGTTATGTTATATCTTAAAATAGGTAATTTTTTGTGCTTAAAAGTCGATTTGTAGCTCATACCAAAGTTTTTTTTTATGTATATATGAATGATTGAAAACGAGTCAAGTAACTGAATTGGGCAACGAAATACGTAAATAGAATAGATACATAACAAAATCTAAATCGTATGTACTACTACTGTACCTTTTGCCTATATTTAAAGTTTTGAAGTAATAAAATGCAATACAGTACTTGCGCCAAGTGCAACTACTTTGTACGTATATGTATGTTGTGTATTTTTGTATGTGGTTCAGTGTAGCAATGTTTTATGAACACATCAAAGTATGTCAGCACAAGTACGGGGACTAAAAATTTTGAAAAATTTTTAAAGACGCATTTCCATATGGTAAATATAAATATTTTTCATGTTAAGTGAAATCCTAACTTCTTATAAAGATGTGATAACATTACATTATTGACATGTGACCATGTTGTTGTTTTGACAAAGGTTTCTCACATTTAATGTTTCATCTTCACTTTTAAATTTTATATTTGTCGTTTCTGCATCCCATACATTTACAAATCACAGCAAGCCCAAACAAAAAAAATCATATTTTTAGATAATGCATTTCCTTTTATCTTTCATTGCAATCATATAATAATAAAAGATGTTTGCTTCCTTCGTACTAGTAACAAAGTCAATTAAACATCTCTTCCTCTTCTTATTTTATTAAATATCCCCTCGTACCGCGTTGAAATGGTAATGTAAGAGAGGTCATATATGTGTGTATGTACATATATGAATTCAGTACATGTGGGGTATGCACGTATATTAGACTGATTTGTTTTATATCAATGCTTTTATGTTGCTAATTTGTTATTATTATTTTTTATTACCGATGCTAATAATGCTTTCTCTTTATCGGTTTATTATTTTCCATAATTTTTTATAATTTTTCTTCTAATACTTTAAATTAATTTTGTTCTCGCACAATTGTGTGACACATATATATGTATGTTATTCTAGCGGTATGAACGGCGTAATATTTCTACGGCTGATACCGCTACTCTTTATATTTTAATATACAAATTATTTTACGCTCTTTGATTTAAATTTAGTTTTCTCCTAACTTTCTCATTATTTTTACGTTTTGTGTATGTAAGTATGATTTTAGCTGCTGCTACATAGCTTATATGGCCATATATAAAATTTATTCGTTTACTTTTTTATTAATTTCTTGATCATTTGTAATTTTGAGTTGTATATAAATTAGGGCTTAAACTTAATAAGAATAATTTTTATATCTTATTGGGTTTCATTCCAAGTATTATTTACTACACTTCTACAATTTTTTACCCCTTATAATATTTCGACTTAATTTTCTTGCTGTGGTTTTGTAAATGCGTTTTCAACAGATTTCGCTGTGATTTAACTCAGTTAAAGCCTTCGCTTTTATCAGGGCTTCTGTGCTTTGTTTCTCTGATATTCAGTTACATATATTCAGTATTATTTTACTGTGACATCATAATCATATTTTTATTTTATTATTTTTTTTTTGTCTCTGCAAATTTTACTTAATGGCTTTGTTTCTGTTGCGTTTGGTTAATTTTTCTCATTATTTTATCGGTCTCGTTACTTTATATCAGTTTTACATTACTTTTAACTTATATGATTTTATGTATATAATTTATATAAATAATTTGTTTAATGTAAGCTTGTATATAAATCGTATGCGTGTGTCAGCATATGCTTCCGTCTTATGTCCAGTGTCCCCTGTCCCGTGTCCCTTTCCCGGGTTTTCGATAGTTCGAGTGTTTATATATTTTTGTTTGCGTGTATACTAGTGAATGTTTTGTGTATTGTATGTAAATTTTTAAATATACTGCCGAAAATGGAGGATAATGGGGAGTTACAGCGTGGGAAGTGGCCGTATTACGATGGTGCACGTTATTCGATCACTAGGTGAGTTGTGGAAAGCGAATGCAATTTAAGGTGTAACTCACTATCGCTATATTTCTTTCTCATATTCCTAATCCACTCCGTCCGCACTTGCATCCACATATCTTCCACTTATGGCGGGGTAACGTACAATCGCAAACGCTTTAATTCCACACACGCAAAAACGAATCCCATGATCCCGTTGCAACAGCCATGCCATTTTCGGTCACACCGAGACATGAGACACGATTATCATGACCTGCTAAAATTCCGGATCGCTCTGCTTTCATTGTATCCCATACGTTGCAATTGAAATCATCGTAACCCGCTAACAGCAAGCGACCGCTCTTCGAGAACGCCACTGATGTGATACCGCAGATAATGTTGTCGTGCGAATACATTGCCAACTCCTGGTCTGCGCGAATATCGAAAAGGCGGCACGTGGCATCATCAGAACCTGTTGCAAATGCTTGCCCATTAGGGAAAAATGTCACTGCGTTGATGTCAGATTCGTGTCCCGGAAATGTTTGTTTACATACACCTTCACGTATATCCCATAACTTTGCTGAAGCATCACAAGCACCAGACACAAAAGTTTTGCATCCTGGCGCCAGGGATAACGCCATTACATCGCCAGTATGTCCTAAGAATGAGGTTACTTGTTGACCTGTCTCGATGTCCCAGAGGCCACAAGTCATATCGCCAGAGCTGGTAACAATCTGATTGTCATCCAGAAAACGACAGCATGACAAATATCCACCATGGCCAGGTAACTCACGAGAGACGCGCACATTTCCCTCACGCGTCTTCAAGTTGTAGATTGAACACATATTGTCAAGGCCTCCACAGGCGACATAACTTCCCGAAGGTGCATATGCACATGTCATCACCCAAGAGGACCGCAAAGGTATAGCGTGCACCTTATTGGTAGTGTGTGAATCCCAGACGATTAATTTGCCATCCTGTGATGCCGAAACCAAATTGCGCGAATCACTACCCCAATGCATAGCGTAGATCTTTGCCAAATGACCTCGCAAAGTACGTCGAGTGCGCATCTGAATACGACCTATTGGTTCCAATGTGGCAGCGGCTTGCACTAAACTTGTGTCGCATGCAGCCTTACGTGCATCTCGTATGGCATTTTTAAGAGATTCGGCTTCTTGTCTTAAGCTATCTAATTCATTCATTTCGGCGATGTTGCTATTGCAATCGATACAATAAAATTGTGTTACCTTTTAATATTTTGGAGCTCCTATATGTATATATGTATAGTAGAATTAAGATTTATATAAAGTTATGTTAATAATTAAATATATATGCATATATGTACAATAATTTTCTTTTTTTTTAAATAACAACGTTAATAATTTTCTTCATCTCTGCATATAAGTCTGTCATAAAATGTACCTAAGTGATTTATCCACTGACGATACAAGAAGGATGAATTAAGGGTGCGGTTTTGTCTCCTCTTCTAATCGAGTGTAAATTAAAGCGATCCCAGTTTTCTTTGATGTAGTAGAGTTATTGGTACAATATCATATGTTGATTTAAATGAAAATTTGTGCGTTCCAATACTTGTGCTTCAATCAAAGATTTCGTGTTGCGGTCTTTGGTTTTTTATGTCGCTCTTATCCAAATACTTTGCCTTCCCTACGCTCGATTATTTTTGCTGATGTATGTATATATATATTTGAACCTTCTATAATTTTCATTCGGGTTATGGTATGGCGGTGAATAATTTTTTCACAAGTTAAACGGATTAATCAGAGCGCAGAACAATTTGTATGCCTTCAATTAAATGCCTTTTACCAGAACGTGCCTCTGTTTTATTTACAGTTCACTTTTACAATTTTTAACCGATTTTTCTACTGACAAATTGGACAATTTTTATTATTCGCTTCGTTCTCTTCTGCTTAGCTCTACTTTTTTGGTACACCAAAATCGCTTTTAATTCGCACCACCAATAGAGGAACTTTATGGAGAACGAAGGCAGCGACAGCAGCAGCGATACAAAGCAGCAATATACATATGTATTTGGCACAGAGGACGGACGACAGCACGACAATGCGAGAAGCAGTTTAGCAGAGCACAATATAGTGCCGTCGCAGAAACACCAAATAAGTTGAACGAAAATTTAACGAATCCCAGTGTAAACGGTTGTCGCAGTCATACCAGTTATATTCAGAAGTCCGGATCAACGTACGAGATGTGCAAAAGAGAGGAAAATATTGAGAAAAGAAAATCAATTTTAGATATTTTCTCGAATCAGCACATTCATTGCGCTGCTCCTTTTAATGCGGAGCATTTATTCTACACTATGAGGTGCTTCTTCTTTCATTAACACTAGCCATTATTACTAATTTTTCACGGAAATTTTTTCCTTACATTTTCCCTTAGCTCTTCACTGCACTATAAACCATACGAATCGAAATTTACAGTATTTTAAATTTCTGTTGAATTCAGATTTGTCTTTTTGCCATCTAGTATATAACACTATATTCAGTTTTCAAAAATTCCTACTACAATGAATTTTCACATTCAACTAACTCGGACCCAACTTCTACTACTGATTTAATTTTGCTACTTGCTGGAAGAGAGCGGCACTAATCAAAATCTTCTGCTTCTGCCTCTGCCTTTACCTCTGTCACCGCCGCTGCTACTTCAGCTGCAAGTATGACAATTCGGCCAACACCTATCACGAAGTAATCATCTAGTGTTGCCAGAAAATATTTCCAGAGACCGACCACTAATGTCCACTATTGTACTCTAAAAAACCAGAACAGAAGGAGTAACAAGCTGGGCATATTGTAATATACAGCCCTATTCTGAAAAAACCTCTCAGCTGAGTTGAGAGGAAAAATTTGAGAGATTTCTTGTGAGGCATATTTTGTGAGGCTATTCTTGCTCAAACCTCATAAGAAAAAAGCTTAAAAAAGTCACCACGTGAGGTAAAAAGCTTTTTGCTGTCAAACAGCTGTTTTAATAAAAATAAACAAACAAAAACACAAATGGATAATAAAGATATGTATGCGTCTGTGCTTGAGGGTGAAACAATCCCAATATGGGTACAATCGATTGCGCCGATTGTGCCCTTGATCCCAAATTTCGTGCAAAATCTTTAAGAGAAAATTTATTTATTTATTTATATTTATTTTTATTTATTTATCTTACCCCTTCTTTGTATCTGAAACATCCTGCGCGCTTGAAGGGAAATAAATTTCCCTGCCCTTAACATCCATAATTAATTTCGAAATAAATTGCAGAGCTCTAGACACAGAAGACTGGCTCATAGAGAGCATAGAACTATTACCAACGAATTTTTGGTAAGAGCCATGCCCGTAAAAATACAAACACGCCAGGAAACGCAGATCAAAAGATATACTCGACTTCGGCACATCATGCGGCACCAATTCACCTATAAGTACTTTACATAGCGATTTTGGGAATCGAAATGTATTTATAATTGTTGTGTATTGCATAGTAAAAGGATCGCTTTTGTCTCGTAAACCCTTCAAAATTTTCCTCCTACCCCCCGATTTCTCCTCCTCAACAATTGCCGCATACACAAAGAACAGTTCCTCCATGCTATTTATAACACTCAAATATTTTTTAAAAAATGTCAAATATTGATGTAAAACAAAACAAACACAGATGTTTTGTATTATGGTGGCTGCTTTCACACGTCACAGATATTTGTGATAATAGTGAGCATTTGAGCTTTTGAATTTTCGCCAGAATAAGGTAACCCTCACTATAGTGAGAAACATCACTGTAGTGAGGTTGGTGACTTTTGTGAGGGCATGAGAATAGGGCTGATAGCCGGTTAAACGGCAACCATGTGACATAAAATTTCCAATATTTTCCTTGTTTGCGATTTTTTAAAAACTTAAACAGAAATAAAATATCTTAGGGAGAGAGACATGTACACATACATTCAATTTCCTATATTTATCAAAAACAACGGCTACATACTTTTTTGTCCACTAATTTTAACGGTGAACCACAGAGCTGGCAGCACTCTAGACGTCATAGAAAAATATGATATACGTCCTAGGGAACGATAAACTGTATACGTTCTCTGACTATAATTTACGTTCTCTGCCTAAAGTTTGACAGATAATTAAACAACAAAATTTTTAAACGAAATTTCAAAACAATTCTGTTATTGCTCACGAAAAGGTGAATTATTGAATCGATGTTACTTTTGATTTATATTATGATGACAAAAATGTTGAGGTCAAAATCAACGCGCACATACGAAAAAGTCTTCGTGATCACTCACATCCATTGGAATTTTCTAGCTCCCAGTAAATAAAAGTTATATTGACAATTAAATTACTTTTAAATAATGCTTTTTGCAGATTCATAAGTTATTTTCATATAAATAAGGAATCGTTCTGTTTGTTACTAAATGAGATGAAGGAATACTTCAACCCAAACTTTGAGTTGATATCCGACCGAATTTCAAAACTGCGGTCAAATTCTTAGTAGTGCGGTAACGTAAAAAGGAAACTGATAAAACAAATCACAAAAAAATACTCATTGTTTAACTCATTTAAATGAATAAGTTATTTAAAACTTTAGTAAGAATTTCTACGGTCAAAAACATACTAGTGTAACTAATAAAATGTGAAACGTCGACAAAATAAAACTGTATTTTATTTTTCTTTTCAAATTTAATAAAATAATTCAATTTCGTATTTAGTTGCATGATCTAATTTTTTTAATATTACATCACTGCGTCGGGGCATTGAGAAAATAGTATCCCATTCGCTCTCAGCCTCCTATAGTTGCATTATCGATGATGGTTTACATACGGCAGCATGGTGTACTGAATTATTTTGACATAGGGGTGACCATTAATGCTTCCTTGCAACCATAAATGTGGCCCACACCTTGCTAAGAAAGGCACGACCAAACCATAATACTTACACCTCCGAGTTTTACCGTTTTTAGTATATACATATTTCGGCTGGTATTCGGCATTGGGTGAACGCCTTACATATTAACAACCGCTTTTGGCCATATACATATAACAAACTTCGATTTGTCCTTTAGAGTCTTTGTTCAACATACAGCTATGGACAGAGATTTAGCGATTTAGCTTAATAATGTCATATTTAAGGAAAGTAGAATCGTTATAATCTAAAAAAAACTATTTATTACCTCACTAAAAACTAAAGTTGTAAAAAATTTTTTAGTTTTCTATAATAAAAATGCAACGTTTTGTTCAGTTTACATTATTAAGTCAAAATTGCCTTGGACAAGTATTTAGCGCACTTTAAAAGATCAATAAGGAAAAATAAATATTATTAACACGTGGTGTGAAATTTCTCTGATATTATATCTAACTTGGTTAATACTTAGTGGAATAACTGTTATTCGTTATCATTCGTTCCACGCTTCCTGTACTCCTGCCCAAAGCTCGTCGCAATTTTTAAATTTTCTTTGCCCAACATCATTTGACATCATTCCACAAGTTCTCGATCTTGTTGAGATCAGGACTTTGCGCTGGCCAATCGAGAAGTGGAATTTTTTCTTGTGCAAGCCAGTTTTCTACCACATTCGCTGTATGCTTGGGATCGTTGCCGTGCATAAAGATTCAGTTTACAGGCATAATATCATAGGATTATGGATGGCTCCATTGTATTCCTCAGTATATTAAGGTATGCAAATTTATCCATATTCCCTTCTATCTTTACTAGGGGTCCAACTCCACGCCATGAAAACGACCCCCATACTTTTAAATTTCCTCCCCCATGCTTTACGGTTTTTTGCTGTACCTTGGATTGACTTCTTGGTTTTTTCCGCGATGTACAAATGTTTTACCATCAGGACCAATCCGGTTTATTTTAGTTTCGTCCGTAAAAAGTATCCTTTTCCAAAAATTTAAATCTTTTGATCTATGGCTATGAGCGAATAACAAACACGCTTTAATATTTTTTTTCGACAATAACGGTTTTTTTCTGCTCACACGTCCATACAAATTTTTTTCATTTAACCGTCTTCGTACTAGTCTACTTGACACGTTTAAGTCCAATTCTGCATTGACTTCGACCATAATCGCGCGTGAGGATTTGAAAGGATCAGCTTTACACTTTCTAAGAATTATTTTATCCTAGCGGGGGGTTGTTTTGCGAAGGGGAACGAACTTTGTTTTGTTTTAACAAATTTGGAACACTCTTAACATTTTTGATGGCATTGTACACCATTTTTCTTTGTAAAGGTCCCAAATATTTTTTTCTTTTTTCAATCGAACAGTATTTCTAAAACTATTGAATACAAGTTCACAACTGAGATTAATTCTTTGTTGGACCAAACACAACTAATGACCGAAAACTATGAGTGCGCTAAATCATTGTCCAACAAATTTATGACGAAATTTAACAAGAACAAATTAACGGTATCTGAGGGGAAATGATAACGGTTATTTTCCACGCATTTATAGAGGCGACAGAAGCAGTATTGATCTACTAATAACAAATTCATGGAAATATCGCTCTCTTAAAAGTAACGGTAATATTTCTAATTATGAATGCAAGTTCGCTAAATCTCTGTCCATAGCTGTATGTATGTTTTAGGCAATAACGGCACTTTTTATGGTATGTGAGCACCCACGCAAACGTTAAATAAAACTACTAAAATATAACAATTTCATGTTCAGTCAACAGTCTGCATAGTTTAATGGTAAGATATATGTATGTACATACATACATATATGCTTTTTCTAAAATAATGTATTAATTGCATATGTTATGGCCACCACTGTTAAACATATATAAATAAACCGTGATCGGTCCAACAGACAGTGCCTACGCTGGCTAGGTCATGTTTTCCGAATGACGCAGTACCCGCCGGGGGAAGCAGAGGAAGGAATTGGCGCCACGTAGCGAAAAGAAGCAACGACTGGCGCACTGTTGTTAGCTCGCATTATAATTTTTAATGCTTATTTGTCATCTTCGCATAAAAATTAGTCGATTACAAAAACAAAAATAATAATTTCATCCTTCGTTACGGGAACGAAACTATACGTTTACCAAAAACATTTATCAATTTTCTACCTAAAAAGCAGCACACAGCAATAAAATCATTATTTACATAGATTGTGTTTATTAAAATTTAACTTTGTACACGTACAAAATAATCAAGTTACGTGTAACATATTACAAACTTTTTTGTTAGCAAAATAAAATCGAGTCATCGCAAACAGTCAGCCATTTATCAGTGCCACTATTAAAGCCCTTTCATCAGTTACAATACACCTACTATACTGCACACGCGGTTGCAGCAAAATAATGTATTAATATTAATATATTCCTTATGATTTCTCCTTATTATATTCTATTTTAAATATGTATAAATAAGTTTTTATCCAATCGAAATTAACTCAAAAAATGCAGGACAATAAATGTGTCAACAAGATGTTTTCCTTCCAACAATTATTATACTGAAACTGAATAATTGGTCTCAGAATATACTTGGTACGCATTATCTAAAAATAAATAAATGGAAACAAAATCAATTAGTTTTCTTTATACATTGTATATAGTAGTATGTATATAATATTTGCTCTTGGCAGATATTCGGTATTAGTGTAAATATATTTTTACAGTTTATTTGTTTGTATTTTCTCTAATATAAGCCTTAACACTTATCACAGATTTATGATCACCTAAGTTCATTAAAAAGGCTTAGAAATACTCTTATATGTATTCTTTGTATACTTTGATTTCCATTCGTGATTCCAAATAATTGACTTTTATTCCTAACCTATTTATTCATCATAACCTATCCTCTTTTCCTTTTTATCTTTACTTTTATTTCTATTCATATCTATTTTATATCATGAAGGCACTTCTCCTTTTCATCTTGATGATGAATATTGATATTAGTGCAGTATTACAATTCTCCACTTTGAATGTTTCCACATCCTTCAGATTTATAAATAAATTCAAATATCGTTTTTGAAAAACTTTTTGTTTATTGATTTTTACTTGTAATTTTTTGTTTTTATCCCATGTTTTGAAAATCTATGTATTTGTTTCGATTCAATTGCCGTTATTTATTCTAATAAAAAGAACTTAACAAATTTGTAACTAAATTTTAACCTAACATGACATTAGCGGTTGTTTTGTTTGCACAGAAATATTATTGGTAAAAATATAGCATTTTCAAACAACAATAAGCCTTATTTTATAATAATACTATGTGAAAAACATGAACTTAATAGTTATTGGGCAACAAAAAGGCATTGTTAGTCCTTACAACCGTTAATAAGCATGTGATTTAAATTTACCCTCCCAAAGGTCCTGGAAAATATTTAGTCATCATCTCTCATGTACTCTTTCTCGAGCTCGTTGAGCAAAAAATCATTGATATCGCTAACTGAACTGATAACATTAACTGAAATAAATAATAAATAAATAAATACGTGAATTGTAGGACTGTGAATTGATGCGTTCTCGTATGTATGTACATACATATATGTATATATATATAAAGAATTTTTTAGAGTGAGTACACAGTTACCTTACGCTCCGTAACTCCCTCTTTTGGGGAAAGGCAAGTTAATTGACAAATGTCAATTATTGCTAATTAATATAAATAAAATTAAAATACGAATGCCTTAAAATATATTTCTTTTTAAGGCAGTATGACACAAAAAACGACTGTCGAACTGCAGATATGCAACTATTTCATTCATGACTGTAATATCAATCTAACATACAATATGATTCTTACATAAGCATATCAGCAATAAACAAAATATCAAAATCAAGAACGCAAACATATAAAATGGTTTCATTAGCTTACTAAACAGGATTGATATAAAGTCTGCAAAGTATATGACGTTTGAGAATTTGTTGTGGCACTAACTTTTGTCCATCCTCAAAGTATGCAAAATTATTGCACTTTTTGTAATTTTCATAAATGGTTATACGTTAAAGAGACAATTTGCACAATCTACCAAAAATTGATGAGACTTTGAAGATTTTTGAGATCATGGATAATCAAAAAAAGTTGTTTAGTCGTGTGTTATTTATATGCGAGAAGATATTGCGAGAAGTTTGAACGAGTTTCTTTTCAAATTTAGCTGTTGGGCTTTAAACAAGGCACTGTCTACTTTTAAGCATCCTTATGATACAGTTGAAGCACAACCACTCTTCTCATGTAAGTTCAAGTGAAAGCTTGCCACAATAAAATCTCTTAGTATTTGAGATATCGTTCTCACATTGTGCACGTGTTTTTTTTATCTCTAAGAACCTGTTCATTTGTCGGATCCCCTGATATCGGATTATTATAAAATAAATCTGTCATAAAAATTAATTTCTTGTACGGAAAACTTTATCATTCGACATGATATCTTTGGTATAGATTATTGTCCAAGGCATTTTGGTATAGATTGCTCAGATCTAACAACAATACCTTGTTGACTATTCAGAAAGATATTTTTTTCTTATTAAGTAACCATAATTCAACTTAAAAGCTTACATATATCGAAAGAACTAGGAAAATATTTTCCGTTGGCTGCAAACCGTTGGCTTGGTATTTCTTTAGATTTAGTTATACGATAGTATCGAAATTTATACCAATTTAGCCTCGATAGATATTTTATAAACGATATACATGTAACTACTTTCCGTTTCCTTAAAATTGAAGCTATAGATGAGAAAATATCACCTTAATATTATTAAACTTAAGAATTAAAAAAAAAGACTACACTGCGTAAGGGTCACTAAATTCAAACAAAAATGTAGTTAAATAGATACATAAATAATATATGCCCCTCTACAGCTATCAAAAACTTTGTGGCAAGTTTTCCTAATTGCGCGGATTAGGTTAGTTAAAAATTTTTAATACGAACCTGTATTATAACTTGATGATTTTGGTAAATTAACAACGTCACGACGGAAAGAAGAGAGATTTTGCGTAAATCTAAAATTCGAACAAATTAATATCAATATATACTATAATTAATATACATACAAATCACATACTTCTCTTTATTTTTGCTAGAAACGTTGCGTTCTATCCCGACCATGAGATCATCAAACCACTGTGCCATTGTTTGTTGTTTATCCAAAGGTTGCGAACGGATTATGTTATCTTTTAAGGATCTGTAATAAAATTTACTTAAGCCATAGCGATTAATACGCGTACTAGATGAATGGCACGTACCTAAAATAGTCTTCATATAGGAGAATGAGTACTAAAAGAGGGCGTGACATCGACCACTGATTCCTACAATCTTCTGCCATGACGTTATTCAACAATGTGGACATCATGTTTTGCAATAAATCTGAGTTCATCTCCACTACCTGAAGACAGTTTACATTTTATAAGAATCTAAAATAATTTGGTAACTGAGATTAGCAAGTACCTCAAGGAACTGTACATTTTCGGGAGTAATATTTCGTAACTTCTTGTTTGGGAATGTTGAAACTAAAAACATACGATACATATTTTTGGAAACAAATACATTTTAGAAATTCTTATTTGAAACCAAAACTCATACGTACCTTTTAATTGCAATTGTTTAAATATATATGATACGATACTGTCTAATATGGAACAACAGCTAATATAAATTGTTGAATCTGATTTGTACAAAATAAATATTACAAATAATTTTAAATAATTCTGTTTATAGTTTTTCTTACCTAAAGCAGAAAGACCTTTTGAAAGACTTTCTAATATATAAACAAATGCTCGCGGTTCCAAGCCTGCCAAAAATGTTATATGGTCCTGTGACAAACAGTTAAGCAGACCATAATATGCCGAAGACAATTTTGGGTATTCCTAAACGTAATTAATACCGTCGAATAAAATGTTTAATGTATAAATACTAATAATACCAACCAATAAATCGTTTTGCTGTATAGACATAATAAGCTTCGCAGCAATATTCAGGACATTATCAAGTGTGTCATCACCGTATAGTTTAAATACGCCAAAATTTACATAATTACCACCTAAGGCATTTTTAAGAATTAAAAAACAAATTGAAATGCCTTTTAAACGCATCGGATACTGTTGATCTCGAGGGACATCTAGATGCAATATTCGATTGCCGTAAATGCAAATTAATTTTGACGCTTCCCGGAACAACAAAATTCCCATTGGACTGGATACATTGCCTTGCAGACGTTGAGTGCGGCAATGCACAAGCTCGGCGAACAACTTCAGTACTGGAGTTGTAACGGCTGGGTCATGGGCCCACAACTCTACCGCGCGTATTAAGATAGGCAAGTAGTCCGCGTAATAACTTTAAAGAAAGGGAAACAAATATTATTAACATTTTCTCATTACAATTTGAATAGGGTGATACTGAAACACTTGAATACTTTAAATAAGATACTTACAGCCATTCAAAAAGCATTGTGTATGGTATACGTGCATTTAAAGGTTGAGCTAGGCCACGCAAATCTCGAGCCAAACCAATAATTGCCTTCTTAGCTTCCTCGTTGGGAAAACTATTAGAATCCATTAACACTGTGCCCAGGGACTCAAACTGATCTGTAAATTTTTTATAACGCAAATGCATGTTAATTAGAATATATTTATGCGAAATATGTGTTAAATGCGATAAAGTTTTCAACTAGATTCATCATCATACTAAATCATTAGTTAATAAATATATTATTTTACAATTACTTGTTAGAGGCGTTAAAAAGTTGTAGAAACGTTCCTCGTCTTCTCCTAAGTCGAACATAAGCAAACGCCCAAGCGACGTGTAGAACATTGTGCGACAACGCATTTCCGATAAAGATGAATTGGTGCCCAAAAATGGAAAATGTTCACTCTAGCAAATGTTTAAATGAATGTTATAAGAAAATCTTGCATAATATAAATGACTCATCTACTGACCGTGTGGTGGGTTAACATGAATTGCACCTCCTCCAGTTTTGCTAGTTTTCTAACAGAGTTAAAATGCACTGACAGGTCCGAAAGCAACATTAGTGTCTTAGTTATGATTTGTTCAGAGTGGCCCCAGAACTTAAGATTAGTTATACTGCAATGCAAGTTGGAAATTGTCTCTTTTTAATTATAAATCTATATTCATATTTCCCCCCTTATTATATATCCTGAAAAGGACTGTTTAGAGCAAAGGTGTAATCTCCGAAGAAGTTGTTCAAATCGGACTACTATAGTATATAGCTGCCATACTAACTGATCGATAAAAATCTATTTTTTCTATGGAAACTTGTATTTGTGAAAGGTATTATAGCTCCGGTGCAACCGAAATTAACTGTTTTTCTTATTTGTCAATAGTTGAAGGGCTGTGAATTTTAAAACGAAGGGTCACGGAAATAATCTACAAATTCATTACATAAACAATTAGGATATTTCCTTAAAACGAGGTGTCAACCACACTAAACTGACTTAATTTCTGTTTTTTATATTTTTAGTAACGATAATATTAATGTATTAGTAACTTTTTGTTTTGAATAGATAGCTTAAATATAAAACAGATAGATCTTTTTGAAATATTAATCAAAGATCACTGCACTTTACGACGTTCTATATTAAAGACCTAAATCAATTTAATGATGTTGCCCTATCGGATTTAACAGATTTATACATGTTAGTATATTTTACCCACATTTTGCGATTAATAAAACTTAAGAGCATTTGTTCATCATTTAAACCAAAGACTTCACTCAGTCGTTTGTAAACATTTGCTTTTTGTGTTTGTTCAGTGATGTGCATTTTGCGTACTTGTTCCAAAAAACTTAAAACGGCCAGTTCGAGTTTCTCACAGCCTGCTTGTGGCAAACGCGCGTCCGTTAAACTCATTAATTGTAAAACCTGAAATTAGTTCCTCGTAAAACCTTTCTGTACAAAATGCAACGCGTACATACTCTTATCACTAATTCCGCATCCATTGTATCATGGTCATCATTAGAATTAACTGTGAGGCGACCAACAATTGCTGAACCAATAATATAAACTAGCCATGTCAATTGCAGTTCATGAACTGTGATATCCATGGGATTGGCGTTCGGCGTCTGTAGCAAATTCTCATACTCTCTAGCCTTTTGGTCAAAATGCTGAACAAGTAGAGTGCAAGTTTTGTCATATTCACAACGTTCAATCACAGACAATTGCTCTAATTGTTGTTGAACCATACACAAATCATCCAAAGGATCCTCCATATTATCACGAACAATAACTGGAACAGCATCTAGACGTGACTCAATATAAGCCTTTGTCACCTCAGGAGTATATGTTCCTAATAAATGTGGTTCAGGAGATTTAACGTACGGTACAGATGCTACCATTCTTTGCCACAACGTGAGCAGATAATGTACACTGTTGGGTGCAAACTGCCACATCTAAAAAAACAAACAGTAATTTTAGAGCTTCTAACTATAATTATAATAACAAATATTAATATAAAATTAATAATTACGAACCTGTAGCGATTGAACTGTAAATTTTGCAATCAACTGTATTGCTTCCGGATAACAGGGAACCGCTATAAGTTCACCTAATTGATAGTTTGACTTAAGTCGAGCTAATAGCCGACAAAACTCATGATAGTTATCGGGATCACTAAGCCCCTGTAATGTGTTTGTATTATTAAAAAGTGCAAATCAATGCATACATTACATACAAAACTTACATGTAGATTCATAAGAATATTTTTTACTCCTTCTACTAAATGAGTAAGAAATTTTGTCCTTTCTGAATTATTAAAAAGGGACCGACGTACTGAAGTCATCTATTCAAAGAAATAAGTGAAGGTGAAATTAGCTATTTTAATTTTTTTAACATACTTGTACGAGGCAAGATAGTGAATAGCTTGCTAAACCATTAGGAAGTATCTGATAAAGATCGAAAAACAACTTTAATGTATTAGAATCCAAAAATGCTGGTCGCCAAGATGTTGGTATTTGAACACTGTTCATATCGTCCGACGATTCATCCGTTGAACTTCCAATAAAATCAAAGCTTAAGCAGTTTTTCGTTAATCGCAAAACATGTGATATAAGTCTGCAGATATATGAAATATATTTATGAATTATTGTCATTGTTAAAAATGCATTATTACAAAATTTTATACGAACGCTTGTTGGGATTCATCCATAAAATTTAAATTTTTACTGTTGTCACGAGCTGTGACCAATAAAGAACAGGATAGTAAAAAAATGTCATAAAGTTGCTGATCGCGGAACGATGTTGCGATTTTTCTATTTTTCGAAAAAGTCAAATTCACATCAACCTCAATTATTGAATTCATTTCTAGAACAAGCTGCGATAAAATCTGAACGCCGATTGTGCAATGTTCTACAGAGCCCTAAAAATCGTATATTATTATTAATAATATTTAAAGTTCATATTTTTCATTTCTTACACTGATAAATGTATTTACCTGTAAAAATTTCTTAACATCTTCGAAAAGATTTTGAAAAATCAATTCGCTTTTATACATGTCGAACCAACCATATTTAGTAATTTTTGCAAGAAGTGTAACCAGTGCTTGTACCACAAAATGTTGTAAATTGGGACGATTAGCCAAATAATTCAATACATAGCTTCTGCAGAGAAAAATACAATATTCATAAATATGATCTTTTAAGGACATTAAAATTTTTTTAACCTTATATCAATGCGTTGTTCCAAATTCAGTCCTTGTATTAATTTTGTTAGTGTCGTAGCAGCTAATAACTGTGCATAGCTAGAATCTGCGCGCTCTAATAACATTTGACATTTGGGAAGCGCATCTTGGCTACTCACGAAAGCTACTAAAGCCTTTTCAGCATCTGATCGTATCACTGAATCGGTGGCCTCATACAGCTGCTTACAAAGTATTTCTAATTGTTGTATTTCCTGTTAAAAAGTTTTGGAGAATCAACATAACCTTTAGCTTAAAACATTTTAAATGGCGCTTGATATGTTTTTATGAATTAACAAGTTTTTTAACGTACCATTATTCCTCAATCAAAATAGTAGAATAGTAGACAATTAACACCACTGTTAAAAGGTGGTATATTCTTGCTTGGGTTTATTTGATTTGATCGTATAAAACTATCCAAATTCTTGGATCTTTGTACCACAAATGAGCGCCACTAATTTTTCACTATTAAAATTTTTTAAATGACCGTTTTTATATACGAGGAGTAGCATCAATCCAATGCTCGCTTGTTTATCACCAAACTCCAGCAAGTGTAGTAAAAAAAGTAAATTGTGTTCATAAAATTACAATTTTATGTTTCTCTGTATTTTTCTTGTATTTCAACAGCGGCCATTGACAGTTGGAAAGAGATGCCACGTAATATAATCATGATGTTAAGTTGTACTAAAAAAATTAAAACAGGCTTCTTTGTGCTAAATAACATATAAAACAATCATTTTCCCCGCTCCTAATTGAATAAGTATATTTTTATCAAAATTTCTGTTTAAATTTTTACACCAAAAGGAGGTAAGGATTTTATGTATATTAATCATTTAATTTTCATTTTAAGAATTTTAAATTATTGCAGTGTAATAATAATGTAAATAAAAATGTATGTTCATATACTCGCTTTTATGAGTACGATTACATAACAAACACAAAATAAAATATTAAATAACAGAGGGAATCACAGAAGCTGAAAGCGTTCATTCTGACGTTATTTTTTATCTGTCTAGCATAACGAGAAAAGTATTATGTAAATCAGCCATTACGATTTCATTAAAATGCAACCATGAGAGATGCGTAAATGGAGACCGGCATTGGGATATATATGTATTGGTGTGTATTTAAATATTATATACATGTAGTAAATATTCAAAGAATATGTAGCAAAGGAGGTAAAAGTGCGTAAAGGATCAAACCATTGAAAAGTAAATAGTAATAGCTATTTAGATTTAGAAATGTAATATAATACACATATAAATTAAAATTCAATTTCCATAGATTTAAAGATAGACGAAGTAATTTCCGTTAAAGCTCGTAAAAATAAATCTGAATATATGTACCTGTCATATTACAACTATGATGAGCCACTTGATTATGCCGAAGAGGAGTATGATACCATATTGGAGGAAAATCAGTCAATTAATTCGTGGGCAAACATTTGTGAAAGCTGCATTATACCATCCACTATGCAAATTATATGGTACATGGCAGTTTTAATTGGTTTTAGTCTCTTATGCCGCATGGCATTTGTATTTTGCTATTACCTCCCAAACAAAAAGGAGTGGCTTTTACATCTAATTTCTATATCAGCGGGATGCGGTATGTTAATTGTAGCTGTGGGCACTAATTCGTTTTTTATTATATTTTTTGCGATTATTTCGTATTCGATTATTCATTTAGTAAATTTGTTTTCACCTTTTAGAAAAAATATTGGTGTCATTATGGTAATATGTACAATTTTGACACAGCTTTGCTCTGAGCAAATATGGAAACATCAAATAGCTTGGCAAATGATTAAGGGATCCATCATGGTTGTGAATATGAAGATTATATCTATAGCTTTCGAAATGGAGCAAACAGTATTGAAAAATCAGCGCGTTATAATTGTTCCTAATGTATTTTCCTTTTTTGGTTATATTTTTACGCCTGCAAATTTAATCGTTGGCCCATGGGTTCCATACAGTTCTTATTTGTATAGCATTCGCTTGAATCCAATACATCAATTTCGTATGCGAAGAGTGATGTGGTGCGGCTTTTGCTGTTTGCTTTCGCTTGGTTTTATCAATTTGTCGAATTGCATTGTACCATATTTGATTTCAGATCCTCCGCTAATTTGGGTACGAATATTTCGTGATGCATTTGCGGTTCGCTGTAGCCATTACTTCGTCAGTTTTTTGTCGCAAGCTTCCATTACCGCTGGTGGTCTGTGTCTTGATAAGGACGATAAACCGAATAAGTGGTTGGGTTACATGGTCACACAGCCTATACATATCGAATTCCCTAGGTCACTGAGTTCAGTGGTACGAGCATGGAATATACCCATGCATAAATTTCTAAAAGAATTTATATTTCGGGGAATTTATAAACGTTTTAAAAGTCATTTTGTTGCAATTTTTGTAACATATTTAGTTTCATCACTTTTGCATGGCCAGTATTTGAAAATATACTTAGCGTTATTTTCACTGGCAATATTTGGTTTTGTAGAAAGCAAACTACGAAAAAAGATTTCTATCGCTTTTAATGCGTGTGTTACTACAGAAGCTTGCCAAAAGCCATGTCGTTTTAAATACTGCCCCAGTAAAGGTTGGCGAAGCGATGGCGCACTATTAGTAAAACTGACGAATATTTTATTTTCATTGGCGACAATTTTCCATTTAGCATACATAGGTGCAATGATGGAATCTATAGCTGACGAAGATAATGATTTTGCCGACAATTTAAATGTATGGTCGACAGTAAATTTTATTAATCATTGGTTAGTGTTGCTTACATATGCTCTTTGTTTAGTTATATAACCAATAGTGTAATTTGGCATTAAATGTAAGACGCTAAGTTAATTTATTTATAGTTTTGGAAATAAATAAAACACTTCGTGTAATTATATGAATTAAAAGTAATGATTATTTACTATGGAAACCTTAACTTTCAGTATTATATTATATGAAAATAAGTATAGTCGAGAATATCCACTCTATTTTCTCGACGATATTGATGGATTCACATCCCGAAAGCAAAAGTGCCTAGATTCTGCAATGCAGCGAATGCGAAAGCTTATCTTTGTACGAAACCCGTTCTTTTCCGCATCGACAGTAACTGATCGTTCTTTTGGAAATTAATTATTGGAATATTATACATAGGAATCTACCTCAACACACAATAATAGGAAAGCTGGCTGACTCGATGCAAGCAGTCTTCTATCGCTTGATAAAGCATCCATATACATACATACTTATAAAAAATGCAAAGCAATAAGTATTTTAGGTAGTTTAAAAACAACTGTAAAAACAAACAGTTAGGTAAGTTTTTAAAGTACTTGCATTTTGTTTTCAATTGTGAAATATAATAATAAAGAAAAAAAATATACTTATGTGTATAGTTCCTTTAACACATTGACTGACTGCCTAGCCAATTTTTGTTAAACCCATATTATCCTCGCAGTTTTTTTCATAATACCTGCAAAAATTATCAAAGAACCTTGAAAATTGGAATTATTGTGCAGATATTAGCCTACCAAGAAAACTTCAAATTTACGTCCCGTCAAGGAGCATGACAACTTTTCTATCATTCTTGGTGGCTGCTAATGTGTTAAAAGGAATATGTATACTATCCCACATATTAGGTTGTCAAAAATGTCCTGCGGAATTTTCGCTAGTTGGCGCTGAAAACCCGTAGTTCTAGTTTTATTCGTCGCATCGGGTCATGCTATAAAAATTGCGATAAAATCGCTGAATTGGTCGAAAGAAACCGGCATAGAAGCAGCCGTAGCATCGGTCAAGGGCTGGGCATGAGTCATCAAAAATTCATTTCAATTTCAATAAAAAAAAATCTATAAAAATACCGCAAGACTTTTTTGACAACCCATTATGTAAGTGTTTCGGATAGTTTTCTTAACTCGGCAGAAACCTAACTCTTAATTTTAACAGAAATATGTGGTTCTTAAGACGGAATTGACAAATCTAACCGATTCTCTTGTGGACATTTTCAACGCATGGGAGAAGGCTTCGTTGTTGTATGTGAATACAACCGTACAGATCGTACAATGGTTGTGAGACGCTGAGTTGAGAATAACAATGAACTTAATCTTCTGTGGCAATAATTATTGTTTTACAATTGCTAACTGTATTTTGCCACTTTTTTTTATCTAAACTATATAACTTGAAGCGCTAAGAAATTTACTGGGGATGAAAAAATTTAAACCGTATAGCATAATCCGAAAAAAAATGTTTGAATTAATCTACAGTTGTGTTTTTTATTATCAGATAAAACTCTTTGGAAATATTTTCTTGAACAATTTTCATCTTAACAATAACATTTTCCAGATGACAATGACAACCTTTCTATAACTGATAGTGTAAAGCTGCATCTAGTGATTCCGTTCCGCCCTTCCGTAGTGACAACGTAGTTGTTATGCTAATTTGAGCATTTTTGCTGTTTCAATGTAAATTGAAACGAGTTTGCTTTTTATAAGCAGGATTGCCAGTTTCGATATTTTGTGGTATTCAAAAATTAACTTGAAGTATTCTTAAACTAGCTCGAAATTACACTAAATGCAATTATTTGTAATTAGGTAGACCATTTTAATAATTGGATTCTAGTTTGAATGTTTTACAATATGAAAAATTATAACTGAAAAGTTAGATGTGTGCAAAACAATGTATACAAGTTGAGCATTGGCATTATTGCTCAAATGGGTTCAAGAGAGAACAACAAAACCTAAGTTGTCACTACGGAAGGGCGGGGCGGAAATCATTAGTTGCTGCTTAAGGAGTAATGTCAATAAATTGTAAAACTTAATATTGTTATTTGTGGCATAAAATAAACTATGGTAACGCACAGTAAACACATCCTATTTAATCCCTTAACTGTATTAATTGCTTTGGATTTAATTTCACATATGGGAGTAGTGAGTGCCATCCATGCACGCAGTGAAAAAGAAATGCAAACCACAGCTGTTCAATCGGTTGTGCCTATTACGTCTCCATCGTCTTTAACTGGTTCAGCCGCAGTATCCTCAGATTTCAACCCACTTGGACCAATGGTTATGTGTTCGTTTTTGCCTCGTGACTTTTTGGAGTGCAAAGATCCAATTGACCATGATAACAATAATACAGCCAGGGCAGTAAAAGGTTACGGATGCCTACGTTTTGGAGGATCTACGTATGAAGAAGTGGAGCATACAGAAGTTCTGTGCACAGTATTTTCCGATATTGATTGTTATGGACCACGAACATTTTTACGGGACGGTGTGCCCTGTGTGCGCTACACAGATCATTATTTTGTGACCACACTTATATATAGTATTTTATTAGGGTTCTTAGGTATGGATAGATTTTGTTTAGGCCAAACAGGCACAGCTGTAGGAAAGCTATTGACACTTGGTGGCGTTGGAGTATGGTGGGTTATTGATGTTATCCTACTTATCACAAACAACTTGCTTCCAGAGGATGGGAGCAATTGGAACCCTTACATATAAGATGGGAAGTACATATTTCCAAAATATTGTGATATTATAATACAATAAAATTTTAAATTTAATCATAATTTCTAGTTATTGATTCTTTTCATTAATCGACCTAATTTAGAAATGTATTATTTAACTTAATATCTTCTTCTTAACTGGCGTAGACACCGCTTAAGTGGCGACAATTGGATATTCCAAGCGTAGCCAGGTCCTTCTCCACCTGGTCCTTCCAACGGAGTGGAGGTGTTCCTCTTGCTCTGCTTCCCCCGGCGGGTACAGCGTCGAATACTCTCAGAGCTGGAGTGTTTTCGTCCATTCGGACAACATGACCTAGCCAACGTAGCCGCTGTCTTTTAATTCGCTGAACTATGTCAATGTCGTCGTATATCTTATACAGCTCATCGTTCCATCGAATGCGATATTCGCTATGGCCAATGCGCAGAGGACCATACATCTTTCGCAGAACCTTTCTCTCGAAAACTCGTAACGTCGACTCATAGGTTGCTGTCATCGTCCAAGCCTCTGCACCTTTAGCAGGACGGGAATTATGAGCGACTTATAGAGTTAGGTTTTTGTTCGTCGAGAGCGGACTTTACTTCTCAATTGCCTACTCAGTCCGAAGTAGCACCTGTTGGCAAGAGTTATCCTGCGTTGGATTTCCAGGCTGACATTGTTGATGGTGTTTACACTGGCTCCCAAATATACAAATTATATACAATTTCACGTCAACAGTGACGTCAGTGCCAAGTCGCGAGTGCGACGACTGTTTGTTTGATAACAGGAGATATTTCGTATTGCCCTCGTTCACTGCCAGACCCATTTCCTTGTCCAGTCTGGAGAAAGCAGAACTAACGGCGCGGGTGTTGAGGCCGATGATATCAATATCATCGGCATACGCCAGCAGCTGTACACTCTTATAAAAGATTGTACCTGTTCGATTAAGTTCTGCAGCTCGAATTATTTTCTCCAGCAGCAGGTTGAAGAAGTCGCACGATAGGGAGTCGCCTTGTCTGAAACCTCGTTTGGTATCGAACGGCTCGGAGAGGTCCTTCCCGATCCTGACTGAGCTTTTGGTGTTGCTCAACGTCAGTTTACACAGCCGTATTAGTTTTGCGGGGATACCAAATTCAGACATCGCGGCATAGAGGCAGTTCCTTTTCGTGCTGTCGAAAGCAGCTTTGAAATCGATGAAGAGGTGGTGAGTGTCGATTCTCCTTTCACGGGTCTTTTTGTAATTCCAATCGTTGCGCATGCTTTCGTCCGACCATATTTTGCAAAGAAGCTGATGCATGCTCCTTATCAGTTCTTCGTCGGCCGATAATCCATCGGCCCCCGCTGCTTTGTTGTTCTTCAGACGGGTAATTGCTATTCGAATTACTTAATATCAATATTAATAAAAAGCTGTTTTGATTTGTTTCATCAACTATATAGTTGAAAGAACGTATTATATTCTTTAAAATCATTTTGTTTCGTATTTAAATTAATATAAAAATTTCGTAAGATATACAAATAAAACGCAATACTTCTCAATTAACAATTAAAATATAGATATATATGTATGCATTAATATATTACATATTAATAATTTCCAATAAACATTTTTGAAGGTCTCAATTACGAATTTCCTGCCCTATATTATATCGGATATTTAGTTATTTTCAATCCTGGGAATACCTGCAGATATCGAGCTTTCGATTCCACAGTGATCTTCGCCACGCAAGATTTTAAAGTATCCATTATTTCCCCAATCTGTATTCCATGAATTGGCTATTAACCAGTATGGTGTATTATTTTCAACTCCCCATCCTAAGATACGAATAGCGTGACCTCCAAGGGCCTTTCCCACTACATGTTGATAAACACCGTCTTTGTACAATATTAAATCTTCATAAACTGTAAATGCTCCCTCAACAGGACCATTTTTATATATTTCTTCTTGGATGTCTCTCTGATTGCGGCCGATGGAATACGCTTTAGCACCATAATGTTTATCCTTTGCGTAATCACCTTTATAACTAGCTTGACATTTATGTTGACATCGGGGAGTCTTTCCGTGTTCACCATCGCAGGCTGGGCGCGTACCATTTACGTGATGTTCACATGGTGCAATCTCATATGGACGACAACCCTGATATAAGACAAATTATACAATTTGTTTATAAAACGATTATATGTATAATCATAGGCTTTACCTGATTAGAACCAAAAGCACCACCACTAACTATACCTTTTCGAGTCCAATAGCTCCAGGCAGCTCCTGGAAATCCTCCGTTGCATCCAAATCCACATGTATGGCAACATGATACCAAGTCGTCAGCAGAAAAGTGAAAATTTTTGGTTCCGTTGGAATGAATGCAAAACTATCCACGGAATATTGAAGTTTTAATAAAAGTGTAGGTTTTAGATTTAAATTTATGCATGTGTACTAAATAAACTCTACAGTATTGATGATAATTTCTGTCGATTGTACATATGTATTAAGAACAAATGTATGTACATGTACATATATTTTTTGTATATATTAAGAACAAATGACTCCTTGCGATAAGATTTATTATTAACAACAAAATTCCACGGAATGTTGAATTTTTAATAAGTGTAAATTTTAGAGTTAAATTTATGCATGTGTACTAAATAAACTCTACAGTATTGATGAAAATTTCTGTTGATTGTATGTATTAAGAACAAATGACTAATGCGATAAGGTTTAATATTAATAACAAAGCAGGTATGTGTATACATATATATATTTTTTGTATTTATTTTGCACTTAATACACACATTTTTATGTATTAGTGTACGAGATAGTTAACGATACGCAAAAAAAAGTTACAAACAAAGGAAAATATATGTATTTCGATCAACTGTACTCAATTTATATAGCATTCACTTACCCTATCTGACATTGCTTCCACTGCTCCAAACGCCCAACACGATCCGCAAGAACCTTGATCTCGTATTTCCGAAATAGTAGGACACTGAGACCACTGCTTTCTCGAATCAAATTCCTCTGGCAATTCAATTTCGCTATCACCAGATTCTTTTATTAATTGTGATAGTGCGAATTTATGCGAATCTGGGTGGACTCCCATTAAACCACGAATGTATTTCTCACCGATAGATTCAGGAAAATTCCTCCCCGGCTAAAAAAATTTAATATTTAGTTAAACCAATAAGTTCCTAAATAAAGTTTCTTACTGTCCATGTTTTCGCATTATTGCGCACCAGTTCAATGAATTCATTTGATAAAAAATGCGCATCAGTTGCATCTTTTTCTCCAGATACTACGATAGCAAGAGCCAATAAAAAAAAACCAACGAAAATAACTCTCATTTTCGCTAAAACAAAATGATGTTAATATATAAAAAAATAGAAATTTTGGAATAATCAATAAAAAAAAAAATTACCTAACTGCAAAAAGGTTTCCAAGTAACAAAGAATAGTATTATGTGAGCTTATCGAAATCGCACAAAAAATTAATCAAATTTGACAATAAAATATGAAACCTAATGTTGAACGGTTGTATAGAGGAGTATCTTTTATTACAAAAGGACAGTTTTGAAAGCTTTGAGTTAAATTATAATCAGGCCTCACCTGCGATAATATTTTTTAAAAGCGATCAAAGCCATACTGTTTAGCATATCTACGCTGCCTCTTCATAGGCAACAATTATTTGAATTATAAAATTCTGCCAATCCTATGTGTATACATGTGTACTAAATTTGGTAAATGTTCAGCAGAGCGGCTTTTCCGAAAACGTGCTAAACAGCATCAATAATTACGTATATATAATTTATAGAAAATATATTTTTAACATCTAAAGACGTGTAAAGTGCAAAAGTGAATTTTTGATTTCGGGAAATACGATATTTTTATATTAAAACAAAGAAAATATTGGTTTTAAAAGCACGCGTCTAACATATTCGTAAAGTAGAACCAAAAACGAGTATTTTAAGACATTTCCCGTGAAAATTGGTGCACGTCTTCGGAAAAGCCACTCTGCTGAATATTTACCCTAAATTTCAATATTATTTTTGTAGAAACTAGTCGTACGTATTAAACTGGCAAAATTTCAAATGAATGCAAACAAAATTTATCTGAATAATTATATCGGGTTGTATTGCCGCCTTTATATTGACATCTCCATTGAAATTATTACCTCTAATATTAATGTGTTAACGTCAATTGCCTATGGAAACAACAAATAAACAGTATTCATTAACATATGGATGAAAAATTAATCAAGTGAAAAAGTTATTGACGTTGGATATCTGCAATAACCATTTTAAAATAACTAATGTTTTAATTCTGATATAAACAATATGACTTCGCGTAACCTAACTGAGGTTTTTGTGATAATGCGCAATAATGCGTCCAAACATCGAAATTTGTATTCTGAAAGCAGAGTATATTATTTAATATCAAATATAATGTATGTTTTAATAAATTTCTTCCATTTTGGATAGTCGACAGATGATGCAGAACGTTTAATTAATAATTCAATCCGCGATGCAGAGGAAGGTTTAGAAATGCGGGATGACTACGGTACTCCTCCTTTGTGGATAGATAAGTTGGAGGAAGCACAATACACTTTATCTAAGTATTCGCATATGTAGGTTTTATTATCGATGCAGTAAATTTACTTTCCAACAATTTTTAGAATAAAGCCAAAACTTGATGAATTAGGTTCATTACATGCAAGACACCTGTTGCAACCTGCTTTTGATGAAACTTTTGAGGAAGAGAGAGAAATAGAATGCCTCAGCCAGGAGATTTCAAAACTTATCACATCCACTCACCGACATATACAATGCATTCGATCAAGTCTTGGTATAGGAACTAAGAAGGAACAGCGGTTAACAGAAAATGTGGTTACTTGTTTGCTACTTCAGTTGCAAGAATTGACCTCTAAATTTCGTAACAGCCAAAGTAATTACGTACGACAGCTGAACTCCAGAGAAGAACGTTCACAAAAATATTTTGGAAATGATGATTTCACAAACATTGACTTGGTTTCGGGTACTACAGATGATCATGATAATTTCGTAGATACCTTTGATAACTTTCTACAACCCGTTTCCTCTGTATTAAGTAATAATAAGTCTACTAATAAACGTGGCTATTTATATGATGATGAATCTTCTGAACAAATAGATGAAAATTTTCAACGTCCTTTATCGAACCGCATGACTAAACAGCAACTTCTGCTTTTTGAAGAAGAAAACACTCGCTTCGCAATTAATCGCGACGAAGAAGTCACCAAAATCGTAAAATCCATTTATGATCTCAATGATATATTTAAAGATCTTAGTCAAATGGTTCAAGAACAAGGTACTATATTGGATCGTATTGATTACAATGTCGAGCAAACTCAGACAAGGGTATCTGAAGGACTTCGGCAATTACAACGTGCTGAAATGTATCAAAGAAAAAACCGGAAAATGTGTATTATTATGGTGTTGGCATCTGTAACTTTATTCATGCTTCTCCTCCTTATTTTTACAAAGTTATAAATGTGAAAAATAAATATTTGTTATTAATTCAATATCTCAGTAAATTATAGTTCATATAATTATCACCAACATAATAATTATTATAATTATCTATTATTTCACATACGTTCTGACAACCGACTAGCCACTGACCGGAGATTCCCGTATACTTTACTTGGGGGTGAACCCAGAATAAGATTACAAATGGCCCTCCGTGCTAGTTGAATATTTTGATAGCTCCCTAAGATGTGAATTTTGCTGTCCGCCAAAACAATGCGAGTTTTTGTAACATTTTCTATAGTGAATTTTGTGCGTCCTCCTTTGCCTGCCAAACGTCCTATTGCGCGACTCAAGTGATCACCACGTAGAGTTTTTACATCCTTTACTTCAAATGTTTCAACAAATAAATCTTCTAAACGAAGCAGCGCCAAAGCGTCATCCACTTCGAATCCACAAAGGAATGCTTTAACAAAATCAGCACCTTTTTGAAGATTAGATATATCAGGTGTTTCATCGCTAATTCTTAGCTCTACCTAGATGAATAAAAACCGTTACATTTAATTTGCATGAATAAATTATTCTTTAACAATGGTATGTGATTTCTTAAGGGGTTACGTGAGTTTACGGGGTTCAAAAAATCGACTTTATATTGTCTTTTTTAATTTTACAACACCTCTAGAATATTGTCCTAAAATTTTATTAAATTAGATCCGAGTGGTAGTTTCGGAGATACTGCCTTGAGAACTTGTGTGCTCGAGGTTCCCTAGGCTAAGTGCGCCGTCTTTAAACGCGTTTTCGTCGAAATTGTGGTTTTGAAGTCTGTTGGCAAGATTTCTCGAGAACTCAACCTTTATCTACATCAGAACTACCATTTTCATTAAAATTTACAAAGGTCATTGAGATACAATTCTTAAAGGCTTGGACGAAGGATTTTTTTTGTATTCGACCTTTTTCGAAAAAAAATCGCGAAATTTCAATTTTATTTGTAAAAATGTCTGATAAAAATCCATATTTAAGTTTAAAGTTTTAACTAAAACACGTATTTTTTCACTTTAGATGGTCCTGATAACGCGGGCGAATCTTTTTTCCGTCGGGTCACCGGAAATGACGTCGCAATGGTCGTTTTAAAATTTTTTTTAATATTTAATTTTTTATGTGAGAAAAAATTGTTGAAAAATGATTTTTTTTTACCCGAGGAAACCCATGTAACCCCTTAAATCAAGTTTCAACCGTTGTATGATCAAAATACTTACTTGTTTCGCTTTCATATTAAATCTTATTTGTAACTTCATATGCTCGACTACCGGAGTAAAGATTTTCATCCAATGTTCTTTAAGAGATGAGTATCTAACAAATTTTAATGTCAGTTTCAAATTAAATATATTGTACTGTGATAATACCTGTGCGGTGGAACCGAAATTTTCCTAGTATCACTTTTTTGTCGTTTTGCACGCGGTGCTTGGAGTCTTTGCTTTGTTTCCTGCAATGGAGACTCCTCGTCAACTTGCATCGCTGTGTTATAATCCGCAGATCGCTTTGGAGCCTTTTTAGTCTCGGTAGGCGGTAAAAAATCATCACTGTTTATATTTTCCACTTCCATTATTAGTTTTCTTTTTAAATGTATCTTTTGCCAGAATATATTAATCTTCTTGATTGCTTTAAAAACTTCTACAAATAAAATGTTACAAAAACATGTGGCTGAAAATATTCGTAAAAGAAACGTCAAACTGATTATTTACATACAAAAATAATTTGACATTCAATATCAGATCAAATATGTAGTTCAAAACAGTATATAAAATATAACAGAACGTCTTCATCTTCAATTATATTAGAAATGTTCTGAAAGCAAATCTGCATAGAACTCTAGCATGCTACATAGATTTGCATATTTGAGTATAATTATGCGGACGCTTAACTTATGTTCGTTACTTTATTATTAATATGCATCTATAAAAATCCTCGTATCAAATGTATCACAATGCATAATAAGTCAATCGTAATCGGTGAATGAAATAAATATGTTTGTTTTAATAGTAAATGGGAGGTGTAGACATAGAATTATCGTATTGCAATATATGTATAATATGCCATAGTGAATGCATTTGTTTGGCTTTAGAGAGAAAAAGTTTTAAAGTTTTTTCTCTATCTTTTTAAACAAGAAATTTTAATGGAAGAACACAAATTAGAGGAATTGCGTAGCAAAAATTTCAGTCGGATTAAATCTATATTGACCGAATTTAATACAAAAGTAAGTATAAAATACAAATAATGGTAGATATGAATATATATTACGTACATATTTATATGTACATATATGCACATAGATTATAAAATCTAAACTGAAGTATGTACATACATATGGTATATCCCAAACAACAAAACACCGATGTAATATTTTTTTTTATTCTCAACTGTTTAGAATGATGACCTTTTCAATTTTTCGGCTTTCCATGTGGATGGGCGCTGGCATGCTTTGTGGCGTGCACTCTTTGATATACTTAAAGACGATAGCTTACAGGACTTGCATGATCTCACTTTAAATAGTGTCCGTATCCTCACTAGAGACAAATGTAGTTTACAAACAGAGGATTTAGAAGAAGATGTATCTTGTCTTCTTAAACTAGCTCATTTGGAGCATCCTGAAGCTGTAGAAGTTTCTGATGCTACTGAGCCAACTGGTTGTGAGTCGAATGTCATTGATTCGGACGTATTAACAGTTCAAAGTGTTAATGTACACTGGAGTGGTAACACAACCAGAGTTGTAGTTGAGTCTCTTAAGTGTCTGTGTAATTTAGTATACCAATGTGCAGATCGCCGTCGCCAATGCGTAAAATCTAACATTACAGATGCTATTCTAAAGCGGATCGCGTCATCTGTACAACATCCTCCTTCAGTTGAATTTTTTGATATGAAATTGTTATTTTTGATAACAGCAATGGAGCCAGCAACCCGTACACGTGTACAAATTGATTTAAATGGGGTGGCTTATATGACTGAATGGCTTGACGAAAAACTTGTAGAGACAGATGCTAGTGATGAGCATATGGATTTATTATGTGAGATCTTAAAGGTAATGTTTAATATTACTACAAATTCTGACAGAAGCCCAAATGAAAATGAAATTCAGAGTCGACACTTGACTGGTGTGCTACGAAAGTTGCTATTAAATTTCGGAGAACTAAGGAATGAGCGAGAACGTAGCATAATTATGCACGCCATTAACCTTTTGACAAACATTTCTAGTAGTTGTTTGACAGAGTTGATAATGAAAAGTGAATCAGGAGGTCCGGCCTCATCATCTTTATTAATTTATGAAGGATATAATGTACGTGCATTAGAAATAATTACGAGGTATTTAAAAGTGATATTAGATGAACAGGAAAAAGCTGCAACATCTAATGAGCAAATTTCTCCAGTTCTAACATTGCTGGTGAAGTGTGCACGAAGTGATAGGATTTTGCGTCACTATATTAGAAGTGTAGTGTTACCCCCATTACGAAATGTTTATACACGACCGGAGGTGGGAAATGAATTACGAAATCATTTATGTCGGTTTTTGACTTTACCAGAAATGATGTTGCGTGATTTAGCTACAGAGCTACTTTTTGTGTGCTGTAAAGAAAATGTATCACGTATGGTAAAACATACAGGCTATGGTAACGCTGCTGGTTTATTTGCAAAGCGCGGTCTCCTAGGAGGCCGGCACGTCGAAAGCACTGATTATTCTTCAGATAGCGAGGACAGCGATACAGAGGAATATAAACAAGTGCAACATAATATCAACCCAGTTATTGGATGTTATGAGGCTCCGAAAAAGAGTCCTCTCGAAGGTATGTCTGAGGAGCAGAAGCAATATGAGGCAATGCAGCTTGTAAATCTAATGGACAAATTACACAAAACGGGAGTGGTGCAACCTTGTCGAATTGGTGAGGACGGCAAACCACAACCAGTAGATCATATTTTACAATTGCAAGAGGAATTACCTCAACAACAAGCGGATCAGAAACGTAAAACCTAAAAGATTTTAGTAAACTAGAAATGATACAAAGCCAATTTGAAATAAATGATAAATATTGAAAGTTGAATTTTAAAACGTAAACGTAAATAATAAATTACATTTATTTTTTAGTTGTTTACTCTTATAGCCGTATTATAAAAAAGTCGTTAATGTTACTTACTATATAACCAAAGATTTTGTATGTATTACATATTATATCGGAAAATTTATACTAATGTGTGCTTCAATAAAATACTAAGAATAAGAATTTGAATTCATAAAATTAATTTCACACAAGTGAGGAAAGTTCTCTGATCGCCATTCACTGGAGGATGGAGTCATGTGTAGAAGTTCACGCAAGTGAGGAAAGTTCTCTGATCGCCATTCACTTGGGAGTGGCCAGAAGCGATTCTTTTACACATGGCTCAAGCAGCTCACTACTTCCGGTCTTTGACCAAGTATCCTCTGGGTAGCCTAAGAACATCCGTTCGAAGGCGAGCTAAAGTGAGAAGGCCAAACATCCCCTACATAGGGTTGTGCGCTGGGTTTGGGACCCGCCACGTAAAAAGCTCACCCCAATGAAAAACCAACAGCAGCCTCGGATGAGAGACCCCCCTTTTGATGACGACCATGGCAAACGAAATAAGGACTACGAATTAAGGGCATGCACCTGGAATGTCCGGTCCCTTAATTGGGAAGGTGCCGCTGCCCTGCTGGTTGATGTCCTCGTAAAAACAAAGGCTGACATCACCGCCGTCCAAGAAATGCGATGGACGGGACAAGGACAGAGACGAGTAGGTCCTTGTGGCATTTACTACGGTGGCCATATAAAGGAGCGCAAGTTTGGTGTTGGATTCGTGGTAGGAGAGAGACTCCGTCGCCGAGTACTATCATTCACTGCGGTGAATGAACGTCTAGCCACAATCCGCATCAAAGCAAGGTTTTTCAACATATCGCTGATCTGCGCGCACGCCCCGACGGAAGAGAAGGACGATGTGACCAAAGATGCCTTCTATGGTGCTTGGAACGCGCTTATGAAGGCTGCCCCCGCCACGATGTCAAAATCGTGCTTGGCGACTTTAACGCCAGGGTGGGCAAAGAAGGTATATTTGGCACTACGGTCGGTAAATTCAGCCTCCACGACGAAACATCCCCAAATGGGTTGAGGCTGATTGACTTCGCCGGGGCCCGAAATATGGTTATCTGTAGTACTAGATTCCAGCATAAGAAGATTCATCAAGCTAGCTGGCTGTTTCCGGATCGAAAAACTACCAACCAGATCGATCATGTTGTGATAGATGGAAGACACGTCTCCAGTGTTTTAGATGTGCGTACGCTCCGAGGTCCTATCATCGACTCGGACCACTATCTTGTTGCAGCTAAGATTCGCACCCGCCTCTGTGCAGCAAAAAACGCACGCCACCAAACACAAGGAAGGTTCGACGTCGAGAAGCTGCAATCACAACAGACAGCCGAACGATTTTCTACTCGGTTTGCACTCCTGCTCTCTGAGAGCACTCGTCAACAACGCGGTATAAGGGAACTGTGGGACGGTATTTCAAACTGCTTACGTAGAGCTGCAACCGAAAACATTGGTTTTCGGAAAGTGCAAAAGAACAGCTGGTACGACGAGGAGTGCTGTGTCGCAGCGGAGAGAAAACCGGCTGCCTACCTCGCAACGTTACGATCGACCACTACACGTGGGGGATGGGATAGATACCGAGAGTTGAAGAGCAAAGCGAGACGCATTTGTAGACAGAAGAAGAAAGAGACCGAAATGCGTGAGTACGAAGAGCTTGATAAGCTGGCCGACAGGGGTAATGCTCGAAAATTCTACGAAAAAATGCGGCGGCTTACAGAAGGTTTCAAGACCAGAGCATACTCTTGTAGAACCCTCAAAGGTGATCTAGTCACTGATGCCCAGAGCATACTTAAATTATGGAGGGAACACTTCTCCAGCCTGCTGAATGGCAGTGAACGCACAACACCAGGAGAAGGAGAACCCGATTCCCCAATCGATGACGATGGAGCAGACGTTCCATTACCCGACCATGAAGAAGTTCGAATAGCAATTGCCCGCCTGAAGAACAACAAAGCGGCAGGGGCCGACGGATTGCCGGCCGAGCTATTCAAACACGGCGGCGAAGAACTGATAAGGAGCATGCATCAGCTTCTTTGTAAAATATGGTCGGACGAAAGCATGCCCAACGATTGGAATTTAAGTGTGCTATGCCCAATCCATAAGAAAGGTGACCCCACAATCTGCGCCAACTACTGTGGGATTAGTCTCCTCAACATCGCATATAAGGTTCTATCGAGCGTATTGTGTGAAAGATTAAAGCCCACCGTCAACAAACTGATTGGACCTTATCAGTGTGGCTTCAGACCTGGAAAACCACCTGGAGATATTCACCATGCGCCAAATCTTGGAAAAGACCCGTGAAAGAAGAATCGACACACACCACCTCTTCGTCGATTTCAAAGCTGCTTCCGACAGCACGAAAAGGAGCTGCCTTTATGCCGCGATGTCTGACTTTGGTATCCCCGCAAAACTGATACGGCTGTGTAAGCTGACGTTGAGCAACACCAAAAGCTCCGTCAGAATCGGGAAGGACCTCTCCGAGCCGTTCGATACCAAACGAGGTTTCAGACAAGGCGATTCCCTATCGTGTGACTTTTTCAACCTGCTTCTGGAGAAAATAGTTCGAGCTGCAGAACTTAATAGAGAAGGTACCATCTGTTATAAGAGTGTACAGCTGCTGGCGTATGTCGATGATATTGATATCATCGGCCTCAACACCCGCGCCGTTAGTTCTACTTTCTCCAGACTGGACAAGGAAGCAAAACAAATGGGTCTGGCAGTGAACGAGGGCAAAACGAAATATCTCCTGTCATCAAACAAACAGTCGTAGCACTCGCGACTTGGAACTCACGTCACTGTTGACAGTCATAACTTTGAAGTCGTAGATAATTTCGTCTATCTTGGAACCAGCGTAAACACCACCAACAACGTCAGCCTAGAAATCCAACGCAGGATAACTCTTGCCAACAGGTGCTACTTCGGACTGAGTAGGCAATTGAGAAGCAAAGTCCTCTCTCGACAAACAAAAATCAAACTCTATAAGTCACTCATAATTCCCGTCCTGCTATATGGTGCAGAGGCTTGGACGATGTCAACAACTGATGAGTCGACAGATTTATGGTCCTTTGCGCGTTGGCCACGGCGAATATCGCATTCGATGGAACGATGAGCTGTACGAGATATATGACGACATTGGCATAGTTCAGCGAATTAAAAGACAGCGGCAACGCTGGCTAGGTCATGTTGTCCGAATGGACGGAAACACTCCAGCTCTGAAAGTATTCGACGCTGTACCCGCCGGGGGAAGCAGAGGAAGAGGAAGACCTCCACTCCGTTGGAAGGACCAGGTGGAGAAGGACCTGGCTATGCTTGGAATATACAATTGGCGCCACGTAGCGAAAAGAAGAAACGACTGGCGCGCTGTTGTTAACTCGTCTATAATCGCGTAAGCAGTGTCTACGCCAATTAAGAAGAAGAATAGAAAGAATTGGTATTGTTAGAGTATCTAGATTTCTCAGTCTCTAAAATAGTATATACCTTCTGATTAAAAATGACTCGAACTGACTGAAAAAGCTTTATTTTCAAGTGTGTATATCAATTTAGTATCGCCTTCAAAATAGGCTTCTTAGCCAATATAATAGCCATCCTCTTTTTTTTTATAACCCTAGTCTGTAACGGATCTCCAATAAAAGTTTAAATAGACCAGTACGGGTCAATAACACATCTCAGTAATATTGTGAGAGGCAATATACATATGGGCCTACATTACTAAATCCAATATACTTAACTTTTAGTGCCGGGCGAAATAGAGGTGTCTATGCGGAAAAAACCGGCCGAATTTCGCAGTTTTACAAGGGTTAGGAAAAACATCGTCCACAAAGAGTTCAAACAAAAAAATATATTTTTTTAATTATTTTTTAATGAAATTGATTAGATCATTTATAACGCATTACAAATTTATTTTGAGATAGAGTTCTCCCGCAATGGGAGTAAACCGCTACAAGGCGCGAGCCGATGTATCGGCTCAGGTACTTTTCGCAAGTACAGCTGGAGCCGATATATCGGCTTCTGGCACTAAAAGGGTTAATAGGAATGTAAATATAATTCGTCGTTCCATCGGATAATGAATTTGAACTCATTTGCAATTTTTTATAAAGGTATAAAAAAAGGTATATTAAGTTTGCCACGAATTGATCAGCATGATGAGCTGAGTCGATTTAACCACTTGCGTCTGTATGTACATACGCGAACAAGTATCTCAATTTTTAAGATGTCGACCTGACATCACGTGTTTTTCCCAAAAGCTGCTCATTTTTCGGAATCGCCGATATCGGACCCCAATATCATATACATAGCTGTCATAAAAAGAAAAGACCAGGTAGAGAAGGACCTGGTTTCGCTTGGAATCTCCAATTGGCGCCTCCTTGCGAAAAGAAGAAACGACTGGCGCGCTGTTGTTAACTCGGCTATAACCGCGTAAGCGGTTTCTACGCCAGCAAAAAAGAAGAAGAATTCGGAGATTACTCCGAAGAAAATGTTAAGATCGAACCGATCAAAATCCAAATAAAGAATATTTATACCCTTCGTTGCAGTCGAAGTTTACGTTTTTTCTTGTTTAATGTAAAGTTTTAGCAACATCTGAAATAAATTCATTGCCTTCGGGAATCACAAAGGTATAAAGTGTTCCGTTATACCCGAACATAGGTTTTGCTTATTTTTATGAACATTGGAAATAATTTAAATTTATCGAAAAGAACATAAAATACAATATGTACGCAATAATTTCTATATGCAAGTAAAAAAATAGTACTTCATCGAAATTTATTAGCAATTATCTATGAATAACAATTGTTTTGTTTCATTCATAAGTGAGCACCCCTATGGACACAACCAAATGTTATAGAATGCATTGGAAGTGGCTTATAACGCCACTTCTCGAAGATTAATCGTTTATTTCTAATCAAGAGTCCAATTTGAGAGCAAAGAGTGGGAATATTTTAAATATATTCATTGTTCTCTCAATCATCATATAATTGTGACATTCTTTAAAGTATGTATGTATGTTCTTTAGATTGGACGTAATTAACTCACAATTCTGACGCATCACAAAAATTAATTTAATTAGAAATCGTTTTTGTGCTCTCGCAACATGTTGCACAGAATATAATAGTTAAGTAAAACTAACGGTAGTCAAATTTGATATAGATGCTCACCGTAGGGCCTTAATGTACTAATTTAAAAAACTACCCTAAAATTGGTGTGAAAATGACCTTTATTGGTTAATTTTATGAATTGAAGTGAAAAGGAAAAATATGCTTTTATTCAAATTTAGTTGGCAATAGGATGCTGCAGAAGTAATGTACCAAATAGGAAAATTTCCGTACATTAGGCCGATTATTTCAATAATATATGTAGGTAAATATCTGAGGCAATTTACTGGAGTTAAGGGACACATTTTGATGATATCAATGTGACTTCGAGTTAAAAACACATAAAATCGGTCTAGCATCTCCAAATCTAATAAATTATTTTCGCTATTTTGTAAGATACATACATATATATTTGTCAGGGTAAACGCTTTCTTAAGAAAATTATTATCTTGGACATACTGTGTTTCCAAAAAATGATTGAATTCTTTGTCCAAGTTCATTTTTCGCCTGCCTTTGATTTTTTAAGATTCTATACTTAAGTGTTTATTTTACTCATGACCTGTATCATCAGATTATTAGCCCTTAATTTGGATAAGATAAAAATTATCAATATATGTACATATGTAGTTCTTTAAAATATTCAGTGAATATAGACACTCATAGAAATATATTTTAATTGGATATATACTGGTAAGTACATATACATATGTATGTATACAGAATTACCATTACACGTACATAAAAACGCGCATTTAATAACTTAGATAAAATGGCAGTTATTCTAGCATAGAATAGTAAAATCAATATCATTGACAATTTGTTAATGTATGCTTCGTTAAGTGGCTACTATGTTGGGCTGGTCGTGCTATGAATTTCGACATGGGTCTGCCGTTGCGATGAATGTTGTGTGTAGACTGATGATGCGGCTGATTCATTTTTGATATGTTAGAGTGCGCGGGGAAGGACTGATGTTTTTCTTCTATCAATACGTTTTTATTCGACATTTTTGTCGATCGGTCTATAATATATTCCCCTCCTTCGTTTTCAGCAGCTATAGGTACAGCTCCAACGTTGAGAGTACCATTGAAAATCGCTGAATTAATGCCATTTTTACTTCCAGAATCACGAGTTACCTTAGCAAGTAAATCATAATAGGGATTTTGTTTTGTATTGGACAAATTTTGTTTGTTTTGTTGTTGATGTCTATTGTTTTTAACATCGGATTTCGTTCGTTCCAGATATGCCTGTTGCGGAGAATGGGGACGAGTATGTTGTATTTGGTTATTAGTTGCGTTTCGGAAGTTATTTTGGATTTGACTTCGAATCTGACTATTGCCCTTACTATGCTTTTGTGGCGAGTTTTGATGCGTATAACTAAATGTTTCTTTACAAAATGACTTTACTTCCTTTTTGTATTTTTCTATTTCTTCCTCTAGTTTTTTCAATCGTTTTTCATAACATAATCGATCATTTCCTCTGACTATGTTTTCAGTAGACTTTGTCAGACCACTGCCAATGGTATTCGTTACGTCCGATTTAGAGTTCCGAACATATGAAGGTTTCTTTAAAAATGGAGCGCTGTCATTGTTGTATGGATCTTGAACTTCTATGTCGATATCTGGATAAGCAAAACTGCTATCTTTATTTTGTTGATGCTGAAGAAGGTGAGTGGTTGCTTGCTCGGTTTTGTGTTTTTGTTCACCTTTACTTATCGACGACGAGCTACGGTGTTGTCGCCGTGTGCTATCAAGTTTTTTTAGTGCGCCGCTCGGTGATGTAGTCTGTCTACCAACTAGTTCTCCCAATTGTCCTCCTAAACCTACTCTACCATCTGGAAGACTAGCGTAGCCCGCATCTATGGAATGACGCTTGTCAATAACATTTACGGGAAAATGATCATCACAGCTTTCATGTACTTTTAAGTGCTTCTTATCTTTTGAAACTTCTGCTCTTTGCTGGACAAAGTATTTAGAAAGTGTTTTGCCGGACTTGCGTTTTGCATTAGGAGATATCGTAGTTAACTTTTTAGTGGATTTACCGTTTATGCTGGGCACGCTGATAGATGGTTGTGTTTCGCTTTCGTGTTTCTCCGGTCGAGTTAGATACTTATCTCTTGAAATATATTTGTCCTCTGAGATTTTGCCTTGCTTAGTCCTGTGGGGTTTCTTTAATAGATCAGTCTTGTCGTAGGATGTTGAAAGCTTGTGATCTCTGTACTCATAAGGCGATACCTAGTTAAGTAAACTTATGCATTAAAGTAAGTTTGGTGCTACTTACTTTTGATTTATGTTGGAACCCTTAGCAGTTGCAGTCGAATGGCGTTTGTCTGATTTTTCGTTGTTATGTTGGACAATTTCGTATAACTTTGACCGATATTCAGGTACCGTCAGACGCACATCATCGCGGAATGGTGGCAAAATGTCCACGCTCAATTCAATTTCTGGTATAGAGTTGCGAAATCTTTTTTGTTTTTAAAAGATATACCTGTTTTATAAAAAATCTGTTTAAAGGCTAAATTGGTCTTTCAGACCACCTTACTTTTCTACATATGGATGGCCAAGGGCTTGTTTCGCTGTAAGCCGAGCCAAAGGATCTAAGACTAATAATGATTTGACCATATTTAAAGCATCTTCTGGAGCATCAGACATAATTTCATTTAATGATGTTTTCCTGTAATTCACACAGTGAAATGAAAAAAATGTACATAAACATTTTTACTATATCTTAAATGCACCTTTCACGTGAAATCTGTTTGCTAAGAAGTACGGATCCGAAACCAGCTCCCACTGCTTTAACGTCGTGATCTGTTATTTCTGGTAGAGCTGTTACTATCCTTTCTATCTATTAAACGTATATATATAAATTACATTATTATGCAAATCTCTGCTACTTACTTGATTAACAGTACTACTGCCTTGAAACAATGGTTTTCCCCGAATCATTTCACCAAGTATGCAACCCAAGCTCCACATATCGATCCCTTTGGTATATCTTTTACAATAATAATATACCGCAATTACAAAACGATAAATAATTAAAAAAAAAATAAATAACTGAAAATACCTTTTACTAGCGACAAGAATTTCTGGAGCTCTGTACCAACGCGTAGCGACATAATCTGTAAGTATGGGCTCGATGACGTGATCACTAGTCATATCGTTACTCTCTCGCATTGGCCGATTCGAAACAGATCGTGCTAGTCCGAAATCGGCCAATTTACATCTATAACGACAAGCATGAATATAGGTTCAGTTAAAGTTGTGAAATTGTCTCAGTCACCTGCATTTACTATCTATGAGTACGTTACTTGGTTTCAGGTCCCTATGTATCACATTTCCGGAATGTATATACTTAATGGCATTAATTAATTGGTACATCACATATCTTTTATGAATATCCTTCAAAATAGTGCCCTTCTTAATGATGTTATGCAAGTCACTTTCCATATATTCAAAAATGAGGTATATGTCTAAATTATTCGATGCTCTGAAAGATCCAATTAACTTCGGTAAATCAAAAGCTTTATTAAGCATATTTATTTAAGAACGGCAAAATATTATATTTTTGGATATAAAGCCCTAGAAAATTGTGTAGTGGATTCGCATACTAACCGATATACAGTTAATAATCGTATGACATTGGGATGATTACGAAATGCCTTCAGAAAAACAATTTCTCGAAAAGTTCGTTGCGCATCAGTTTCGTCACGAAATGCGTCGAAAATTTTCTTTACTGCTACCGTTTCGTTTGTACGCTTATCCAATGCTTTCCACACAATGCCATATGCTCCTTTACCCAACCGCTAGAAATTTTTAGAGACTTATTATTCTATTTAAATAACTATGTATGAACTTATGATATGTTAATCTACGAGTGATAATGCGGTATAAATGCACCTTTACAGATTTCGCATTATGACAGAATTTGTCCTTATTGAGTAAAATAATAAAATAAAATAAACATAATAAGTTTCTAATTCTATTGCCAGGTCATTGGTTCAAACTGTTAAACACATTGAAATTGGTAAGATATCCGAACTATACTTGTATCAATAAAGGAATTAAGCACGCTTAAAGAGGGATAACATCCTGCTTAATGTTTACATTTGATGATATCGATAAAAGAACTGAAATATTGCAATATTGAAAAAATAAGCATGTTAAAGAGAGGGTTTTCTGTCGGTTATATTTGTGAAAAAAGTATGTTAAGCTAATATGTTTTTGACTCATTCTACATACATCTTGTGAAGAAAGTGTAATTCGATAGTTTAATGTGCATACATACATGAGCCATATTTTATACGTTATTGTTAATCTTTAGTTTAAGCCTTAGCATTTCGATCAAAAGTGATTTACCTTTTTTATATCAAACATTTTCGAAATATTTTCGTCGATCTCGGACATTTTGTGCTTCTCCTGTTGAGTCTTAGATTTGGTTGTCATTGTGAAGCTCTACCACACGCTTGATTGGGAAAATTGGAACTGTCGATATCTTACAATACGCAACTAGACAGAAGACATTACTATTTTATCTAAATAAAGGTTATCATAACAGATTACATTTTTAAACTGTGCCACCGCGATGTTAGCGGATTGGTATTTACTATGTTGGCGTTGGATAGCCTTTTTTGTATTTTGTGGTGTTGTTACTCAAGTAACCCGAAACTATATACCTAGATACATATAAGTATGTACATATGCACGTACTATATGAGATACAATAAAATGTTGAATTCAAACGGATTTGTTAGATCGATGATAAAATACAACCGTTGCACTATTATTGAAAAAGGAAACAATAACGTCAATCCTATAAAAGGTTATCAATGAAGTGATACAATGTTGAGTGCAATTTCGTGCATACAATTGCAGTTATATTCGGCTCTATCAGGCCAATCAAACTAAATCAACTGAAATATATACATACACAAAACATACGTATAAATTAGCTGAAACCTAATAAATAAATCTATATATATGTATGTAGGTATAAAATCCTTGGAATCAAATTTCTTGACACCCTAAATGAAAACCGTTTCCATTTTTTTTGGTAAACGTCACTATTGGTGTCAACCTAAGAAAAATTATCACTCACAGTATCTCTGTTGCTATTCTCTGCGATTTCCGTACAATATTATGATTTTGCAGCAGCTGCAATTGTTAGATATGGAGTTCAGAGATGTTTAGAGGCAGCACAGGTGATAAAATGATAATTGTGAGCTTGGACCAAGTATTACCACATTTTTGATCGTATGTTTCTCCTGATACGCCAATTTAAAAACATTTACGTGGCTGAGGGCACTCCCCTATAATCGTTGTTAAATTTTTCTTTTTAAGGCTAATTGCACTTAATTAGTTTAAAAAATATAGAATGTATGCATGTATCTATGTAGTAAAAACTACGTAGTCTTCACTTGAATCTTTGCACAAATTATTTAGACACTTCTAACTGATATCAGCTGTGGACATTGGCGTTTAGTTTTCGGAGTTGGCCGAATTTTGCGCACTGGACTTGAGAATATGTGGATAAATGCTAATCTATTCCTTTTATTTATGTTTATTTTTGATAAAAGTGTACAAAAAGTTTTCAAAATATACATATTTCAGATATTTCAACGAGCTATATTCGATATTTTCCACAGTCAACTTTGTTAGGAGCTGCACGGTGAAGTCACAAATGAAAAAAGTTATCACTGAAATAGTATTGTTCAATTGAAAGCTTCCACGAGGATACGTAGTGCATTGCCGCCACTTTTATTTTGGAATATTTATTTACATACATATGTACATCCGTATGCGTATGCATTTCGTACATACAATGGTATATGTACATACATACGTTTGTTTGGAACTTAACGATTTAGTTTTTGTGCACAAATTTGTTTACGTTTGGTCGCTATGTGCTAGTTGTTGACCATAGCAACAATGTATGTTCGTTTCCTGGTGACCAGTAAATATAGATACTTGTACTATATAGTACATACGTACGCGCTCTGATGTAGAGGCTATGCCTATAAGACCTGCTACCATGTCAACTCATACTTTACTTTACAATCTCTAGCACATTTTGAATATTTGTCCGCCGTCCTTTTCTAAACAAGCAATTGGCAATGTCTTGCGAGATTTAATTATTATCGCTATAATTATTATCAATATTACCATACATTATTTTATCTGTTGCAACATTGTGTGAGTATGTACGTACATATGTATGTAGGAGTAGCTAGTTCTCAGTTAGTTTTCTTTAATTCAACTTAAGAAATAATTAATACTTCTATTAATTAAGCTAAACATTTTCCAATTTTAGTCTTATGTTTCAAGTAAACAAATTAATATAATTTAACACACATAACAGGAGATGCAAAGAGCATATGCTAAACTGATCTGATCTGAACAATTCAGCGTTGCCTCGGTCAATAACCCTTGCCAAATTTCATTAAGATATGTATGTATCTTGGCAAATAAAACAGTATTCCATACAAGGACTTGATGTTGTTCGATCAGTTTCTAAGGCAGCTACATGGTTCCGACAAGTGAGTTGCTCCTTGGGAAGAAAAGGGCGTATAGAAAATTTCAGATCGATGTCCCAAACGGATTAGCTCGCATATATGTCCATATACAGCCAGACAGACGGTAAGGTAATCGCACACGGCAACATAGACTGATCACGCTGATCAGTTATATACTATATACTTTATTGGATTCCGATGTTTCCTTATGATTTTTACAAATTTCGTGACAAACTTAATATACCGTTAGGGGATAAAAACTATTTATTCGAAATTATTTTACAACTGAAGCATGCTCACATGTACATACATACATATATATTATATGTATATATTATATATATGTACATATATGTGTTTGTGTTTCTACACATACTCATAATAATGATCATTTTAACGGAAGAAACGAGTTAAAAGAATTGTATGCGTTTCGTATCGTGCGCCAATAGGTATGCAATTGAAAATATAGGAAAATATTTATACCATGAAAACCATACTCTTGGATGGTTAAAAATGTTACAGCCTTTATTACTGATTTTATTTGGTCTGGCACATCAAACTAGGAACTAAGTTTGACTTTGCTGAAGCGTAATTTTTTTGTATGTAAATATGTATGTATTCATATTTCGTCATCTGTAGGATTTCTACAATGACGTAACAATTGCAAATTCTAAATCTTGCTCAAACTCTTTGAAAGTTATGAAATATTATATATACATATGTACAAACGTACTTATGTACAAATCGTCACCTGAAATGCAAAATAACGTAACAACATTTTCGGAAATTTACAGTGGCATGAATGAAACACGAAATAAAATGGAACATGAGTGAAACAAAATTTTAATACTGGTTAAAACGGGTTTATATTTGACCGCAGAACCTGAAAATGTTGAACATACATATGTAATATTATGTATGTAATTTGAAGTAGTGAAGCGTAATCAATAAGATACTCAATTTCGAATTTTTTGATGATACGTTATTTTGCATGTACATACGAGGTGTGTTCAAAAAGTATCACGAATTTTGTGTTTTTTCAAAAATTATTTATTTATTCATGAATATATATTTTGTCCCCTTCAAAGTAATCCCCATGAGATATTATACACTTGTGCCAACGGTTTTTCCAATCTTCGAAGCAAAAAATCCTTTTTTTATCTTCTTCGGCTCCTCCTTCGATGCCGTCTTTATCTCGTCAAGAGAAGCGTAACGTCGTCCTTTCATGGGCTTCTTCAGTTTAGGGAACAAGAAAAAGTCACAGGGTGCCAGATCTGGGGAATACGGTGACTGCGACATCATTAGTGTGTTGTTTTTGGCCAAAAAGTCGCGCACAAGCAACGATGTGTGAGCAGGGGCGTTATCGTGGTGCAAAAGCCAATTTTTGTTCTTCCGCAAATCCGGGCGTTTCTGGCGGATTGCTTCGCGCAAATTGCGCATAACTTGCAGGTAATATTCCTTATTGACCGTTCTTCCCTGTGGCAAGAACTCATGATGCACCACGCCCCTGCAATCGAAGAAAACTGTCAGCAAATTGTCGCGATATTTTTTGAACACACCTCGTATGTGTATGCAAATTAAAAGTTATATGACGTCATTGGTGGTAATACCATCGAGTTTATGATGACTGAATGCGTCTAAACATATGTATATACATATGTATTTTGGTACCAAATGTAAACATGCAGAGACATATGTACATAGGTATGAATGTTATGTATGCTGACGAATAGGGAATCCGTAATGAAATATAGCAATTGATAATTTTGAGTTACGAAGTCGTTCAGTTGTAATAATAAAGAATGGAAATTAAACCAAGTAAAATGTTACTTCTGTAAGTATATACAACTATATATTGTCATATAATTAACATACATTTATTACACATTCTTATATTATAAAAATGACTTTGCCAACTTCTCAGCTGGTTGTTTGACTACTTGGGGAAATGAGTGTGGTCTCTTTACTGTCAGTTTGTTTGCAATACAATGTTGAGTTTTGAAAAACATTAGGGTAAACCGATTAGCGGCAGAAACAGCTGTAAAGGTGCTTAGATACTGAAATCATATAATTTAATATATTCTTGATTAGTGACTTTACCAACTCTTTTAAAAGTATGGAATTGAGAAATTATTTATTTTAAATATCGCACACTTATTGAAAGATTACCAAAGCTGCCTCCTTATCCTTCAAAGAAGAGCAACAAAAGTGAAAAATTTTTATAAGAAAATAGAGGCGGTATTCGCATTACCTTATGTACGTTTGGATATATGCATGTATGAGAGCGGTTTTCACCACGGTTCATGTACATACAATAATATGTGAGTACTTTGTGTGCTAGGTAGTCAGCTGCGTGGTAGATAGGCAGACAGACAGACTCTCGATAAACAAGCGACTAGTTAAATTTCTTCTCACTAACTGTGAGTAGTCGATGTCGGGAAATTTTTGTACGGAGGGGATTAAAAAGTTTTCGTCTAATTTGTTCTCTCTTCTTTATTGATAGTGTAAAGTTTACTAAATTGGGAAAATCTATTCTAAATAATAAATATATATAATTTTATAAATAGTGTCAAATGCATACCTAAGAATCAGTATGGATTTGAGAGTTTAACGTGTGAATATATGGTAATAGAAGTTTGGAAACAATTGCTTTGATTATTTGTAGTTCTTTTTACTCGATGTATTTATGCATGTGTGTATACGCATTCATGCATCTATAAAAGTTTATTAAAATTGTGGTACATTAGTTTACGTCAAAGGGAAAAGTGAAGACACATATTTTAGGCGATGCCTGTCTATATACATATATTAATGATAACAAAATTAACAAGAATAGATTGTGATTAAATAAAAGCAACATATTAACATTAATACACAGAAGAGGAAATTTCTCATAAAGAAACATCCACCCCCCGCATCGTTCGAGAGTAAAGTTCAGAAGTACATACGTATGTATGTATATAAATTAAAGATAAAATATATATTGAAGTTAATATGGGTAAAAACATTGAAATATATAACTAAATTTTAACATCTTGTAATAGTTAGAAAAGTGTTTAAATGAGCCCAACAATCAAAACAGTCGCCTGATTAAAACGTGAGTATTAACCTCTTAATTGTTTCATTTCGTATACAAAAGCGACATGTATGTATGTGTGTGCCTCGTTTATACAATATACTAACGAGTGAGGTTTTTTGGTTTTTTGTGAAGAAAACGAGCGTTGTTGATCAAATATTGATTCAAAAGCAAATAGAAAATTCATTGGCTTATTCCCATATAGAACAGTTAAGAGTCATATAATAGGGCATAAACGGTATGCAGTGAAATATATGTATACGACAAAATTCCTTTAAAGAACTCATAAACAATTGGTCCCATTGCAGCGGAACTAGAATTATTTGTTCGAAGTGAATTTGCGAAAAATCGAATTAGGTAACATTGACACCGACAGTCAGAAAGTCCAATCACAGCGGTTAAAGTGCGTTCACGGTCGGTGCAATATGAAGGAATTGTCGTATACTATACGGTAATATGAAATCAGCTGACTGAAATAGAAGCGATTCGTTCATTGTGTGTGAATGTGTGTTTTCCTGTATTCATATACAATATTTTTATTTACAATGGATGCGCTGTTGTAGGGTAAACTGAGATACTCAGATCTAACAGTTCGGTTCTCATAGGCAATCAAATCTTTTGAATTACTCCGCATTTTTGAAATTGGATATTAATATTTTTTAACTTTCATATTAACTTGTGTACTCGCTATTGTTGTTTATACCCTGTTCAAAACGATGCAAATGTGATTTAATTTTGAAAGTTTTTATTGTCTTAAAATCAACCCGATGACATCATTAATGCGTTTATGAATGTGTATGTATGTACATATGTATGTATATATACAATCAGAAAAAACTAATATCTAAATAAAAAACATCATAGATGTAGTATCTGTAACACCCACTTCCATCTCATGGCAACCACCTCCGCAGATTGCTCAAAAGTGCTTACTTTGTCATCACCACAGTATTTGTTAACGTCACCCTGAATAAGTGAGTTGGTTTATGTCCACCACTCGATTTGCCGTAGTTCGAAACTCACGGTGGATATTCATAATAATGCCCCTGTCCCCAGTTAGATACGACAAGTAGATTGCCAAATTAAGTAACTTCGAGGAGTAATTGCAGAAGATGACACACTTTAGGTGTAAAGACACTTTCAAAGATTAATTTTTTCTTTCGAAAAATTGGTGTTCATAGCATGAAATTCACTCGTTTTTCATTAATATTATTTTGATTCGATCACTACCGTATCTGTCCCCTTATTTCAAAGTGGTGTACAATTAATGGAAATAATGTGAATATTAGAAAAAAAGTAAAAAGAATTGAGTAACGCAACGTGGAGATCACTCTTTTATAACCTCGCATCATGTTGTTATAAAGCATAATAGTTTTTATCTAACGGTTGTTTGTGCAATAGTTCTTCTTCTTAATTGGCGTAGAAACCGCTTAAGCGATTATAGCCGAGTTAACAACAGCGCGCCAGTCGTTTCTTCTTTTCGCTACGTGGCGGCAATTGGATATTCCAAGCGAAGCCAGGTCCTTCTCCACTTGGTCCTTCCAACGGAGTGGAGGTCTTCCTCTTCCTCTGCTTCCCCCGGCGGGTACTGCGTCGAATACTTTCAGAGCTGGAGTGTTTTCGTCCATCCGGACAACATGACCTAGCCAGCGTAGCCGCTGTCTTTTAATTCGCTGAACTATGTCGATGTCGTCGTATATCTCGTACAGCTCATCGTTCCATCGAATGCGGTATTTGCCGTGGCTAACGCGCAAAGGACCATAAATCTTTCGCAGAACTTTTCTCTCGAAAACTCGCAACGTCGAATCATCCGTTGTTGACATCGTCCAAGACTCTGCACCATACAGCAGGACGGGAATTATGAGTGACTTATAGAGTTTGGTTTTTGTTTGTCGAGAGAGGACTTTGCTTCTCAATTGCCTACTCAGTCCGAAGTAGCACCTGTTGGCAAGAGTTATCCTGCGTTGGATTTCTAGGCTGACATTGTTGGTGGTGTTTACGCCGGTTCCAAGATAGACGAAATTATCTACGACTTCAAAGTTATGACTGTCAACAATGACGTGAGTGCCAAGTCGCGAGTGCGACGACTGTTTGTTTGATGACAGGAGATATTTCGTCTTGCCCTCGTTCACTGCCAGACCCATTTTCTGTGCTTCCTTGTCCAGCCTGGAGAAAGCAGAACTAACGGCGCGGGTGTTGAGGCCGATGATATCAATATCATCGGCATACGCCAGCAGCTGTACACTCTTATAGAAGATGGTACCTTCTCTATTCAGTTCTGCGGCTCGAACTATTTTCTCCAAAAGCAGGTTGAAAAAGTCGCACGATAGGGAATCGCCTTGTCTGAAACCTAGTTTGGTATCGAACGGCTCGGAGAGGTCCTTCCCGATCCTGACGGAGCTTTTGGTGTTACTCAACGTCAGTTTACACAGCCGTATTAGTTTTGCGGGGATACCAAATTCAGACATCGCGGCATAAAGGCAGCTCCTTTTCGTGCTGTCGAAAGCAGCTTTGAAATCGACGAAGAGGTGGTGTGTGTCGATTCTCCTTTCACGGGTCTTTTCCAAGATTTAGCGCATGGTGAATATCTGGTCGGTTGTTGATTTGCCAGGTCTAAAGCCACACTGATAAGGTCCAATCAGTTTGTTGACGGTGGGCTTTAATCTTTCACACAATACGCTCGATAGAACCTTATATGCGATGTTGAGGAGGCTAATCCCACGGTAGTTGGCGCAGATTGTGGGGTCTCCTTTTTTATGGATTGGGCATAGCACACTTAAATTCCAATCGTTGGGCATGCTTTCGTCCGACCATATTTTACAAAGAAGCTGATGCATGCACCTTATCAGTTCTTCGCCGCCGTGTTTGAATAGCTCGGCCGGCAATCCGTCGGCCCCTGCCGCTTTGTTGTTCTTCAGGCGGGCAATTGCTATTCGAACTTCTTCGTGGTCGGGTAATGGAACGTCTGCTCCATCGTCATCGATTGGGGAATCGGGTTCTCCTTCTCCTGGTGTTGTGCGTTCACTGCCATTCAGCAGGCTGGAGAAGTGTTCCCTCCATAATTTAAGTATGCTCTGGGCATCAGTGACTAGATCACCTTTGGGGGTTCTACAAGAGTACGCTCCGGTCTTGAAACCTTCCGTAAGCCGCCGCATTTTTTCGTAGAATTTTCGAGCATTACCCCTGTAGGCCAGCTTATCAAGCTCTTCATACTCACGCATTTCAGCCTCTTTCTTCTTCTGTCTACAAATGCGTCTCGCTTCCCTCTTCAACTCTCGGTATCTATCCCATCCCCCACGTGTAGTGGTCGATCGTAACGTTGCGAGGTAGGCAGCCTGTTTTCTCTCCGCTGCGAAACGGCACTCCTCGTCGTACCAGCTGTTCTTTTGCACTTTCCGAAAACCAATGTTTTCGGTTGCAGCTGTACGTAAGGAGTTTGAAATGCCGTCCCACAGTTCCCTTATACCGAGTTGTTGACGAGTGCTCTCAGAGAGCAGGAGTGCAAGCCGAGTAGAAAATAGTTCGGCTGTCTGTTGTGATTGCAGCTTCTCGACGTCGAACCTTCCTTGTGTTTGGTGGCGCGCGTTTTTTGCTGCACAGAGGCGGGTACGAATCTTAGCTGCAACAAGATTGTGGTCCGAGTCGATGTTAGGACCTCGGAGCGCACGCACATCTAAAACACTGGAGACGTGCCTTCCGTCTATCACAACATGATCGATCTGGTTGGTAGTTTTTCGATCCGGAGACAGCCAGGTAGCTTGATGAATCTTCTTATGCTGGAATCTAGTACTACAGATAACCATATTTCGGGCCCCGCGAAGTCAATCAGCCTCAACCCATTAGGGGATGTTTAGTCGTGGAGGCCGAATTTACCGACCGTAGTTACAAAGACACCTTCTTTGCCCACCCTGGCGTTAAAGTCGCCAAGCACGATTTTGACATCGTGGCGGAGCAGCCTTCATAAGTGCGCTCCAAGCACTCATAGAAGGCATATTTGGTCACATCGTCCTTCTCTTTCGTCGGGGCGTGGGCGCAGATCAGCGATATGTTGAAGAACCTCGCTTTGATGCGGATTGTGGCTAGACGTTCATTCACCGCAGTGAATGATAGTACTCGGCGACGGAGTCTCTCTCCCACCACGAATCCTACACCAAACTTGCGCTCCTTTATATGGCCACTGTAGTAAATGTCATAAGGACCTACTCGTCTCTGTCCTTGTCCCGTCCATCGCATTTCTTGGACTGCGGTGATGTCAGCCTTTGTTTTTACGAGGACATCAACCAGCTGGGCAGCGGCACCTTCCAAATTAAGGGACCGGACATTCCAGGTGCATGCCCTCAATTCGTAGTCCTTATTTCGTTTGCCATGGTCGTCATCAAAAGGGGGGTCTCTCATCCGAGGCTGGTTATAGCTCTTCACTGGGGGTGTTTTTTTTACGTGGCGGGTCCCAAACCCAGCGCACAACCCTTGTAGGGAATGTTTCGCCTTTTCACTTTAGCTCGCCTTCGAACGGATAGAACGGATGTCCTTAGGCTACCCAGAGGATACTTGGTCAAAGACCGGAAGTAGTGAGCTGCTTGAGCCATGTGTAAAAGAATCGTTTCTGGCCATTCCCAAGTGAATGGCGATCAGAGAACTTTCCTCACTTGCGTGAGCTTCTACACATGACTCCATCCTCCTAAGAGTTCACTAGAGTAAAAATTGAGACATCGTAATGAGACACATGTTATACTCGTATGTCGTCATGAGAATGTGGGTATTGCAGATTTGCAGAATCTGACCGTTTTTCGTATATGTGAATCAGTGTGAGTTATATGCACAAAATTGTGTAATTGGCATACCTCAATAAAAACGCTGAGCAGCACTTAACGCGTTAATGTCGACAACGTTAGCGGCAACTTTACGTTAAGTATTCACTTAAATCCTAAAATTAATACAACGATATACATAAATGCAAAACGAATTAATTTATTAATAACACTTTAATTCATTTGCACAAGCATTAAACATCACTCGTCAAAATATTTTTAAGAAAAATACGGAAATTACTTCTTATCGCGCTGTCAAAATCGAATTTTTCAACTCTCAACTCTACCGCCAAGTTTATTTAGGTATGCGCCATACAAAATCTATAGGCATAAGGAATTTTTAACAATAATATATCGCTGATGCCGGCAGTAAGTCAGTCAGTCCAGGCCTTCCTCTAGCCCCAATATAAGTACATAAGTGATATAATTATGTTTGTATATTGTATGTGTTTATACAAATACCAGATGTAAAGTTTTCCTCCTTGGTTGAGCTTACATCACTTACATTTAATTTGAGTTAATTAATTTGGCTTTAATATAAATATCTCGGACACCACACAAGATTTCGTAATGAAATGTAAATTAGTCTATGGTCTACATATAATGTTAATAAGGAGCCAAATATGATTGCAATTCGGTCACAATTCTGTCTAATAACGTACATACATACATATAGCATGTATGCTAAACCCTAATGCAACTTGTTATACATGTTCCTTGGCACTCGAAAACTTATAAAGTCCCAAAACAAAGCGCCATAATAAGATACAAGACCGTCATTTAGCACAATGAATTGCACTAGAGAGGGGCATGTGTACTTAATGTACATATGTATCTCTGAAACCACTAAATATAAAATAATAACCAAATTTGCTAAAGATAAATCAATTCGACGCCCGTACCGAAAATTTGTAAATGAGTGAAATGGACTCCCTCCATATAACGGTTTTGTTAAAAACTACTAAATGCTCAATAAATCAATAATTAAATGCGTCAGAGACAATATATTTCACAGCCGGAATGGTACAAGAGAGCTTTATAGAAGCCGATGTCAAAATTGGACAATATGGCACCGCCCGCACATAGGAAAAAATCGCTGGATCCCCTTGATACTCTGTGAAAATGGGCGAAACCGGGCAAAACCGTGGCACTGCCAGCGGGATTTCCAAACATTGAAGACGTCACGGAAGGCATTCTCCGGAATAGTCTTGAGAGTCGAGCTGCATACTGTTTGGATCCCTTCTGTCGTCTCAAAATGCTTGCCTTTCATCGACTGCGATGTCTTTTAGGACCCGATTGACCCTTCGTTTGAGTCTCCTGAGGTCTTCCACGTAAAACTTGGCGTTGACGATGCCTTTGATGAAAAAAAACAAGGAGCATCGTTTCACTTTGGATTTGCTCATTCTTCTCTTTTTTGGGCGAGAAGACCCGGCGTATGCCACTCGGAAGATTGTCTTTTTGTCTCGGGATCATATTCAAAGATCCATGACTCGTCACCTGTGATTACGTTATTCAAAAATGGGGGTCACTTTGGCACATGTTCAAATTTTCTTGGCACACTTCCACTTGCCGCAATTTCTGGTGGTCAGTGAGCATTTTTGAGGCCATCTTCGCGCACTCCTTGCGCATATGCTACCACACAATGTCATGAACTACAGATTTTGATAAATTTAACATCTGAGCAACTAAACGAATACTTAGTCGATGGCCTGCGTTCAAAACTCTGCGAACACGAGTTACATTGTCGGAGTTTGTCGAAGCCGCAGGTCTCCCAGCACGGTCTTCATCAGCGACCTCTTCCCGGCCCTCCAAAAAGGCCTGGTGCTACCGAAACACACCGCTTCTTGTTAAAGCAACATCTGGGTAAGCCTGCTTGATCATATGAAATGTCTCTGTCGCAGTTTACCGAGTTTCACACAGAATTTAATCGCGTACCTCTGCTCTAACGAACGCTATATTTTTTGCTTGCACCACTCACAGAAACACGTCGCGCGAAAATCTTTGTCCTGACTCTCCTGGTGCTTGGAGACAACTGACAAGCCGCTCGATCGTTAGCTAGGAACGCCCTCTGCCGAATCCAGTCGATGCGCGCACGCTCCGAAGTACAGTTGCGGTGGAAGAAAATCAGTCCTATTACTTTCCGGACAAACCCTGTATTATGAAAATCCAAACAAATGCAATATATTGATTTAACGTCTTCGGTGGGGTATATTTATGTCATATATTTTTATACTCTCGCAACAAAGTTGCTAAGGAGAGTATTATAGTTTTGTTCACATAACGGTTGTTTGTAAGTCCTTAAACTAAAAGAGTCAGATATAGGGTTATGTATACCAAAGTGATCAGGGTGACGAGTAGAATTGAAATCCGGATGTCTGTCTGTCCGTCCGTCCGTCCGTGCAAGCTGTAACTTGAGTAAAAATTGAGATATCATGATGAAACTTGGTACATGTATTTCTTGTCCCCATAAGAAGGTTAAGTTCGAAGATGGGCCCACTGCCACGCCCACAAAATGGCGGAAACCGAAAACCTATAAAGTGTCATAACTAAGCCATAAATAAAGATATTAAAGTGAAATTTGGCACAAAGGATCGCATTAGAGAGGGAAATATGCCCCTACTTTTGTACTTTTTTGGAAAAGTGGGCGTGGACCCGCCCCCTACTAAGTTTTTTGTACATATCTCAGAAACTACTATAGCTATGTCAACCAAACTCTACAGAGTCGTTTCCTTCAGTTATTTCCATATACAGTTCAAAAATGGAAGAAATCGGATAATAACCACGCCCACCTCCCATACAAAGGTTATGTTGAAAATCACTAAAAGTGCGTTAACCGACTAACAAAAAACGTCAGGAACACTAAATTTTACGGAAGAAATGGCAGAAGGAAGCTGCACCCAGGCTTTTTTTTTGAATTGAAAATGGGCGTGGCCTCGCCCACCTATGGACCAAAAACCATATCTCAGGAACTACCAGACCGATTTCAATAAAATTCGGTATATAATATTTTCTTAACACCCTGATGACATGTACGAAATATGGGTGAAATCGGTTTACAACCACGCCTTCTTCCAATATAACGCTATTTTGAATTCCACCTGATGCCTTCTCTGTATAATATATACATTAGGAACCAATGACAGCGGAATAAAACTTTACACAAATGCGGTATTTGAAAAATATGTAAATGACGGATAATGAAATCTCGATTATCACTTTATCATGCGAGAGTATAAAATGTTCGGTGACACCCGAACTTAGCGCTTCAATACTTGTTTGCGGATGAATTTAATAAAATTTTTGCTGACGGGAGTAAAATATAGTTATTAAACAATGTGAGCAGATTACCTATAGTATAAATTAATAATATACCAGATTTAAATAAAATCCATACGCGATTAATGTGGCTTTTTCGAAATATTTTTATACTCTTGCACCATGTTGCTACAGAGTATAATAATTTTGTTCACCTAACGGCTGCATGCATCAGCAAAAACTAATCGATATAGATATAGGGTTCTATATAAGAATATGAATGATCAGGATGACGGGGCGAGTTGAAATCCGGGTGACTGTCTGTCTGTCCGTGCAAGCTGTAACTTGAGTAAAAATTAAGAAAATATATATAATCGGACCACGCCCACAAAACGCCATTAACCGAAAACCTCTAAAATGTCATAACTAAGTACAAAATAAGATAAAGAACTGTAATTTAGCATAAGGGATCGTAATATTAAGATGCACCTGTAGGCTAAGATTTTTAAAAAAGTGGGAGTGGGCACGGCCTCTAATTGGTTTAATGTAAAAATTCGCTCATAGCAAATCCCTTTAGCACCCCTATCGACACTGTAAAAATGGATGAAATCGGAAGATAAATCCCACCACTCTCCATATAACAGTTGGGACACAGTTATCGAGATATTTGCTTCCATCTAAAAGTGGGCGTTGCCACGCCCATCGTCCAGTTTTTATCTTGCATATTTAGCAATTGATTTTTCGCACTTTTTTAACAGTACCGTAATATGGGCAGTGTATCTTCCGATATCATCTATTTTTACAGTGCCGATAGGGGTGCTAAAGTGATTTGTCGTGATTAAATTTGGTTACTTTAGCTTAGGTGCTTTAGGAGATATGTTTATGAAAACAAATACACGGCGGGCCCACATTTATATCTTCATATATAAAAAGTACGTGTCACGTTGTTTGTTCGCGATGGACTCCTAAACTACTTTTAGTGAAATTTAGTACACTGTCGAACCAACTTAGAAGAAAGGATAGTAAAAACAAGAAAAAACGTTAACTTCGGCTGCACCGAAGCTAATATACCCTTCACAGGGCATTTCTTTTAGTAACTATGTGTTCAGTTTGTATGTCAGCTATATGCTATAGTAATACGATCTGAACAATTTTTTCGGAGATTACATTATTTCTATGAACAATAACTCATACCAAATTTCGTGAAGATATATCGTCAAATGAGGAAGTTTCCCATGCAAGAATTTGATTCCGATCATTCAGTTTGTATGGCAGCTATATGTTATAGTTAACCGATCTGAATAATTTCTTCGGAGATTACATTGTTGCCTTAGAAAATAACCTATGCCAACTTTTGTGAAGATACATTGTCAAATGTGAAAGTTTTCCATACAAGAACTTGATTCCGATCGTTCAGTTTGTATGGCATCTATTTGTTTCAGCAGCTTCTTGAAGAGAAAATGACGTTTGCAAAATTTCAAAACGATATCTTAAATATTGAGGGACTAGTTTGTGTATATACAGACGGACAGACAGACAGACGGACATGGCTAAATCGACTCAGCTCAACTACTGATCATTTATACATATATATACTTTATAGGGTCTCCGACGCTTCCTTCTTCTACTAACTTCGTGGCAAACTTAATATACTCTGTTCAGGGTAAAATAAAAAATACAGTGAAAGCTTAAATGTATGCTCTATTAAGCGGACATCCCTATTAACCATGCACATTGTAGATGTTTATTACTTAACAGAAAGGCTGGTAACCAGACATTGAGAAAGCAGCCTTAAATTCGTTATTATTTCTAATAAATGAATGAACATGTTCGAAATTAAACCTCAAGTTGAATCCCTTGGATTCGTATACCGACAAAAAAGGTTTTCGCCTTTATTCGTGAATAAAATTTTCACTGTATTGAATAGTTTAATATGTAAATAATAGCATAAAATGTATAGTATACCCGTGGCCGGATCCCCTAGTACATCTATTATATATAACCCTATTCCTCTCGCTTAGTTTGCGACATCGTATTTATGTATATATAGAGAGAGCTGGACTTAATGGTGATGGAAGTTTTCAAAGATTAATTGTCACAAAAGGCAATAACTAACTGTAGAAACAACAAATATATTCATCCTTACATACATTTGAATATAATATTGTGTTTAAAAATTATTTGTCTTGCAGAAAACTCGATAAAAAATGTTGGATACACCACGTGTGATATGAGATGCAAAGTAAAACTTATCTACACCACTGTATTAAATAGTAATAAGCGTACGATATAATTATCCTGTATTACATACATATGTAGAAAGAAGAGTTATTCCAGCTTTCAGCCCTAATGACTCTGTGCTATTACTCCCAATCATTTACTTACCGTAAGAGCGAAACAAAATATGTTACTTATAAGTGCGCTCGCGCTGGGTTTTGTGGACTCAACAAATTTCAATGCAGGCATTCACTTGGGCATATTTAATCTTGCGACAACAGCGGTGGCTGCAGCCACAACGGCGGCGATAAACACAGCTGTTGCAGAAGATAACGTGGACGCTGTGATAAGTGGCACAATGCCGGTAATATCCACAGAAGACACTCATGTTAAAGCTTTGACAACTGATGCTGTTAGTGGCACTTCAATAGCGCATACAACGACATCAGTTGGCAGTAGTGCGGGCAGTGGTACCATTACTTGGGATAACAATGGTACTCTTCGATCACTTAATCCAGGCGATTGGTCGATCGAACAGTGCGTTATTTGGGAAAGGCCTCATCATCTTTATTATCAACTTGGGAATGCCTTCTTTCTACTAGCATTTTTGGCACCGCATGGACCTTTTGGCGCATTGTGGCTGAGAGCACTGATTCTCATCGGATGCACGCTGATGGCGATGTATGGCTACTTGGTAGAGTGTAAACCAGATATAGTGATATGGTCTGGACTATTTTTCATCGTCAATTTCATTTACCTAATTATTGTGTTGTGTCGATTGCGACCTGTTCGATTCGATAAAGAAATTGAAGGGGTAAGTAAGATGGATCGCTAACCATTTGCATTTATTAGTGGGATATGTATCCATTACAAATTGGTTACTATTATGAGCATTTCGCTAACTTTCTAGGTTATTTTTTAATTTTATGACATACAATAGTTGTATGTATAGTAATATTGTAATAATATTTTATACGGAAATTTAGAGAGTTAAAACTGCAATTATAACTTTAAATTATAACAAGTAATGAAGTATAAAATGCGAGTATAGCAATACTTTATATATGTACTTTCACCATTTGTAAAAATTAAAGGCAGGTAAAATATTTTCAGGTGTCTGCTAAACTCTATGATAACCAATATTTCAGATGAATACAAGAATATAAAATACTTCGAAAAGATCTACAAGGTTTTGGAAAATCATCATACTATCATTACATTTAGTCAAAACAGAGTGATTTCGTATTTAAACGCAAATACTTTAAGAATCTACAAAAAAATTAAAAAAGTTGTATGTTTTCTTTAATATTTATACTTGATAAATAGTACGAGTATACAATTAAATTTTCACTTACCTAAGGATGTACTAGTAAAAATTATATTTTTTAATTGCATATTATATAATCTCATCTTTATTTTAATTCCATGAGATGTTTATCTCGAATGTTAATCGGTTTAAAATCACTATACACATTTTCATAAGATTATAATAAAATGTAAAAACATGCAGAGATTTCTTATAAGAGTATAATTGCACTTGTTATACCATTAGAATTCATATTGGTTCAACAATAACAAAACGTTATTTCATTTCATATACTATTCAAAATTTTCTAAACTCATCGAACGTGCCTGCAAGTATTTACGTATGTACATAAATTGTGCTAATGTGAATAACTGACATGTGTATGAATGTATATGACTTACATTACTATACGTACTCATCCTAGATAATATTAGTAACTATTGATACAATCGTTAACATAACAAAAGTATTTCTAATTTGGTTTCATGGTTAAATGGACTGGACCTGATCTACATATATATGCGTGTATGTATGCTTGGAAGGGTATTGTCTATCGGGCATATACTGATTTACATGAGTAGGGTTATGGGGTATCACAGTTTATAATTATGAATTATTCTTGCATACTTAAATTTAATGCAACTTATAGAATACATTTTGTAATAATGGGAATATGAGTTTTACTAATAAGAATGTACGATACAATACCAACAAAAATACGTACTATGTTATTTTAATAACTTCTTATATTATACAAATGCAATAAATTTTTTGGTATATAGTTGGATATTGTCACATCCGCATACATAACCCAGTACATCGGTGGTCTGGTAGCTGCCACAAGCTGTTTCAACTCAATCAAAATGTGGTTATAAATGTTTTTTGTTGGGCTGCTGCTTTTGGTTTGGATAATATCAAATATATCCACCCTAGTACCTTAACTAATTTGTATTTTCGATGCGAGAAAATACAAGTGAAGGCATGTAGCTAACAATACGGACATATTGCCCATGGCGATCGTCATATGGATGCGGCGAAAAGTTTTGTGAATTCTTTGATAGTGCGGACACTGAATGAGAATGCCTTGCTCAAGTGAGCCCACTTCTCGTCCACTACCGATAGCACCTTCAATCCGATATTTCTCATGCATCAGTCGTAGCATTGGCGGAGCGAGGTAGAGTCGTATAATAATCTCAATAAAAACAGTGGCACTCAGTGCTATCAGCTGCGTTATTGCGGTTGCATTCCATGAGGTGAGGAAGTACTTCACAAAGAGTATCAGCATACTTATGCTCAATACTGAGCTCATAGCAAAATAACGTGGGAATAGAATCTGTTGACATTGCCCAAAAATATGTCGTGGCAACGAGAAATATAATGATAAACCTGAAATAGAATCAAATTTTTAATAATAATAATAATTAATCAAATATTTCAATAACTTAAGAACTGTATAATCAAGATAATTTGATCCTTTCAGAATGCTTTGCTTATTGCGCATTAAGTACTTTGATAAAGCAATACAACTAAAACTGGTAGGTATACATATACAAATATCCAAATTAATTTCCAGTGTGTGTCTGTTCCTTGGTAGTCTAAAATAGGGAGTAATATGGTAGCAAACATGGAAGACATCGATAATCCACTATCTCTTGAGCGATGAGTTCGTGCTTGCATGCGCTAAACCATTACCACATTTGCATACATACAACCATACATAGCACACCGTCAGAATATCAGGTTAACCACCTTTAGGAAACACACCTTAGATACCTGATCATATCTATAATTAATATTGATGTCTTTGTAATTACTTTCCTCCAACAGATACGATAGATAAATGCGTATACTATTCGCAAAAAGAAAAACATAGTACTTGCTTATGCATGTAGAAATACTGAATTATTTAATTTACGGACATAAGCTGATCATTATATTGTGCTGGTTCAAATTTTATATTTCTGTGCGCCTATTAACATATACATATATAAATACATATTACAAATATATGTACATATATAGTACATATGTATTTGCTCGAATAATATACTAAATTTTCTGCGGAAAATTGGTTCGTCTGCACACTTCTGATAACCGGTGATTTTGGGATCGGTACCAGTTTGGCTTTAAATTGTAATGTAAAATGTAAAATTTCCTTCTATAAATTTTCTGCAGAGCGTACGTGTAGTATTTCGCTGAAAAGTATTTGTACTTTACCTGAGATAAATGTCATCCATATCTGGGCACCAAAATGCGTTGCGAAAGCGCCCAAGTATGCGATTGTCGCCAAAGTATTATGTCGTTCGTTTCGGCGATCGCCCATTGGTGAAACTTGGTCCGAGGCTCTGTTATTGGCTACGTTACGGGTGTCGACTATATCTGGCCATACCGTGAAAGTAATAAAAGTCAGCACGCAGACGGCAACAATGTGGGCTGGTTGCGTTGTTCTCGTCAACAATCTGTAAATTGATAAAATATCGATAGTTCGTAACTTTAAACGCATTTATACGATTCAAAATTATCAAAGGAATTCAGGGACGGCTAACAGTTATTCTTTCCTATTTCGCGAACACAATTATAAAACTGTTACATATACATTCAATGTATTTATTTGTTGAAGGAATTGACACCATCATGATATGAGCCGGAGACTTGCTTGATTTTTTCAGGTAATTTTATTTTTGAAAACACGATATGTATAGCTTGCAAAAATACCAATCTTATGAAAAAAGCTTGAATTTTTTCTCTGCCTTGCATATTTATGCGCTTAGAAGTCGCAGCGGTGTGGCGTACGTGCGAAAACGCATGCAATTTAAATGAGGTTAAATTTTCATATGAGTACTGACTTGGGACTAGAACGGTTGTTCTCGCGCGAAATTGCTGTCACCTTCTCAATATACAGATATACTTTCCAAATTTACGCTTTATTATGAACCCTCAAGCGGCAGAGCCATTCATTGACACTGCATTTCCATGAATGTACATATCTAAATATCTGCCTATATAAAATTGCAGCAAATTGAAACCCTGATTTGCTGGTATATCAACACATAATTGACTAGCTGGTTCAAGGTACAAATGTATTTTCGTACTTAGCTCGAAAGGATGCTAAATTAATTTTTGTCAAATCTTAATAAAAAAAAGCTATAAACTTAATTGTGCGGTGTTATGGCACATTTCAACGTGAACTATGCACTTGCGATCTTTATTGTGACGTTTTCTAATCAGATTTTTTGTACGAAACATTTGTAGTATAAAGTACACACATACATATATAAATATAATTGAAACTGTGTGTGTGTATAGGTCTCATGACACTATTGGGATGAAACTACCTTTGTAGAAATTAATAAAGTGTTTATGAATGTACGTGCAGGTCGGGCTTTATATAATATATCAGTTAGTGCATTCGGTAGTTTATATGTGTTCTAAATGTGTGAAAGTACATTTAAAGCATCAATGACATATTGAAAAGATTTCGCCACTATTAATTGGTTGTGGAGGCGATGTTAGGCCTTACAAGTTCACTTACATATACATACATATGTATACATACAGTGCGTGGTGTATTGTCTTGAGTGGCAACAAAATAAGTTTCTTCATTCAATCGTTTTAGAAGTTTCTTTACAACGAATATAACTGTAGTTGGGCTTAAACACAAGCCAATCTGGCATTTGCTTTCAGTCGAAACTTAAGAATGCGCCAAACTGTAACCTACATACATACATATGTACACAGTATGCGCGCATGAATGTGATATAAAAAAGTACGAATGGTTTTGAAGCTTCGCAATCTTTTTATGATCGGTAGAGGACGATTACGATGTCACAAAGTATTTCAAGCTATTTACTATTCCATATTACTTAAATCATGTCGTCACAGAGAAGCCACGTGTTGACATAGAAATAACACCTACATGCAAGCGATGTATGTATATGTGTTTGTGTGTATGATTTCACATCGACTATCAATTGCATTGTTTTTTCAGCCGGAAACTTTCCAATTGCGGGCGCGTGAACGTCTGTAGATAAAATTTACAAAGCTTTTGTACACGCACACCTATATCTATCTTCATACGTGCAGATGTACGTACATATGTATGTGTGTAAGTACCTGAAAGAGCACCTGCTGCAAAACTGATCTAATTCTGAATGTCAATCGGTGGCTGTCGTGACGTTGTTATCGTTCACAAGTTCGTAATGACATTGCCATTAGGACACTGCACACATAACATTCACGTTGAAAAGAATATTGCATGTGCATGTAAATATGAAATACAGTATTCATACGTCCTTAGGTTTAATAAGTAAATGAAATTTTTAATCGTTGAAACGTTATGACAACACGAAAGAATTATTCTTGTATGTACTATATGTGTATGTATGTATTTAACATGCACAAAGTCTGTACGAACACAAGCAGAATAAAATAATATCAAAAATCTGAAGCCATTGCACCAGCAATGCGCTGTTGCCAACTTAATTACAAGCAATGTACAAATTGATATACCGTGCGATTTGAAGACTTACGTATATAATTTGCTGTTTTGCATTTTTTCCACAATGCCACACATGCGTTGCACGAAGTGTTTCGTCATTTCAGTTGTTATGGCGAGTGCGTCCATATCGCCTTGAGGTTTACTGCCTTGAATATCTTCACTGCCTGTAGTACCGATGTTAGTGATTTTATCCTGCAATGAAGCTCCGGATTCTGGTGCTTGGTTGCGAAAACGCCCGCACAGGCGGGGAATACTTAAAGGTTTCATCTGTTCCGTGGGAAGTGGATTTAAGGCATTCACATCGCTTATATTATGTGTATCCATGTTGGTGTTAGGCGAGTTTTGTGCAGCCTCCCGTTTCCGAATTGTATACTGCACAGTCTTTACAATTTTCTCCGGCATTCCATGCTCTATGAATTTCCGAATTTGATCACTTTGCATACCGGTACCGGAAGTTTGGCACATATTTTTGCTTTTTTTTAAATGGTTATTTCACGGGAATATGGTATGAGCGTCAGCATATACATAAGTGTATTTTTTGTTTATTTATTTTAATGCCACTTTACTCTTTTTGCTTCTTACAATTGTTAAATTTCGAAATTTGTAGGCACAGTGGTTGGAGTTTTTATTTAAGATTAAAGTGGTTATTAGTAGGTTTCGATCGATTCACTATTAATTTCGATAAAAGCCTTTTCACACTTGTTATTCCTTTAGTGAGTTTCCACTTTAACTGTCTCGAACTGACCGCACCGTAGCTTTCGCACGATACTTGGACTAGTCGAAGTATTGAACGCTTTTGATTCAATTATCACTGCAGTGAGGTTTTATATTCGTGCAATACATTCTTCGTTCACACCACCGTCACCAATATTGTCGAAGATCACATTGCCTGTCCGGAGAACATCAAACAACAACAATTCTGGGCTGTCATTGTTCGGTGTGGTGCGCATGACGCTCCGAGAACCTCAACCAGAGAACATAAAATGTAAATCAACTACTCTTTGGTCGGCTCTAGTACTCATTCGCTCAGTTGACTCAGATCGACCGCTGAATTGCCGAAATATAAGAGTTTCAAGTATAAAACGTAAATAAAAGCTTCTCTTGGTAGTTTGCTGTTGTGAAGTCATATATAGTACATACTTATATTCACATCTGTATACCCTTCAGACCATGTTTTTGAGCTCATCGCTTTGTCCCAGATTGAATGCCACCTTTTAATATTCCTAGTTTTATAAAATATAACCGATTTGATCACTTGTCTATGAGTTTAATACACATACATACGCGAAAGTTAAACTTTATAGGTATTAATATGTACAAATGTGTGCTTTAACTTACACGTTAAATATACGATGTTAGAATACCGCCATGAAATTACGTGAGATTTACAGCTTTCCAATATGGAAGTGATGGTACTTGTCTTTATTACCACCATTACCGACGTTGTGATTGTCATCATTCCTTCATGGGACGGCGTATTAATGTCATTTTACTTCCAAATTTTTTAGTGGCAAGCGAGCAAGTGAAGCTTTTCGAATGGTGCGCAAATTTATTTATTGTTCAGATTATTATATCACTATACATATGTATGTATGTTCCTATGTATATCATATATGTATATTCAGACTCATTTTTCAAAATAATAAAACAATTGAAATTCACAGCTGAACTCAACGGTTTCCTTTCTAAATTTTCTTAAGTACATCATTTAATTTGACAAAATTGAAATCATAGAGGATTGAATGAAGAAGATTATTTTACAGAAAAAAGTTACAAAGCCAGGGATGTATGTATACCCAATAATGAATATTATTTAATTTTATAGAAGAGTTTATATATACATACAAACGTACTATATGTACATACATAGGTACTCAAAATGCAGCCTCTGGTAATGTATTTGACAACTTACGCAACGTTAACCGTAAATGTATGCACTTATGAACGAATTTTAAGGATTACTCCGCTTGGGTTGTTCTTGTAATTCTATGAAAAGGTGTACAATTTAGATATTCGATTCATAGAAGTTCTTGACATTTTGGTTTAAATAATTTAATCTATATAGTATAAATTTGTACTTTATGAATCATGAGTAAATCAAGTACATACTTAGTTAGTTTCATTTAATTTCATATATGGACATTCATACGTTTTAATGGGATCCCCGATGTTTTGGTTGCTCAAGAATGTCATACACTCTGCGGTTGCGAAGTTTCCCACAATACATACATTCATACCCTTAATCCATAAATATAAGACAAATTTCACTATATGTTCATATCATAATAATTTTTTTAGGAGTAATTAAAAAAAAAAAAATAAAAACAATACATTTTGTTGCACGTAATATCATTACTTACTAAATGTAAATATTACCAGACATTTTTTAGTATATGTACATGCATGAATGTATAATGTAATATGTGAAATGTATGTGAATAATAATTAATTACCTGATTTGTAGACTAAATTTACTTCTGATGTTTAAAAGTATGAGTGTGGTCAAAATGACGTACAAAGGTAAATACAGTTGCTCATCATAACCGTATTTGGTGTCAATAGCAGCGTCATCTATAAGTATGAAAAAATCCCCATAGCAACGGATAGGATGGGTAAAACATTGTGTATATAATTATCAGCGGACATATACCTACATACATAGTACATATGTATATATTATATTTATTCGATTTTAGGGGGCCAATGCGGCCACGGGACGCATCATTAACGATCATATGAGCATTACGTATGTACACATAAGAATGAATGAATAGGTCTGTGACGAAAGCAAGCGAGCGCAGTCATACGTAGTTTAAAATCTTTACGAAATTTTTGTGAAATTATTGAAATAATTTCGCTGTGTTAGTAGTGCTCTAGATAAACAATCGCACAGTCGTTAATCGCGTAGTTTGGCGATAAGTTATTAGCAAAAACATATGTATGTATGTTGCTTCTATGGTTCACGTGAGACCTTGCGCGATTTCAATTCGTAACTTTTTTGTGCAATACCATGGAGGGAATTAGTGGTGAAAAGTAAATATTATTTCAACTGCTTTTCTCGTTGTTGTTGTAATATATTACTTTGTAGGAATAAGTGTGATGTTGTCATTGTCATAAAACCAAGGTCCATTTTTGCCGCGAATAATATGATTTGTAATTTATGGGTATTGAATCAGTTCTGGAGTTATATGTATGTACGTATGTGGAGTTATTCAAGCGCTCTGTGACCCAGGTATCAAATTTCACAGCTTTAATCATTCAATTACGTATGTAAATACAGAATGAAAATTTGAACATTATGTACATATGTATGTGTTGTAGTATTTTGCATTTTTTTCCCACAATTCAATGATGATAAGTAGAGCATTGACTTCATAAATGTACCTACATATGTACATATGTATGTGGAACTCGTATATACATACATTCATACATACATACATATTTATGAATTTCTTATCAAAATCCTGTTTGATAAGAAAATTATTAAAAATTTTTATTTAAATTTAATATTATCAAAACTTTTTCCTTTTACTAATATTAATATATCTAGTTATTTTCAATATATTTTTAACTCATTAAGAAACGATAATTACTGCAGAAAAAGTATTAGCGATTATTCGTTTTTAGATTAAACTAGTAAATTTGTTTTCACATCTTTTACTTAAAAAATGTATTAAAATCTAATTTGTATGGCTTGAAACATGAACAAAAGTATATAAAAGTTTAAAATTTTGCAACAAATATCTTGTATAACATATACTTAAGCAGCCTTCTTTTCGATAATTTAGATAGTCGTGAATCCAACAATAAAAAAATTTAGAAAACGGAACGAGATTATAACACTTTAATGTGGTATCACACATTTACTTATAATGAGTTTCTCTAATCGTTGTTGAAAGTTTAACAACGAAAGTTGTTGAAGGTTGAACCAGCAATCTAGAGATTCGAATTTTTGTCACAATCCTCTAACCGCACACGTGCCTATTGGTAAGGCTAATGAGTGTTCTATCAATTGTTGGATACACTTCATACAATATATCAATATGTGACAATACTGTTGGATATTTTGCGATTATTAAAAATATCATTACATTTCTCAAAGTTGCATCTTTTTGGTAACCGCCCAAAGTGTTATAAATTAATTCTAATTGAGTATCAAAATATTTCGTGTTGTGAACTAAAAATTTCTCATATGTGTATTGCTTTACCTACCGAGTGCTCATAATATATACATATGTACGTATTACTGTGGGCAAAGGATAGTAACACTTTTTACTCTAAATTTCGCGCAAAAAACCAATTTGTCGAAATATTTTTTTCTAGGTTGGTATAATTGTCATTGACATCTGTGCCAGATGTCACATCAAAATAATGTTGGAAAAGGCCTTCGGTGATAATTGTTTGTCGCGAACAAGTGTTTCTGATTGATACAAATTATTCAAATAGGCGATTAGTCTTTGATCTATGCTTACGTCGAGGAAACAGACGATCAATCGGCCGAATATCGTGAAAAATCTGAACCAAAGCCGAAACAACCACGTCAATGCAGGTTAAACATCAAGGTTATATTGATAGTCTTCGCATCGCATACTGCGTTGATTCCTTGTGACTTTGTCAAATTTTTAGCCAATATCTTGCCGCATTCACTAGATTTAGCTCCGTGTGATTTCTGGCTATTCAGCAAACTCAATCGACCGGGGAAATCGTTTTGAGTCAGTTGACGACATTAAAAGTGAATCGTGGGCACATTGAAGGCTAATCCGGAAATTGACTTTAACATCTGTTTCGAGGATTGGAAAAAACGTTGGTGCCAAGGGAGATTACTTTGAGAGGAACGAATAGATTTTGAAGATAAATTAAGAATTTTAAAATTATGACCAAAGTCATACTATTTTTTGCTCATAGTTGTATATGCTTGCTTGAGTGAGATATGACTTTTTAGTCTTTAGACTTTTAGACTTTTTACAGAAAATTTTTAATGAAACACTAGTCGATATGACTCTATAACTTTGGGCAGTTATGAAGAATTCTTCTTACTTACCTTTATAAATATGATTTGTCTGAATATTCTTTCTTACCCTAAATTATTGGTTTTTTCCATTAAATAAACAAAATGCGGTATGACCGTTAATGAAATAATTAATATTAAGGATTAGTGGCTAATTAGTAAACGCTTCATTCATGCTTAATGCATTTATTGAGATTCTTTAGTTTTGAAAATTCGTTTTCAAATACATTTTACTCCTTTTCTGATTTTTGTTGAGGGGTATTAAAACACGCCTACATGCATATGTACATATGTGTTTATGTTGACATACATACATATAAGCGTTCTCATTCCCACCATTCAAAGTATCGTAAACTATTCAATGCAAAAGCTATGCTCAGATATGCAAGTGGGTGGTTTGGACGGTGATAAAGGATGTAACGCGTTTGTCGGTGCAGGAGGGTTTGAGTGCGTTTTTATTGTTGCAGATTATTGTATGAGATTCTCCGCAAATTGTTTTGCTCTCCATCTCGATCGGCTGAAATTGTGGCAAATCTGAATATTGTCAGCATACTACCTCGTCGCGCTCAGGCTTATAAGATTACTCAGGGTGAGAAATGCTGGATATACCTTAAATTGCTTGGTGTTGGTAATTACAGTTGTCGGACAGTGGAATCGTTGGATCATTGGCCGGTTGCGAGTGGCGTACGTGACTCTGGTGTTATCAGTGATGTCTGCGCTGGCGATATAAGCACAGTTGCGGATCTTGAAGAGCAATTCTGTAATGCTTTTTCGCCTCGATATCGTTCGCTTTATGTTTTCTGCAGTCGGGTTTTTTATTGTCAGTTCATTGTTTGACTTTGGTACTTAAGAGGCAAAATCATTACTGTGCTATTTGGATGGCTATTAATAATCATCAATAGCTGTGGTAGGAATGTGTGCACATTAAATGCGATATTCACTTTCTTTAGTTAGCAGGATATTGTTAGATAAATTTCCTAGACGATTGTTTGGAGCATTCAATATGTGTCTCGAATTTTATTGTGTTATCTTCAGTGTAGTCAATGAGTGTGTATTCAAACTATAATGTTAGTATACATAATACGATCTTTGCTTGCCTACATATGTATGTACTTATTTCGTTTACCATATTCATTGTTTCTAATATTCTTAGTCAAATGAGAAATATAAAATATGAAAGCACAAGGATGCACCGTTATAAGAAAATCACGTTCTATCAATTTTATTTAAATAGCCCACATATTGACCGATATATGCGGTATAAAATGGTGTGGAAGTTCGAAAATCTTTATATTCGGTATATGGGGGTGAACTTGAACTTATTCAACTTATTTTCATATCTCACAGATTGAGCGATATTTTCGGTAAAGGATTAACTAAAGGCACTGGGGTCCACATATTCGGGGGTTTGAACATAGTATTTCGTTCGATAAGAGAATTTTTCGTGCAAAACTTTGCTATATTTTTTTTGTTATATTAATTGCGTCTTGATTTGTATACTGGAAAGTGAAAGGGACAGGCCACCTTAAAGTGAGCGGTCCGCCCATCGTCAAATTTTTGCTCCGACTCCTATAAAGTCTCCTCTTACCAACTCGAGAGTAAAATTTTTGGTCTCTATTTAGTTATTGAAACATCGTACTTTCAGTAGTTTTTAACAGTTCCGTTATATGGGTATTGGACGGGGTTATCTCCCGATTTCATCCACTTTTACAGGTTTTCGCTTAACGGCGAACCATCTACGAACTCGTTCTTCCTTTTTTGGCCAAGGAACACTCAATTTTTACTGCAGTTAGAGCTAACACAGACGGATAGACAGTCAGGTGGGTTTCAACTCGTCTCGTCAACCTGAATGATTTGCAAGTCAAACAAAATAGTTTTCCGTGAATCGATCGCGCAAAGGAAAAACGTTAATTTTTAAACGCACTTTGTATAATATATTATAGATCATATACTCACTTAATCTCATAACTATATTTGCTTTTATATCCGGTAATTCAAATGAGATACATGTGATATGGTATTAACTCAGCCTAAGGGTCTAAATTTAGTATATAGGGTGTATGAGAAAAATCCGTGAAACGACAATGTTTATAATAGGTATAAGGGGCTTAGCTCACGGTCTGGACTTCATTCATATTTAGTGATAACTTAAACCAAATTACAAGTAACATTATATGTACATGAACCTTGACGATTGACTGCAAAGTACAGTAAATCCTTATGGGTAGTAAGGCCCGTTAATGACCATACGATATGTTATTAAAAGAAAAATATGTTCTATGAGTTTCATTAAGAAATCTCGCATATTGCATATATTCAGTATAATTTCTACCCGAAGTTCCTAAATCTTTTTACTAGGTGTATGGGGCTAGGGGAAGTTTTGACCCAATTATATCCAAATCAGAAATATATTCTCTCCGAATTTCAATAATATATCTCCTACATTGACCGATATTTATTTGGTAAAAAGTCAGCCATATGTTAGATACTGGGGTCCACAGCTTCTAGCTTGCGCAGTTATGATTGGATTTTGGCAATTTTTAAACTCGAGATGTCATACTTTAAAGTCACTATATGTGCGCAGTTTTAATCCGATATCATAATTAGTCCTTCAGTTGCATACAGTAAAGTGAAGATATCAAATGGATTTCAAAACCACCGTAATATTGGAAAAGTCAGAATAATACTAGGTACCAAATTTGGTTGAGATTGTTTTACCAGATCCTAAGTTAACCCAGGCAATTATCAAATTCAAATTTCCAATTTCATTTATTGCGACCAAAAAGAAACAAAAATACAAATTATTTACAAAAGTAGAAAGTTATAACTTAAGACTATACATATTTTATCTTAAACAAACGTTTCCGAAAACAGATCTTAATCTAAAGGAAAAAAAGAAAAAAATTACAATAAATGCTTGCTCCCGACATTTTTAAATGTATTCTGAGGGCTACGACTCAGTCTTAAAACTAACTTAAAACTTAAATCTAATTAAAAAAGAAATCTTACAAGCTATAATAGCAAATAAAGCTTATGCTTAAACTAGCCCCTGTGCGAACCAGGTGTTGATTTTACATAAAAGTTTGAGCAGAAGGCTTTTGGATGATTAACATCATTTATTATATTTTCTTTACTAATACCAAGTGGAGACAAATACTTGCTGTTGACCCAAGTATGACTCGACTGCGACAAGATGCCATCAGAAATCAATGGATTGTCACAATTACGATCATGGTCGAAAAACCTTAATATTGCTCTTATTGCATATTTATTAAAAGGGAGTACTTTAGAATTTGAATAGATATATTTATTTGAGTATCTCTTTTTAAAATGAATGAAGTTTTTGTTTAAACAAAATCTTATAATTTTACGTTCAAATATTTCAATTTTTTTCATCAAAGAAGGCGAAAAATGAAACCAAATCGGCAAAGCGTACATTAAGACTGGACGGAGAGCCACTTTATAAATCAAAATTTTGGTTCTTGTGCTTAAACTTGTATTTTTCATTATCATTGATAAGGCATGAAAACGGTTATTACATTTTTTCTCCATGTCGTTAGCATGAAAATTGAATTCAAATAAGTTGGTGAAGGTTACTCCAAGATATTTCATTTGATTCTGAAAACGAATATTATGACCATTAAGATTTAGAATCAGGTCTCTACTCTCCTTTACAACCCCTCTAGGTCCTTTACCTGAAGCATTTCTGATGCAGATAGGTACAGTCTTGGCCTCATTTATCTTAACCCCCCAATATTTGTAGAAATTATTAATTTTTTCTCGATGATTCTCCACCATTCGCAATGCCAAGGTAGGGAATTTGTTATGAGCATAGACAAAAGAATCATCAGCATACAGAATACTTAATGAATTATTGTGACTATGTGGAAAATCAAACATAAAAATATTGTAAAGCAAGGGAGCTAGAATAGAGCCTTGTGGAACTCCACAATTGCAAACTCCAAGATCCGAGGAACAATCATTAATAAGCACAAAAAATTTCCTATCTGACAAAAAACTTGAAATAATCTTAATAATACCATGATCAAAACCAATCTGAACAAGCTTAAAAATAAGCCCTCTATGATAAACACGATCGAATGCCTTTTCGATATCTAATGATATTGCTACAGTACAAAGTTTATTCCTTAAATTTACCAATACATCATTGGAGAACTTAAAAAGTGCATGTTGCGTAGAATGTGCTTTTTGGAAACCAAACTGACCAAACAAACGGAAAATATCCATTATTAAGCAATTATTGAATATAATAAGCAGGCCAATTATCGTTAATACCATCCCGGATATATAACTTAATGTCTAAGACGCATTTAAGCATTTTCTTTCGATTCGGAGGGGATACGGAAAATATTAGCCCTGAGAAAATTTATTTGATTAACCTTTAGTGGTTTGGGAGTTAGTAGTTATGGTCCTGTATATGCCTTCGATTAATTGCGCTCCCAAGTGAGAACCACTGCCACGCTCACAAAACGCAATTAAACGAAAATCTTTAAAGTGCCATAAATAAGCCACTGTAAAATTGGTTGAAATCGGGTGATAACCTCGGCCATTAATAATATAATGGTCCTTTTAAAAACTAATATAAGCGCAATAAATCAATCAAATGACACAAGAGGATTTTTTAGGAGTAGGGGTCAAAAGCGGACGATGGGCGTGGCACCGCCCACTTTTTTCGGTGAAAAGCCACATTTCAGAACCTACTTGACCGATTTCGACCAAAACAAGGAGATAATCCAATCGGACTGCAATCACGCCTACTTCCCATAAAATCCAACTATAAATTTCATCTGAGTCTTTCAAAATACCAAATATGTGGATCAAAGTTCTATTTGCGAACTTTTTATCGAATATATCGTGAGATATGGTAAAGAAATTCGGAGATGATCCTTTCTGTGAGATATATTATAGAAATTCGGAGTTAATTCTTTCCGAATAATAGTGTGCCTATATGTCAAAAATTGTTTGAATCGGATCAATATTTTCGAACTTCAAGTTGACTTTATGCCACATATTGCTGTACATATATCGGCAAATATTATTATTGTTATTTTAATAAAATTGGAGAGGTGTGCTTTTCTATTAACCTTATGCAAATGAAAGTATTTTCCTAGAAAGTTGCGAGAGTATGAAATGCTCGGTTATATCCGAACTTAGCTCTTCCTTACTTGTTAAATATAAAGTTTTGCTAGCTTTAATTGCTGTAAGGTGCAAGAGTATAAAGTATTCGATTCAATTCTTACAGATTCGTAATCCTTAGATACTGCAACAGTGGAGAGAAATAGCCGAATTACCACTTTTACGGGGACACTTCGGCACATAAATGACCGTTGTATGAGTATGGGATGTGTGTCTAATATGAAAAAGCTTATATTTATTATGAGAGCTGGTCTCTGATCATTGGAAGTGAGAGCCTAAATCAGCTGTTGAACTTTGACAGTGGAGTTGAGGAGATTTTCACGTTTTGCAATTCGAAAAAGAGGGACGGTCAGTTTGAAATTCCACGAAAAAATATGTGAACGGAGAGATTTATTGCCACTGTTCAAGATCACTGACAAAAAGCAATGAAAATTAAAGATGACGCGAAATTGAAATGTATGTGATGAAATCTTTTGTGATGTTTGCTGTGATCAATTTACAATTGAAAATGGTAAAAAAATTCAAATCAGTTGTTTTAATATATCATAAAATCACAAAACAAGTTTTAAATAGTTTCTCCATATGTTAAACGGATATATACATACATATATAATAATTTTTATAGTTAGTAAATGTTACGGGGTTTTAATTTAAATGCCCAAAAATTATTATTTGGCTACAATGCTAAATCTTATTAAAAACACTAGTTTTGATGCGCTCTCAATCTGGAATAAGTTGGCATCCGTTAACCTCTGGTAAATACAATCCAACAGTTACTTGGAGGTGGGGGTTCAAATTTCTATAAGAGCCCTCCATTTGTTGGATAACAAATCTGTCAGGGACGTAAGAGGCGGATATGTCGTAACGTATTTGAATTTAAAAGTGCTGCGCAACTAAGATTACGCACTGTCATTGACATTCTTATATGCAAGCACTGACGAACAAGTTTAACGTTTCATTTTTCTTGAATAACAATGAAGCGCAATGAAAATGATCATGTCATAACGCATAACCGATAAATATTAACTATCCAATGAATATAGTATATACATACATGAACCCATGTAGTGAATTTAAGTTTATATTGCGATATCTTTCTTAATTATTGACTTTTATTGAAAATTTATATAAATTAATATGATGGTACGACACATATGTGCATATGTATGTATGTATGTATAGTTTCGATTATTTGTCGAAGCTGCATACTTTCATTATGTACAATATTATAATTTTTATTATTGTACAATATTATAATTTTTCGAAATGCGAAAATGATCTTGGCTACTAAATATGTATGTACGTATTTTTTATAATTACGTGAATGTATTTTGACTATATACATACATACAAAAATTTTGATATTCTCATGTATGATATATGTATCTATTAAAATATTTTTATAAATAGATAATATTTTTCAATATTAAGATACGTATATATGATATAGGTATGTATGAAAATATTTTTGTAAATATTGTTTTATATTCTTAATTAATGAAGTATATACAAAAAGAATTGCGGATTTCATAGATGGCTTCGAATGCTTTCAGGTATATGCCAGTTTATTTAAACCCCTTCGTGTGACGAGACATCAGTTCAAAAAAATTTTGAGTTGTATGAAACTAATCCGATCGTTGAAATACCAGGAAGTGTATGCGCAAGAGAAAATAACCAAAGTTGACAGTCTATCGCTCGTTCTGTCTGGAAAGTAAGTTGAAATAACACGCCCAAAAGTTTTCTTTGAGTTATCTTCTTATGACAATCTACATATATGATATATGTATAGAATGCCAATAATATTTGGCAAAAGACATGGAAAATTAAAAGCATTTCCATTAAAACTGAACAATATTATTTTCTTATACTCCTTACATAGGTTGGTTGTATCGCAGAATCAGAGGGCCTTACATATAGTGTTTTCTCATCAGTTCCTAGATTCGCCGGAATGGTTTGGAGTATCAACCGATGATTACTTTCAGGTACATTTTAATGTCGCACTAAAAACTCTATGCACCTACGAGAATATTGCAATCGAAGTCATTCACTTAGGTTAGGATGCACCTGGTCCCTACGTAAAAATACTATAGAATATGGAATAGAAATACTTATTTACATTAAGTGTAAAATTGCCAATCCAATTAAGCCAGGAGCGTTTATAACGCTTGCTACATAAATGCTTCCTATCTAAGTGAGTTGCTTGTGTGTGCATATTCATATGTTTTATTGAAAATATATACACAGAGTTATAGCTTATTCCGCTTTGTTAATCTCCAAAATGTTTACAAAACAAATGCGTACATACATCAGGTATCTATTATGGCTATGGAGGAGTCACGTGTTCTTATTTGGCATCGTGACAAATTAAAATTATCGATAATGGCAGAACCATTTTTACAATCAGTTTTTGATCACATTTTGGGCCGCGACGTTGTGAAGAAGTTGATGCAGGTCACACAGGTTGGTGTTTACCATTCTTATAACTTTTTTATCTACTTTTCGAACATTCTTAGGTAAGCGAATCCATAGCTAGTAATGGATTTTTACCATCGGGCAGTTATGATGATGCCGAAGACAAGCCCATGCTGATCATGAAGAAGAGTGTGGAAGGACATGGCCTAACGGCATTAATAAATCGCCAGCTTCAGGGTAAGTTCATGAGATTATTAGAATTTGTGCTTTTCGTGATTGTACTCGTACACGAGCTTAGTAAAGTTTGATTGAAAAACATTTTCGTAAGTAAAGACACAACGGACACTTGTTAGCAAATACTTACAAACATTAGATATACACATAGTTTTATTATATTATAGGTATCTACATACATATGTACGCATTAATGAAATGTATAAATTGGATATTCTTATTCTACTCTTAATTAGTTAATTAGTTATCTTCGTAAGGCATACTGAGTAGTAGTAATAGTATGTATGTACATATGTATTTGTAGATAATTATTTGCATCGCTTGATTCATTCGATTTATATTTGTAATATATGTACGTATGTATGTATGTAAATATGTTACTTTTGAATAAATCATCTAGTTTTTTGTTATGTTTAATTTTTTTGTTGTTAAATATTTTACATAACTATTTTATGTGTTTTTATTCGGTACATTGTACGTAGATGAATAGTAAACATTTATTAACAATTCGATAAAGATTTCAACCACTTCTAAACAGAAAAAGGATGATGGTAAGGTTGAAATCGGTCTACTCAACGGGACCACCCACATTTTCCAATAATTAGATTTCCGCTAAGCGTATTTATAAAATAACGGAACAGAAAAATATCTAAGTTCATTCAGAAACAAACCGACCAATCTGAAAGATCTTTTAATGTGATTTGGGTAATACAATGTGTACCATATACATATGTATGTGTATGTATGTATATATGTATATTTTTATAATCTCGCAACTTGTTGCTACAGAATATAACGGTTGTTTATAACACCATATACATATACATATATTAATGATTAAGACGACGGGACAATTTGAAATCCGAGTGACTGTCTGTTCGTCCGTGGAAGCTATAACTAGAACAAACGGGTATCTTGATGAAACTTTGTAAACATGTTTTTTGGCACCAAATGCCGTTAACCGAAAACCAAAAAATGCCATATCTAAAATGCAAATGATGATACAAATTTGTAATTGTGTACAGCGAAGTTTTTAAGAAATGGGCCCCGCTTTTGATCCCTACTACGTTTGATATAAGTATTTCAAAGTCCTCTACAGCTATTATAATCAATTTTGTCAGAACAAATCTCCATCGACGTTGTGAAAATGAGCAAAATGATCTCCTTATTGCAAACTACTAAACATGGGATAACTTACTAACTAAATAAGATAGAAGTTTTAAATTTTTCATATCAAAGCTCGGCAATGGGTTAGGCACCACCCACCTTTTAGAAACCTATATCCCAAGAACGGCTCGACCATTTTTAACTCAACCCGGAACTTCTTATATTACGGCGTGATCAAGAATTAATGAATATATCACGATTAAACTTAAAAAAATAATGCCTTTAAAGTATGCTATCTCAAGTTTACATATGTATTTAGTTAGTTAAACTGCTTTTATCACAAAAATTTCAGACACAAAGTAAAATCTATTAACGGAACTAAGTAAGTCTATGGCCCATAATATAAGTAGTACTTTGATACCAAATATGTATGTATGTATGTATTGTACTCCATTCACGACTTCGCCGAATAATGAATATTGAATTCTTTCGCAACTATTTTCATACTCTTGCAACCTGTGGCTTCAGAGTATAATAGTTTTGTTCACATAACGATTGTACGTGTCACCTAAATATAATCGAGATAGATATAGGGTTATATATATATAAATGATCAGCATGACGAGAAAAGTTGAAATCCGGGTGACTGTCTGTCTGTCCGTCCGTGCAAGCTGTAACTTGAGTAAAAATTGAGATATCTTGATGAAACTGGTATGCGGGTGCCTTAGTATAAAAACAAAATTACGAATTCATAGATGGGCGTAATCGGATCACTGCCACGCCCATAAAACGTCATTAAATGAAAGCCTATAATGTGCCATAACTAAGCAGTAAATTAAGATCTCAATGAAAATTACAAAGCATGTTTTACTCATAGCAGTGTATCTTTGTGCTTAAAATAAATAAAATTGGGCAAAAACTTGACCTGCCCTCCCATATAATTAATATCAGGAGTTTCGAACATCCGGCTGACTTTACTCAATATGACTGGTGATTGTATGTGAGGTGCCTTTAATGAAATCTAGGGAACATTTTTCTTGATATGTGGCATTATAATAGTAAAATCGGGTCAATACTATCCTAACTTCCCTGTAATACATATAATGATTTTTGTTTTTCTAACAAACCTTATGTGTCCGTCAGCGTATTAGTTAAAAAGAGTATATGTATGTATGAAATTGCTTAGATTCCGATCCTCTAGTTGACGCTTTACATCTTAAGGTATTTCCTGTAACTACACCCAATTTAACATAAGAATTTAGATAAAATAATCACATCCAAATGTTTTCGGTTTTACGTATTTTGTTTTTGTGATTGTCCTTTAAAACTTTGTATGTATGTTTTTGTGTTATGCAGATTGTAAAAGTGCTAACTGAAACATCCGACTTTGGATACCTTTGCCTCCAGAAATTTAGGAATATGTACATATATTATGTACAATTTAATACTCTCAAAAGTAAACTTCAAATTATCGATGGGTTCTTATAATTATCGTTTGTTTTATGTATATATAATAAATTGAGATGAAATGATACATACATGCTACTGTGATTAAATTGAAATGTGAATTTATACTTCGCGTGTTTTTCGAATCGGTCAATTTTTTTTCTTTAAATTGGTAGTACCGTTAGTGACATCTATGCTATATTTCACGTCAAAATATTTCTTAGTATTTGAGATACGCGTCGTTTTGTGAAGCTCTAAAAGTGAATTCTTCGATGTTTACTATTTCTGAATTTATTCAACAAAGAAGTGCAATAATGCACTCCCATACTGCATTGGTTATTCGTGATCATTTCGCCACATTTTCAACTATGTAATATCGCGCCGCAACCATCGCATTCGCGTGATTTACCTTCATGTAACTTCTGGCTATTCAGCAAATTCACATGACCACTTCGAGGACGGCGTTTTAGCTCAATTGAGAATATAACAGCTGAATCGAAGACGGCTCTGATGGCCATCACGACGGAGGATTTTTCAAAGTGCTATGATGACTGGAAAATTCGTTGGCATAAGTGTATTGCAGCGGAAGGGGATTACTTTGAAGGAAATGAAATGAACAAAATTCACCTTTCAATTTGATCACAGTAGTATATACTATTTATGTATGTATGTTTATATTAATTTCAAAGCATATTCATATGAAAGCACATCCGAATATATTTTTATTTACCCCATTTGATTTCCTCATGTCTTACATTTATTTATTTATACTTTGTTATTGTTCTATTTTAGAAGAGCATGTACCTTTACTTGGCCGTACCTATAAATCTAATACACTGCATATGGTGTCAAATCAGCCAGTGCAAGCGCCAAATCAAAAATCTGCTTTATCATCTACTCGGCATAAAAGTGTCGTACGCAAAGAGTTAACGTCTCCATGCTAATGGACAATTGATCACTCAGGTTAAAAGCGATGCGATCGAGCGCAGCAGAAACGCAAACTCACACGCAAACGTAAATTTAAAGACGAAATGCATTTGCTGCGTAGACGCTATATTGCCGCCAACACCAATGCTTCCACCATCGCCCCAACTATCAACGGCCATCATTCATATACCCACCATTCATTGCTAATATTCATCTGATCACACTACAGTTTTCTTAAGTTCGTGCACAACACGTCATATGCACCTCATATGTACTGGATATGAGTTATTCAAAAAATTAGTTTTTCAAAAAAACACAAATATTGTAAACTTTTATGTCGCCATGTTATGTTTTTTAGTTTGATTATTTTTAATATAAAAAAATGTAGTTTGCTGTAGAGCGATGGAAAATCAGCTCTAAAGCTCATAATAACTGTTATTATTAGATCTATCCCAGAAGCGGCATCTAATGAATCGAGTAAATAATTTGAAATATACCAAAAAGTTGAAACACAAATATATGATAACTCTTGTGTAAACTACATATCGTCACCTAAAATGCAAAATAACGTATGATCAAAAAATTCGAAATTGAGTATTTTAGTGATTACGATTCACTACTTCAAATTACATACGTACAGGTACTTATGCCCAACATTTGAAAGTTCTGCCATCAAATATAATCCAGTTTTAACCAATATTTAAAATTTGTTACATATCATGTTTCATTTTGTATCGTGTTTCATTTATTCCCCTATAAATTTCTGTAAATGTTGTTTCGTTATTTTGCATTTTAGGTGACGATATATGCCTACTTTTTAGTATAAAGATATGTATGTAAATAGGTACATATATGTATGTATGTAAATATTAAAGTTGTATACTATACAAAACTTATTAAAGCGTCTAGAAGCTCAATTTTGCGAGTTTGTGTTTAATATATAGTATATGTAACTACGTAGAAATAAATGTAACTACTTAATGACAAATTAATGGAATGAGAAGGTTAATACGTTTCTTGAATATGCTTCACTCTCAGTTAGGAAATACATAACTTAACTCAGTTTGCGATGCTGCTCAACTATTTACGTTTCTTTGTACGTACATATGTCACTTTTAAGTTCAAGTTTGCATTAAATGAAAAGGGCTTTCAACTTAATAATTCATTATTACAATATAATTCAGTGCTTATCATTTTATTACTGGTAATATTAAAGGAGTGTTATCCTTTTTTTATTAAAAAGCTAATAACGAGCATTAAATACTTTTCTAATAACCGAAAATACGTTTATTTTAATTTTTAACAACTTATCTTACCAACATCCATAAGTTTAGAAAACATACGTACATTTTTTCTTATACCCCTCGTATGAATTGACGTTAAAGCAATTTAACTTCAGATCAACTAAGCTCTTTTTTGATTTTACGAACTTCACTATTTGCTGTGTTGCCAATCGAGAAAGTGAAGATTTGACATTTTAGTTAAGCAGCTGAATATTTTATAATATAAAAAATCAAAGTTTTTGCAATTCTCGAAAAAGTGAAAAATATTAAAGTCGACATTAGTTCTATTAGTTACGATGCAAAAAATTTTGAGGTCAAAACTGAGTCCAAAAAAAACAAAAGGGCGGACATGATTTTAACATTGGGTTGCCGCAGATTACGATATGCTACATCTGTATGTTATATGGTTGTTAAGATGGTTTTAAATATTATGTGCGCTGTGGTTAAAACACAAATGTCTTAAGAGGAGCAAAACGCTTTAAAAATTTAATTTTACTCAAAAATTGCTTTGTCATGGAAAAAGACTTTTGGATGAATATAGGCATGTTTGTTTTCCAAATAGATATTTTCGAATTGTTACCACATCGCGGACAGTGCTTATGATTTAATAAACACATACAATCAGCTTCACTACTTTATATGTATGTAGCTACTTTCGATGGAAGCATTTGAGTCTTTATTGCGGTTTAGAAATATTTAAATTCAAAAAATATACAGACATATTTATTATTTGAATATTACAAATTATATTTATTCTTTTGTTTAATTTAAAATTTCTCTTGTTACCGTTTCTTTTCTCACAAAAATGTTGCGTTAATATACCACCAGCCATACCGAGGATATCAAAGTACTATGATTGCGGTAAGTTGATTAATGCATGCTTGTGCATGTGTGTTTGTATGAATACATGTATGTATGTACATAAGCATATTTTCAACTTTATACATGAACAAATATGTGTTTCTTTTTCTTGTTTGATTTTTAGAACGCACCTCGTAGAAGTTTGATTAATTAGTAATTGAAACTTAATTACTATACTTGTAAATTAAGGAGGAAGAATATAGATTTTTATTGGATTAGTGTGTATTAATATTAAAAATTATGTTGACTATTATAAACCACAGATTACAAATTCGGAATATATAGAAAATGAATGGATCATCTACAAAAGATAAAGTATTAGTCATTGAACGAACTAAGAAGTGAAACCTTCTTAGTGCACATTATTTCGTTATTAATTCGCTCTGTTGCACTTCATATATAATATACAATAATATTTATGAATTTATATCAACGATTTTTTTCGATTTGCATCTTTTTGTTTGAAATATATTTTCTGATCATTGTAACATTTTTCATATATGATAGTGGAACATAAGTAATTTAAGAGTCTATGATAATATACGTCTAATGCAAATTTCCGAAAACATCTCTTACACATTTACATATCATTATCTTTAATCTTGCCATTATTTGTTTTTTTTTTTCACTAATTACACTTAAAACTCTTTTGCAGCGGGTGATCCTAACTCCTGGCGATTAGGTAGAATTGATGAGACTGACCATGAGACGGCTGTGTGAGTGTTACATATATATAAGTATATGTATCCCAGAGATGCAACAGCGTTCATACGAGCAAAGTATATCCCAGCCCTGGCTTAAATAGATATGTATATAAAGGCAGAGTAATTATATGTATATTGTGAATTGATGTAAATCAAGGGTGGCAATGGAGACAAAGTGCGAATGGAATTTTTCTAAGTATTACTAGCAAATAAGAAAATTATATAATTCTTGTATTGTTTGTACAGTAACGACAAAAATCTAAATACATAAATTCGATTATAGACAAAGTAACGAAATTTTAAATATATATATATATGTATATATATATATTTATATACATATATACATATGTATGTATGCAAGATGTATACTAAAAAATCATACCAACATTCTTCTGTAAATTCAAAGTTTAATATTCTTTAGCATAATTTTAAAATATATCAGGGCAGTTGGAATTTTTATTTTTTACTCAATTTAATTTATTCTGTTCACATTTTCAGTTTTAACTATTGATTACATTATACGATAAAAACGAGTTTTTTCTGAGCATTGAACGAAACCAATATTTTTCGAGAGATTAAGTATAAAAGCCCGTTTTGTGTTTTTTGAGTTTAATTTCCAAAAGCGTTATAAGCCTGTTTTGAAATGTTGAATTTTTATTTCGTTTTTATAGGGTAACTTTGAAAACCCATATTTTTTTGTCTTATAACTCAACCTCTCCAAAAATATAGGACTCGTCCAATGCCCATCCCCCTTTGTACCCTTTTTTATGACATAAGTTACACAATTTGGTTTTGCATACGCATCTGTGTAGATATCTATTATATATATGGAGTAGCAAACATAGGTTTCATCGATTATTTATTTAATAATAGATACAGTGTAATATGCATATTAGTTTTACTCTCACCAAGTATATATACGTATATATTTATGTTTATGGCAATAGAAATAACGCATAAGAAACCTTTAGTAATTGGTAAGATGGTTTAAAAACTTTCAAATTGAGAACAAAACTTTGGCAAACTTTGGAATAAGTTGTAAACACCATTTATTAGTATTTTAACTTATTATTTTTTTTTAATATTTTTAATACCTCGAAGGACAACCCAAAAAGTCCGGAAAATATTTTTTTAGCGTCTTTCACGTTTAGACATCAAAATAAGTTCACAGGAATCTTATAAAATATGCATGCAAAAATGAAGTTATAACGTAAAAAAGTATTACAAAATATTAGAATTGTGAGCATTTATTTATTTTATAAATAAAATAAAAAAACGACAAATATACTTTTTTTAAATATGAACAAATAAATTATATTTACATATGTCCTTTTTTGAACTTAATTCATTACTTGCATATATAATTTTTTATAATATCTTGTGATGCTCAACCCGAAAATTAATAAATATATGAATCTTTGAATTCAAATTTTGTAGATCTGTGTTATACAAAAAGTTTCTTGAAAACAAAAAAAACGGTAAGTTCATCCATCGTAGTTATAATATACATCACAGGCGCATTTTTTATAACATAAAAGGGTATCAAAAATCTTTATCTGGATTTTGCTTAGTCAGTTTGAATGGCAGCTGTATGCTACAGTGATCCAAAATAAAGAATTTGTTCCGAAAAAGTAACCTTGTCTTAGACAATAATTTATATATTTCGTGGAGATATCTTAAAAAAAATTCAGTTTGGCAGTTATATTATATCGTCATCTCAAAAATTGAAGGACTAGCTCACGTACAGACAGCCGAACTTGGCTAAATCGTCTGAACTTGTCACGTTGATCAGATTAATAATACGCTTAAGGTTTTTCTTATGAGTGTAGCAAACTTCGTGACAAACTTTGGGTGCATAAGTTCGGGTGCTTTTTACCTTTACTTATTGAGACCACTGATTATATACATGCATATGTATGTATTCATATACATAAATATAACTGCTTTAGCATATGGTTCAGTGTAATATATAGTATAATTTGGATTTTGTTAATATTATGTAGAGGTGAAAAATGTTACGTTCGCATAAATTGTTTTGATACAAGCCCAAAAGAATATACATATTTACACGAATGTTCATAATTATGTTTATGAATACAGATGATATGCAAATAAAAAATTATTTCATGTTATATTATTTGAACGCGTTTTATCTAAAACAAGGATGCCCACATGGGTCGTTGCAAAAACTTGTTTGTTTAAGTTTTGTGTTTATAATGTATTCCTAGTCACAAAAAGAACAGAAGTTGTATTTTATTAAATGTTGTATATTTTACAAAATTGTTTGTATTTAGGAAGGACAAATATATATATAAACATATATGAATGAAAAATAACTCAACTTTTTTCAATAGAGTTGACCAAAATTTTTAGACCTGTAGCCACATAACATCAAAATCAACTTAGATTAACATAATGCTCAGAATGAAAACAATACTGCAACTTCCTATATATTTATACTGAACTAATGAATTCGAGCCAATGTCAGCCAGGACAGGATTAATGAATGACAATGATCACTTTAGTTTGTTTCCGTTGAGTCCCAGCGAAAAAGAGGCGATAGGGCAAGTCAATTTTCTTGCTGTGATTTTTTTTTTTTGCGTATTGTTAGTTTTTTAAAACCCTCCTGAAATTAATAAGACTTACAAATTGTACGCAACTTTCCTTACACATTTTATGAAATCTTGTCCGTTTACAGCGATAATCTGAACGAAATACTACCATAATTGTTCCCTTGTCCGAACATTGTATTGTGTTCTTGTTGTATGGTGCCGAGTCCTTAACCGTGTCCGTTATAAGAACAATCCGTAATAGGGAATTTCACTATATACTCATACAAATTCGTATTTATCCATATGTTTGGACAATTTTTTAACATAATAATTTGGCATATGTACATATATATTCTTATATACGACCTTAATGTTCAATTTATATCTTTCTTGATGTCGCATTTTGAAAATTAGTAGCATAAAATGAAAAAATTGTATTTGGCATTTCGTAATTAAAAATTTTTCAAGACCACGCTATTTTAATGCGCTTGGTTGCTATACTCAAATATTCATCAGTGAACGGGTTAAGATGTTTGTACCCACATAGCCTGGGCTTTTCGGAAGTCGAAACGATAGATGTCGGCGATAGTTGAGTATTTTCCGATTCATCAGTTTCCATTGAAGTGATACTATTATTTTTCAAATGCTGCCTGTTTGAAGTAATATATTCCAATTTACCCCTGACACGATGTCTTTCCCTGCGGGCTAGAGGTAGCGCAAACATTTTGTATAAACGCATTAGTTCATCGTGGGACATTTGCTGAATATTTGGTACGTTGAGTTGGCGCTACGGAAGAATAAAAAAATATAAGGAATTTATAATGCCAAACATTTTCAGACCGCACCTCTACTAAAATGGTCAACAACTCCTCTCGTGTTAATAAATCAACAAACAAGTAGTCCATTTTTTCCGCGAATATTTTTCATATTTTTATACAAAATTGCAAAATGAAGATGAAACACAAATATTCAAAAAATCCTAATATTTAATTGCATTTTTATATTCAATGCAATAATAAAAGCGCCTTTCACTTACATATATTATTGTTGACAACCAACAAAACACTTAGAGACGGTCGATCGGAAGTTTCGATTTATCCGATAAGAAGTTTCGATATATTGTAAAAATCTACTTTTTTCACAAATGTATTTTTTTGGAAAAAAAAAATATTTCAATTTCAAGACTAAAACAATTGTTACGTAATGCATACAAGTAGATGTAAGATGTAGGTATTTTGTTAGAATTTATATTTATGCGCAACAGAACTTAAAATTCGATACATTGGCATTTCATCTTCACGGGCATTATGCGACCAAAACTACATATGTATGTATGTGCATGTCGCCCCTTCAAAATTTGTGTGGACCTAAAAAGAGATCTGTCACAACCACTAAAATGATAGTTGCAATAGATGGCATGAAATATATATAGAAATAAATTGCTAAATATTAGTAATGTGCAGCCGTCATTAGCAAATTTGCAATTGCTAGCAATACAGCTTATGTTAGGGATGGTTTCCATTTAGCATTTTTTTGTAGTCGCCTTGGATCATTATACCATAAGATGACATTTTCTGTCAGAATTTTGTATAGTTAAGTTTCATTTTTAGTTTATGTCCGTGTTCACTGAAATTTTAAATGAATTGAATTTGAAAGGTTAAAATTAAATATAAAAATATATCACGACGTAGATCTACTGGAGCATTAACATAACATATATTAATCGATTTATAATGAAATATTGGCAGCACTTTTCACTTGACTTTCTTCTTATTTTGTTGTTGGTAGCACATCTGGCATGTCTTTTAAGTGAAACGTAAACGTCCTAAAATCAAAATTGTTCTAATATATCTGATATACCACCATAATTTGAAATAAAATGTTTAAAAAGTGAGTCATATTCTCCTGAATATTTTTTTTGAAAGTGTTTTAATTACTGATATTATAGGTTTGAAGAAAAGGAAAGTGTTTCATCACTGCAGCAACTGAAGTCTTCAGTGCAGAAAGGAATCCGGGCAAAGTTGTTAGAGACATATCCTTTATTGGAAACGCATATTGATTTGATATTGCCAAAAAAGGATTCATATCGCATCGCGAAATGGTTATATAAATTTTCTGTTAGAAATTATTAAGGTTTAAAATAAATCTAATTTTAGTCACGATCACATTGAACTTTTAGTTACGGGGAGCGGTGAAATAGCTTTCTTCCGGCACCGTGAGAGTCAATGGATGCCAACTTTGAGATTACTTCATAAATTCCCATATTTTGTAACCATGCAGCAAGTAGACAAAGGCGCCATACGTTTCGTTCTAAGTGGAGCTAATGTAATGTGTCCCGGTCTTACATCACCTGGAGCACTAATGACGCCTGTTGATAAAGGAACTGTAGTTGCTATAATGGCTGAGGGCAAGGAACATGCATTAGCTATTGGTGTTACCACATTATCTACTGAAGACATGTAAGACGCATATTATATTGGGTACTTTTTAAATTCAATATTATATTGTTTCAGTTCGAAAGTCAACAAAGGCGTGGGAGTAGAAAACTGCCATTACCTTAATGACGGCCTGTGGAAGATGAAAGTTGTTAAGTAAAAATTCCAGACTGAAATGACTAACTATGGCTAGTAATATTAAATGTTGATTTCTTAATTAAATAAATTGTTTTATTTTATTGGATATGTTCACATGAATTTGTTATCGCAACACACATTCCTTTAATCTATAGTTTATTAAATAAGATTACTTAACAGCAATTTAAGACAAAAAAAACGTTTCCACGATAGTCGGGGTTTAAGTAACCGGATTCTTATCCGGCCAAGGACTATCAACACGGCACCAAGCCTCGAAATAAGTTCTGAAATACTTTCTGCCGCTATAACGAAAAACATTAATTTGGTGCCGAAAATGATAGAAGAAAAGAAAATTTGGGGTTTGAAATTGAGAGTAATCCTTCCAACTAAATTTTCTAAATGTAAATCTTTTTGAGATATGATTCTAATCTTCTCCTATCATATATTTTGAAAATGTTCGGTTCATTGGTAAAATAATGTATACGTTTCTCGAAGTCAGCCTTTCAATCGGATTATTTGCTATTGAAGTTCGAAATTGAGCTTATTTCAAACACACTATTTATGATGTGTAAATTCTTAAAATGTAAAATTTTTCCAATGATTTCAAAATGTAAATAACATTATACGGTTAAGTTTATACATATGTACATGAGAGATTCTACAGAAATTCAAAGTTGGATATTCGAAACAATAAATTATATATTGGGATTTTTAGCTGCCAGCATAAGTATATGTAGGCAATTTGTAGAAAATGGTTTAAGTTCCTAAAAGTTCCCTTTCTAACCAATCAAGATGAGTAGGCATTACATCCGTTCCCACGACAGTCGGGTCTACGTAACCGGAACGGACCGGATTTTTATCCGGCCAAGGACTGTCAACTCGGCAGAATTCCAACAACAATAACAGTAGGCATTTTAGAACTTTCAATATGTACTTTCGCTTTCGAAAAGACTTGAACTAGGATATTCATTGTATATAGAACGAAGTCAACCAAATTAACGGATTTTAGAAAGTAGGGGTTGGTAAATTTAAGTACCGATAATTTTTCGACAAACTTGTTTTGAATAAAACTTATGACCATTTAAGTTCATTTAACCGATATATGCTTCATCAAGTGTAAAATTGGAGATCCACATATTCGATTTTTGAATCAGAGTTTTAAACCTCACGCTTTGAGTTTAATTGAATTGTGTTATGATACTTTATATTCTATAAACTCTGATGATTCTAGCTCTCAAATAAGATGCAATGGGACTGTAAGTATTTAAGCGGATTGGTTCGTTATTTGGGGAATACACAAACACAACGTATATCATGTGAGGTACGCTTAAAGGTTTTTTATTGACTTTAATTATAGGATTTAAATTTGCGAAATATTTCAACATAATTGGACTTTATTTGCTTTGATACTGATAACTCTAAAATAAACGAGATATCTCTCTATAAACACGTTAGATTAATTGGTCAAGGTTTAACTTGTCAAACCATATGAATTAAAAAAATAATAAATTGTTTACTTTAATATCTATTTGGAGAGGTCTGAGACATAAAGTATCTGATGAAAAATAAATCAAAACAAAACAAAAAATTAAACAGAATGCATACAAATAGTAAATGAAACCACCTGTTATGATTCTGAAGAGCCTTGTAAACGATATGGTTGTATTTGTCTATGCATACATATGTATATGTACCTTCACCTTTAGGATGCACTGGCGCCGACTGTGCTTTTTTCCAGTAAATTTGAAAGAATGTTTTAGATTATTTAAAAACTAATCGTAATTATTTTAATACTTTATACACCAGGTCGCCTTTATATACATATAAATAGTATATCATAGATATTTACATATGAACCTGTGAACTTAAAAATAATTGGCAAATGGAATTTTATGTGCAAATGACATTTTTGGTGTAGCTGCAACAGACCTTATCGATTTTTACCGGCCAAATATGGGAAAGTAAATGAACTAGAAAGTAAATATCAAAAATGGAGCTGGTGCCCGGACTTGCGCATTGGCCAACATTTTGTTTTTAAATGGCTCTTAAGTAAAATATTGAGTGACTAACATCATTGGCTTGTAGTGACCGTCAGTTTTGCTTGAGATTGCCATTAGAGACAACGTTTAAAGTTGATTAGTTAGTTTAGTACACAGTAAAGGTCAGGGTATTAAAAAATGAGGGTAAATTCTTGAAAACTTCCGATGCCTGTTGGAATATCGTTTATTTTCATGCACAAATAAACATCGAATATTTGACAAAATAAAACAAAAATTTAAGTAAAAGTAAAATAAAGTGAATACTTTGCAATCTTTATGAAATGAAAGGATAATAAACAAGTGAGTGACGTGGTTGGTATCGAATATGAATACGAACATACGTATGTACATATGTACATTCCATATACATACATATATGTACATATGTACATATATGTTATTTGAAAATATATAATAAAACAGAAAAATAAGTGGTAAATTAATTTCAAAAAAAATAAATATTTTTATTATTATGTACATATGTATGTACATACATACGTACACATATGAATAAGAGCAAATGTGTATATATAAATTAACGAATTGCATTTTGCATTATTGTTTATTAAATCGTATTTACACGCTTTTAAGTACATACATACTTATTTGAATGTACGAGTTCCTTATTCATATGTATGTATGTAAATTTCGCTAATAACAAGACGCAATGCCAGATAAATTGGTGAACATAAAGCGATAATAGCAAAAAAAAATCTGCTATGATTGTGCTGTAAGTTATCCTTGAAAGTGCATCCAAATCTTCGGTTATAGTAATGACTATACATATGTATGTATGTACATATAAGACTTTTTTCGTACATAATTATTTATGTATATATGTATGTATGTATTTATATATCCATATGTACAGGATATATAGGAGCAAGCTTATGTTGAATGGCAAACATCAAAGCAAAACTAATAGTCTCAATACACAGGCAATACGAATAGTACTAACATCGTCTTCAAAGGCAACGTTTCTCTCAGCAAAGTCGTAAACACTGACGTAGAACGAATAAGCATATGGGAATATAGTTAATACAGCCATAAGGAGAGCAACGGGCAGTAACAAGTGAACAATTTAAGCAACAGGAAGTTTATTTCGTTTCAAGAGCATTATTAAAGCAGGAGAAGCGATTTACAAATGGAGGATTTATTTTTACTTATAATAAAGGAGTCCACAGGGACAAAGCATAATGCGTTGCGGCAAACTGCGCAAATTGCATACGGTAGGTGCCAAGACGCCTGCATAAAATAATTCCATTTGTTCTATTTTGGTTCAAAATGCAATAAACTTTAAATTTTTTCTATTAGATAAATTATATCGCCAGCACGGAATCCATCGGGATCCAGCTCATGAACTCCGGTCTGTATGCTTCACTGCGCTACAAATGGCCCTAGATACAAAGCGTCCAAAGTTTGTTACAATGGGACTCAATGGATTGCATGTAAGTAATCATACCTACACATGCATTTTAACATAAATACATTCATATAAACATATAAAACATACATATGGATGTATGTATATAAAATCAATAGTTTTACAACCAACGTACTTTAAACTGAAAATTTACACATTTGTCAAAGAGCACCGCCAAAAGTCTGCCGAAAAAAATAAAAATCTGCACCTCATTTAGATCTCTACTAAGTACATATGTATGTATGAATAGACGTGTACTATATATTTATGTCTTTGATAATGAGTTTTAACTAAAACTACGTGGGAGTGTGTTCTTTGTTGTAAAAATCAGATATAAAAAATTTCTGCTGATGTTTATTGACATTTTTTTATTTATGAAGCTCTTTAATGTCTTACTTTTAGCGTATTATTAAAGACGAACGCTTTTACATTGGCTTGGAACCAGAAGATGACTCGGTGTGGTTGCCCGCTCAGTTGCTACGCGCCACAAGTGGTATTTTGCCTACGACCAGCAATGAAGATACCGTGATCAATGTTTTACGACTATTTTTGGCCATGGCTTGCTCTCCCGCGTGCACATTAAATGGTCGTCTTTTAATTGAAACACTTTCACGTTGCGGCGAATGTTGGGAGTTAGGCTCTCGTGCCACAAAAGCCGCCTCTCTGGCAGCAGCGTCACAATGCCTGCGAACTTTTTGCGCTTTTCTCATGGAAGAGGCCGAAGAGGTGAAGAAGACTGCTCCACCTGGTCTGATGACTCAGACGCAGGCATCTGCTGTGTATAATGAAGTGATACCTGTAATGCAGTGGTTATGCAGTCGCTTGGTAGAGCCAACTGCGAATGGCTCGCCGAACAAAAAGGCAGATAACAACTGCTCGTTATATTTAACGGAATGCATTCTTACATTGACATCAGCATTGCCGCGAAACGTTCACGCGAATCCGCACTTTACATCATTCTTATGGCAAAAATTTTGCCCAACATTGGCGGCAGCGTTGGGTTCGCCAGGTCGCATTAATTTGGATAAAAAGTTTACGTATAAGTGAGTTAAATATTTACATACGTATATATGTATATACGAGATGATACATATTTAAATTTGAAAATACCATGTAGTCAAATCAACTGTTTATAAACTACTTTCCAACTAGTAAGAACTGTAAGCCGCAAGCCCATCTAGTTAGTCTCGTTCACATATTGATATCACTAGTTTAAAGTCATTTTGCGCCTATGATGTTAGAGTCAGTTTCTTCTTGATATGATATGATGATATTAAACTTTTTCTAACACATACATCTTTTGTGTTGCAGTCAAAGGGTCAAACCACCACCACGTACTTATATAGTAAAAAAAGTTTGAAATCAAATTCGTAATGAGGACACTTCAAATTCCCCATAGACCTCTTAGCACCTTAGTCGCAAATTTTCCTTTCATATTTGTTGAGTTGTGTATTCTACGAAATAACTATTTTTAGATTTCGTTCAAAATAAGTAAAAATGAAAAGGACTAAAGTGAAAACCCTTGGTCTAAAAAAGTAACTTGCTAAAAATCGTTTTATTATTCATATAAGTAAATTTGATGTTTTCTTTCTATTTGCATTTCAGATAGATAAAGTAACAAATTTCTTGACTATTTTAATTTTTGGTATTTCAATTTAAGTACTATATATCATATATGTATGTATATATGTTCATACATATATATATATTTTCTTTAATCACTTTGATGCTATAAATTATATGTAAACTCATCAGGGATGCATTGAATATGATGGAGAATGAAGCCCGTGGCTTTTTTACTGGTCCTGGTTTAGACGGTCCGCAGGCTCGGTGCGTGTACTTGACGGCGATACAGTTATTGCGTATTGCCGGAGCTTATGGGTCGCTTCGACCTATGCTGGAGGCCCTCTTTCATCGTATGCTTCTATTGCCAGCACCTCAAAATCGCACTGAGCCACTGAAGTGTGTTCGCGAAATATTGAAAACTCCGGAGCGATTGATAGATCTAGCGGTTATACTGTATGTCGACAAAAGTACAGGTCAAGGATGCAGTGATGAAATGGCCTTATTTCGCCTGTGAGTACCCTTTATCTATTTATGCAACACATTTTAGTAGTACGTCGTTCACAATTTCTGATTTTCGTAGAATGGTCGATGCTATGGAAGAATGCGCCTTTGGTGTAAGTACAAATTCGGGAATGGAGACCGGACTCCATGCAAGCGTGGAATGTATGGTCGCACTGCTAGATAGTTTGCAAATACTTTGCAGCGGTGAAGTAACTGAATCAATGATTAGTGATCAGGTAAGATATGATAACGCGTTTAACCATCTGATATGATACGCATATACATAACTTTGTGCAAATCGGTAGATCGTGGGTGCAGTCAATAGTCGTCATGAAACATTGAAAGATGCCGATTACACTGGTCCTTTGACTTATCAATCAATGGCGCGTCTACCAGCTCCTTATCGTGATGCAATCGTTGAATTTCGGCAAAACGTGTTTGAAACATCCTCTGGCTCTGATAGTGATGGCGATCATCCAGAACAAGATGCTGCTTCAAATGGTTCTGGCGATACAGAAGGACCAGAAGAGGAGGAACAATCGACTTCAAGTGACGAAACTTCACGTGTGGAAAACCGATGGCCCTACACTCATCTGGAAGCCCCGGTAATACCTGTGCGGGCCGATATAGACAATGATCGACAACACGCCAAAGAATTTGCAAAAGCTTTACGTACAGATTTAGTGCCGAAATTGTTACGTCTACGTTCTTGCATTGAGGTGGACGAAGCTATGCAGGAATTCGCTTCAGTTGTCTGCCAAGAGAATACTATGAATTTTTCTGATTTTGATTGTCACCTTACGGCCATAAATGCTGATGGCATTTACCTAGCTATTTATTCGTCATTACTACTCAGCTTGCAATTAACAAAGGCTGGATACTATGATGACCCACAGAAGGAGATACTAATTCCCATGTCCGAACAACAATTCGTCACATCAGTCCAGAATACTGGAGTCCTGGTGTACCTCTCATCTCCTTGGCTTTGTGAATTGTATCAAACCGTATTAGTTTCAAATGCATTGGAAGCGATGAGCAGGGAGGAATTAGAAGGCACCTATTCGCGAAGCGCCCTTGTGGATATGTTGGGGGATGCTGGAGGATTGGGCCCAACTCAGATGCTCTCCGAATGGCAGCGATTGCAAATAGCGAATGTGAAACATACAGAAGAGCTGGATAGCAAGCGTCGAGAGGCCGCAAAGAAGCTTTGCAGACGCTTATTGACATGTTGTTGGGATTCAATGGTTATAGTGCTAAGCTCGGGTTTAGGTGATTTATCTTGCACTAATTCGAATAAATTGGTCGCCTTGTCAAAACGCACACTTCGAGTCAAAGCAAAAACAAATAAAACAAATGGTGAAGCTTTATACGCTATGTGCTTGGATGGTTTACATTCGGTAAGATATTCAACAGTTTTGGAAATTATTTCATCCATAAAATAACTAATTTAATTTTCTTTGAATTTTAGGCCGCAACTTTAAGCAACAGTTTGAATTTGCAACATTTGGCTGGAAAAATTTTAAGTCTTCTGGCGTCAAATGTTTGCCAGACAAATGGGCCAAGAATTTCTGCTAGCCAAGCAATGTCTATGGATGTGGTTTTAAATGGAGGCTTGAATTTAGGCTCCTATAGCCCTGATTGTTGGCAATCCGTATTCGCTGTGTGTCGTCATGTCAGCCAGTTGGAACACGAAATTTTCAGTTTGCAAAATTCATCGATTGGCACTTCACCAGGCACAGGGCGACGTGACTTGGAAACCGGTGAAAAGCTTAACAATACAGCTCAAAATGACAAACTTAATTTATCTTCACTACCCATAGATGATGATGAAACGTGGTAATTAGTGTACTCTTAGTTTATTATATAATATTTAACTTACAACCATATTCGTTCATATCTGTATTTATGTTAAGTGTCGGCCATATGGGCTGAAGAGGCTAAGTTTTACCATGTTCGATGTCCCTTAGGCAAAGTTGTTTAGAATGATCTGTAGAAAAATTTCCCGCGATTTTTCCTTTTTTTGGCTCCCTGTAAATTGACCCGCTCTTCTAATATACATACGTTCCTTTGAGATGTATATTTTATGATTTTACTTTCTATACTACTGAATCTAGGCGCATCATTTACATCAAAACAGTACTTAAAAGTTGAATATGCTGGGCAGATTTGCCGCGATACTTATCCGTTGCTTTATACTAATGCTTTTATCCCCATTATGAAACATAATTTAACCAAAACGCCTAATCATTTTAATATGCTGTAAACCAAAATCCCACGGTTAGCGACGGGTATCGATTGAATGAAATATCATTGAACTTTGATAATATTCTAGATAAAGTTACTACTCCACTCTAAAGATATAAACTTTTGTTGTCAAAGTTGCTAGATACTTTTCAACCATTTTCAGCTACATAATATCTACTTACTTGCTAAAATGTAAAAGGTAGTAATTTAGTCAGACAAATGTGGATGAATTTATGAATTTTTTAACTTTACTTTTTTTAAAAATACTTAATGTTTTTTACATCAGTAAAATTAAAAATATTTTGATTGAAGTTATTAGCTTTGTTGGAATATTCAGCCTAAAAACATGGTCCGACAAATTTGAAAACCAATTTATTTCTCTTATAGCGTGGATGTTTACAGCTTTCTTCAGGCACCTCTACAAAGTCCCAATACAAATATTACATCTATATTAAAAGTATATTCAGGCACAAATGAAACGGTGCTATTGAGTCAGAGCGACACCTCAAAAGTTCTTTGCGCTCTGTCACACCAGGCTGAAAATTTGTTCTCAGACGCTGCTGAGCGCTTAAGCCTTCCTTCACTATGTCAGTTTTTAAAACACCTATGCAAAGCATCGAGGGAGCAGCTTTATAAGAATACTACTACTCGCAAAGGCAGCAGAATTTGGTGGCCGAGCAAAGGTTGGAAGAAAATGGAAACACTACCAATTTCGTTATTATTACATCGAATCGGAGATGTTACACTGAGAGTCTTTAAAAGCTCTAGGCCGCTTTTACATATACTAAAAGTATGGGCCATCACTGGGCCTCATCTAATGGATGTGGGTACCTCAATAAATACATATAATTTCATCTGTAACACTTTTTGTCTATTATATTTAAGGCTTCTTGTCATCGAGATCGTGTGATATCAAAAAGAGCCATTGAATACATCCATGATATCATTACAGCACTTCTTGTGGAGCAATCTGAGTTGCCTCATTTTCACTTCAATGAAGCACTGCTGAAACCATTTGAAAATCTTTTAAGCATGGACACATGCGATGTTGATGTGCAGGTATGTTCATCTATTCAACTTAAAAATAAAATTTACGCTGCAGAAATATAATTGATGTTCGGGTGTAATCGAACATCATGTGATATGAACTCGACGAAAGAGGTTAAATTAATTAATACAGAGTGGTGCACGAATCGTTCTACAACAAGTAACAAAGGGCTAAGTTCGGGTGGAACCGAACATTTTATACTCTTGGAAAGGATCGGAATCTAAAAAATTTTATATATTCATATACTCTATATAATTCATACACTGACCGACAAATTCGGCATAAGATTTGTTAGAAAAACGAAAATCATTATGCGTTGGGAGTTGGGATAGTAGCGAACCCTTTTTATCCATTAACTATTATCACATACAATCACCAATCATATGGAGCAAAACCAGCCAGATGTTCGAAAACCCTAGTAATAGGTGTATGGAGTAGCCGTCAAGTTTGCGCCCAATTGTATCTATTTTAGACACAAAGATATACTGTTATGAGTAAAACACGCTCTGTTATTTCTTTGGGGTCGAATATTGGCCGATATATCCAGTATAAAGTCACCTGGAAGTTCGAAGATCTTTACATTAGGTTTATGGGGGCTCGGGAAAGTATTGACCCGATTCAACCCATTTTTGATACACAGAAATACCATTGTCAGGGACGGATTCTGTCTGAATTTTAATTGTATATCATAAATTGACCGATATTTTACCCCGGCTCCTATAAACTTATGTAGTGTATGATACATATACTATCTCTACACGGCTTACATATACTATTTCTAGTGTAAAACTGTCTCTGTCGTATTTAGTTATTGATATGTCGCACTCTTATATATATATATATGTATATAACATGTTGCAATAGTTTAAAAATCTCTAAACCAGCGATATTTTAAATTTTAAAGATTTTGTTTTCTGAACGCACCACGTACATATACATATTTCTGATAATAGTCACACTAATTTAGTGAAATGAGAAATAAATGAGATAAACTCAATTCAAAGAAGCTAAATTTAATGTATTAGTATTATTTATTATTATTAATCTGCTTTCATTATTTTCAGGATCAAATTGTCGCATGTTTGTATGAAATCGTCGAAGCGCACAGAACGGAAATCCGGTCGGGGTGGCGTCCACTATTCGGAACGTTACGCAATGCTCGTAGCCGCATGCTAAATATGAGCAACATCATCGATATATTCAGAGTCTTTCTTGACTCCGACAACACTTTAGTATTCGCCAATGCTGGATTGGATTGTATTCTATGCTTATTATCCTATCTGGAGATATCAGGTAATGGAGGAGCAAATAATAATACTTGCGGTGAGGATGAAAATAGCTTTCGGCCTACTGAGTTCCTACATGAAACTCTTCGTTTCCTCGAGCGTTGTTCATCCATTTTAGGTTTTATGTTCAACATGCCGAAGTGTCCCAACTTCCATTCAACCTATAAAATTAAAGGCATTTCTTATACTCACATCATCGACGCAAATATCCCTAATTCAATGGAGAATTTTACATATTTCGGCAATGATTACTTACAAACGAAAAATGAACAACACATGATATCGTATCGGTCATTACACATCGACAAAGATGCTATTACAAAAATCGACGAAATGGATAAGCCATCAGGTGTATTGAAAGTTTGGTTTCTTCTACTAGATGGTCTTACCAATTCACTAATTGTTTGCCCTTATTCACATCAAGCACCAATACTTCAAACAATATTTAAACTATTTAAAAACTTATTATGCTGCCCAGGTATCGATTTCGGATTTTACTGCATTAACCATCTATTAATACCAATGATTCAGGACTGGCTACGTTACATAAACAAAACCGGTGCTCCTTGGTCAATGATTGAAAAAAACTTTAAACACTGTTGTTGCATGACAACCGACTTAGTCGTGGAATTCATCGAGAAGTCCGTTACTGAGAGTAGTCGTAGGCAGGGTACAACGAAGACACGAATTACCCAGATCGTACACACGCCTTCGAATATAAATTTAACTAATAACTCGAGTATTAATAACATCGATAATTCTTTATATTCTAAGTTAAAATTCATCACGGAACGAATTGATGATAATGATAACATTAACCAAAGCAATCAGTATGATAGTTCGTCTTCAAGTGAAGAAAGCGGAGCTAACGTCATTGATTCACCAACTAAAATATCTGGCTCTGCTACGCTGGCCCTTAAACAACTACTGTTGGTGCTAATTGAGTGTTCTGCACAGGCGCAGGAATCTGTAGCTCGCGTTGGAGTGTCATGCTTAAAGCATATAATCTTATCCACAGGCATGCTTTTCAATGAGTCACAATGGATGATTGCCAGCTCTGCATTGCATCGCGCTTGTACCGTAACAATAGCGCCTTTAAGGCAATTGTCGTTTGCTTTCCATGAGAAGTCAAATAGTTTCTATGGAGATTGTGCTAATGTAAAAGTGGCAGCTCGTCGCGATAGCACCGTGGAGGAATTGACTCGGGTTTACTCATTGGCGCAACAAGTTTTCCTTTCTGATAATCAAAGAGAACCGACTGTGAAGGTGTCCAATCATTTAGAAAAACATTTAACCGATGAGCGAAGCTACTCATTTCTTCTATATCCTTTAAACAATGGTTTCAATTCGAATCTAGACAATTTCGTTATTCGTATTCCTTTCAAGAACTTAGTGGTTGGATTACTAGCAAATCAAATGCTATTACAATTAGTTGCGAAGCTTTTACTTTCACGGTTAAAGTGTGTACCTCAAGCAGTTTCTACATGCATTTTTGACAATTATGGCACATCGACGACTGGTCACGATTACGACTTGGACTTTCGTTCCAAAGAGATATTATTGCGTTGTGTTAAACAGTATTTGACGAGTTCTTTAGAATTCGATTCTCGACCCGGACTTAAATTTCTTATGCAAAAGGTCTCCAATACTGAGTACGCAGCCAACTTATACAAACAGATGACGTCATCTTGGATGATCTACTATATCGCTTTAGTCGATTCTTATTTAAATGACATTGTTGTATATAATCTGGGCCCGGAGGACTTGAAATTCATACTCGAATCTTGTTCACGGCTAAACACAACTACGGTAAAAAAGAAGGAAAACTTTGTGCGATATTTGTTCTGTTTACAGGACGCATGGAACCTTGTGTGTGAGCTATATTTAAATAATTCAGCGATTCATGATATTGAAAATGGAAAACTCCGTTCCGGTGACGGAAGTGATAAGCGTGTTTTACAACACAAAGTTATGACCCCGAAACCAATGCGTATATCAGTTAGTACAAATGGAGAAAGTGCAAGTACATCAAGCCACTCAGAAACAATGGCTTCTTCACCCAATAAGTGTACTCAACTCGAAGAAGAAAATGTGACAATGACAACACTGATCAGTGAATTCCAACCGAAAAGCCGCAATAATCCTTTCGACACAAACCGGCCGCAGAAGTGCGAATCAGAGGCAATATCACCGGAAATCGAGCAACAACGTGCTTCGAGTATCCTCAAGGACTCTAATTACAAGAAAGCTGCTTTAGCTCAACTGGTCGTAGCTTCCATGGAGTTATTGCGGTCATTGCCCGGCGAAGCTGAGGAGAATCTTAAACTTTTAATGACGCCCACAATACGAGAAGCCTTTAGACTGGTTCAGTTGCAGGGCAATGAATTGAAGGTTAATCAATTTTAGGCTATGCTCGTTGAGTTTTATTTTGATTTGTAAGCAGAAGAGAGATCGCCATCGAATTTCATTTATGTCAGCCATAGAACTGGCTATGGAATTGATATACTCGTATAAATATCGGAGTCATTTAAGGCGACTAAATGGCATAGATGCTGTCCATATACACATATATATTCATACATATATACATCACTTATGAGTATACAATATATGCATACTTGTATATCGCCCTTTCTGTTTGGCAGCTCATAATGTTATCTCGTAAGATAATAATTAATATGTAATTTGTGAAATGGCCACTGGACGTATAATAATTTACGCGTGATTTTACGTTACTTTTTCAATTTCTTCTGGTTGGCTGATCGGTTGGTAACCATGGACGTTAGTCGAAGCCAAATTATTACAAACATCATTATCATATCGAAATCTCACATATTTAAAACCCACGATCGAATGCCAAACAGTCATGGGTGACGGTATTTACTATATACATACCTATATATGTACTATACATTACCTACAATATACTATAAATAAATGCTTTATTTTTATAATGGAATATTTGCTTTTATGCGCTACAAAACATACGTACATACGTACAAATTATACTACATACTCCATATACATACTCGTACATCCATACATACATAGCACCTTTCATGCGTTTTGCCAAATTACTATGGATATGAATTAAAGTTTTCTCATTTAAAATCCACCAAGTCTCATTCCTTAATTTATATAAATGTAATTCAGTACCGGACGCTTAAATACGAATTTAAATAGTTATGCCAACCTAACTGAAGAAAACCACTTTCATTGTGATGGCGGTAAACGGCAACACATTTCAAAGTAATAACTCAACCACAAATACAGTACACATTTACACCGCAATATTGGATTTGAGATGGTGCAATATACTATATGATACCAAAAGCGAAAATAATGCACTCATTTCCAAGAGGAAAACCTGGGGCGGTCAAAAAAAATCTCAGCACTCGGTAGGGATAAAGAGTGTAGATTTTGAAAATTTCAACGTTTTAAATTTTTAACTTTTCCTTGAGACACAGACATATTGCGATAATGAACTTATTATTTGTCAGTAATCGTAGATTGTAATTATACTATATTGAAATGGACCCAATCGGGATATTCTTATTTTATAATATTCTATATATTCAATCGAGAATACGAGTGTGTCTCGCGATTTTAGTAAATAGAGAAGCATTAACATAATAGTTACATACCTGCAAAGAAGAACAAGGCACAAGACGGTTGGACGCAAATTATAATTTTTTCTTCTTTTTTATACATTTGAACTATTTATTAAATAATTGGAAACACCAATAAATGAGTAGATGTTTGGGGTCTAACTTCATAACAGAATTTCCCTCCAACTCTGTAACACAGAATGTTTAAAAATTAAATCAAATGAATATAAAATAGTTTTGGTGAGATCCATATGTTTAAGTCTATAGTAAAATATGTACGGATAAGCATTTATCATGCGTATGTATATGTATGTATGATAACTATCAACCCGCTTAGTGCTAAGTATAAAACTATTATATATAAACGTATTTGCAAATTTTTGGAATGTACATATACGAACAAATATATACATATACTATTTAATTATATATTTGAAATCTACTAATTACATACATATATTACTATTCAATAAATAAAATTGCTTATGTAAAAAGTCAAACGTGAAAAATGAATCATATTAACGCATACTTACATACATATGTACATACATACTAAAATACACAAGTAAGACTTTTTGTTTTTATACCATGATTGCTGTTTCAATGCACTCTCATTTATATCGCTACATTTTTTTATTCGGTACTATACGTATAAGAGAAATTATGTTATTAGGGTATATCATTCCAGCCATCAGAAAATCGATGGTCAAAGCTAATTTTTCTATTTTCGCCAAATCTCTGTGTCAAATATCTTTGGCTATTTGTAAATCCATTTGGTAATCTTTAATAAAATCAATTCTTTATCCTAAAGAATGTATGATCTGTGCATATACATACAATACATATGTATGTATGTATGTGATAAATCTTTTATGGTATATTACGCTACTTTTAATTATTATATTTATTATTATAATATGCTAATAACGCACAATTGATTGCTGCGCGTTGTTACGTGGTTATTATCCAGCCCATAATAGATGATATTGTTTGTAATATGTAGTTTTATGTAAAAATTATACAAGTATTACTCATACCATACAGAGCAAAGTTCGGGTGTAACTGCACAACTTATAGCAGCTTGCAAATTTTATATTAAGAATTAAAAGATATCTCACATACCATCATCATTCATATCGAGTAAAGTCACCCGGATGTTCGAAAATCCTAATATTAGTTATATGGAATCTAGCTAATGTGTTCACCCAATTTCAACCACTAACACTGGTACACTGTTATGAGTAAAACAATTTCTCTCATTTTCCTTGAGATAACCCACATCTTGGCCGATATATGCGGTATAAGGACATCCGGAAGTTCGATATTGACCCGGTTCAACCAATGTTTGACACACAGACATTTCAATGTCAGGAAAGGATTATCCCTGAATTTCAATAATGTTTTGGAGTGAAAATTTAACTATATTCGGTACATAGGACCTTAAACAGTTTTGGTTGGAGTTTGACAGTCATAAGCTGGCCTACTTTAAAGACATTATTCGTCCAAAGTTTTCTTCCGTTATATCAATTGCTTCTTGATTTGTACACTGAAAAGTGTAAAATCAAATGGAATTTAAAATTGTGTTATGTGGAAAGTAGGCGTGGTTTTAGTCTGATTCGCCCATTTTCGCAATGTGATTTAAAATGTAAGGAGAAGGTCACTTACTAAAGTTAGTTGAAATCGGTCGGACGGGTATTAAGTTTTCACTTAATGGCAGTAGTCCGATAGCGAACATCTACTAGTCTTCCGTTTTCTGCCAAGGAACACGTGTACCGATTTTCATTCCGATAGGCATGCGAATTTCAACTCGTCTCGTCATCCTGATCATTATATATCATATATATTAAATCCTAAATTTATCTCGATTAGTTTTAGGTTATACAAACAACTGTTAGATGAATAAAATTGTTATACTCTGTAGCAACATGGTGCAAGAGTATAAACATGAAACACTATACTCCCAGAGCGCCCGAACCACAGCACGCAAAGACGTGAAAAATTGCACAGTTACTCGTTTACTCCAGCAGAAGATCCTAACGGAAGCCTTTTCTACAAAATCACCATCGATGATTGTTTGTAAACAAATTTGATAAACTATAAGTTTTAAAGAACTCTTACGTAATAGGAGTTGAATAGTAAGCTTTTTCTTTTGCCTTGACGAATAATACTCTCACCTTATTACTTTCAAATCGCAGAGGCAAAGCTCACTGCATAACTGTTATTCTGTGACTGAGAAATGAAAGTTATGAAATAACTTAGGAAATACAATAACACAAACATAAAAATTATACTATTACTACATCATATGTACTACTGTGATCAAACTGAAAGGTGAATTTTGAATTTATACCTTTGAATTTGTAAGTTGGTAGTACTGTTAGTGACATCTATGCTAAATTTCACGTCAAAATACTCATTAGTATTTAAAATACGCATCGTTTTGTGAAACTCCAAAAGTAAATTCTTCGATTTTTACTATTTATGAATTTATTGGTGATCATTTCGCCACATTTTCAACTAATATCGTGCCGCAACCATCGCATTCGCCTGATTTACCTTCGTGTAACTTCTGGCTATTCAGCAAATTCACATGACCACTCCGGGGACATCGTTTTGACTCAATTGAGAATATAATAGCTGAATCGAAGACGGCTCTGATATCCATCACGACAGAGGATTTTTCAAAGTGCTATGATGACTGGAAAGTTCGTTGGCATAAGTGTATTGTAGCGGGAGGGGATTACAAAATTCACCTTTCAATTTGATCACAGTAGTATATATCTGACGGTTCGCTCATAATGTTTTTTGTTTTTGGGCAAACAGTGTTTTTTCTGCCCAAAATATATACACAAGAACCATCGCAGGAAAAAAAGTGGAATACGACTTCAATAAATTCAATTCTTTCACAACCTCTCATGAGCTTCAGTCATAACTGAGTCATTACATAATTAATATCATGAGATTCATGAGTTTCAGTCAAATGTGTAATTTTATGGATATTTAGCTTAGTTTTTCGAAGTATGTTTTTATTATTAATCTTTTTTTATTTTTTCCAAAGACGTGTAGGATTACATTTTGAAATAAAGAAAATGATAATTTTAGTAGACACACATACACAAGTGTATGTATAATATACTTGCTCATTGGCGGATACTTAATAGTCCTTATTTATTCCTAACATGTACATATGTATTTAAATATTCGGGTATTCTGGATGTCCCAGTTCGTGTCAATCCCAAAATAGATTTTGAAATTATATTAAGATATAATTTTCATTCGTATGAGAGGCTAAACATGCATACCTTTTCCTTTTAGAAAAATACCAATAGTAAAATAATTTGTAATAACATCGTTAAGAATATTGTATACACGGATTATGGAAAGTAGTAGAGAAATGCGAGCAAATTTATAAATTTGGACAATATATGCATTAGGGTGGGTCGATAAAACCGAAAGTTCTTTTTTCGCTTCGTACTCTGGAAAATTGGTTAGTAGACCCCTCTACGAAAGGATATCAATGGATATGACCTCTTAATTGTAAAGGGAATGTTCTCCGCCTAACGGTTTTCGACATTTTGCATTATTATATTAAATTTCCTACTAGAGTATGAGCTTTTCAATTTAAAATGATGTTTTTTCATTGAGTTACAAAATTCAAAAGAAAAAAACTAATTTACCCTAAAATACTTAGTCAGCCGTTAATATATTTTAAGCAAAACAAAATATTTTTTCAAGTAGTTGGAAGATAAGAAAAATAAAAATAAAAAACCGCTAGGCAACCTTACCGTTGCAATTAAGAGCTCATACTTGGTGATTCTTTCGTAGAGTAGACATCTCAACCAATTTTTGAAAGTACGAAGCGAAAAAAAGAACATTTGCTTTTTTCTGACACACCCTTTCATACATACTTAAATATTTTAACTTAAATATTCACTTAATAATGTATACATTTTATTTATTATACTTTTACATATACATTTAACTTCCGTCTTTTTTTTCTTTAAGGCAGTATACTATCTACACTTATACAATGTAGTTTCCGCTTTAAAGACTAAACATAAAAATGTTATTTATAAGATCTCTATTGTAATCTACCCAATTTAAATGCAACACATACTACGTAAATAGACAAGAAATAAAAATGCTTTCATATTTGGAACCATCCAATTTGATGTAAAAAATGTATTTTTAATTGGAAAGGTAAATTCTTTCTATAACTAATCCGTACTAAACAAGACAAAACCGCAACCATATAAAATAATATTTATATTCTGAAAGTTGATATCAGCCAAAGCAATTAAAATGGTAGCCGAATTTACAACAGCGAGCCAGTCATTTTTCTTTTCGCTTTTTGGCGCCGATTGGAGGTTCTAAGTGTAGCCAGCGTCTTCTCCAGCCTGGTATTTCTTTCGCCTCCCCCCGTAGGTACTGTGTCGAAACTCTCAGAGCTGGAGTGTTTTCATCCATTCGGACAACATGACCTAATCAGCGTGGGCGCTGTATCTTAATTCGATGAACTATGTCAATGTCGTCGTATATTTTGTACAGCTCCATCGGTCCATCACGTACGGTGTTCACCATTGCCAATGCGCAAAGAACCATAAATCTTTCGAAGGACCTTTCTCTCGAAAATTCGCAACGTCCACTCATATATACGATATTGTCATCGTCAATGCTCTGCACCATATAGCAGAACGGGGATGATAGTGAAGACTTGTAGAATTTGGTCTTTGTTCGTGGAGAAAGAACTTTAGTTCTCAATTGCCTACTGGTGCCGAAGTAGAACCTGTTAGATTTCGAAGCTGACGTAGTTGTTGGTGTTAATGCTTATTCCAAGATAGACAAAATTATCTTCGACTTCGAAGTTATAACTGTCAACAGTGCGACGACTGTTTGTTTGATGACAGGAGATCGCCGTGTCCTTATTCACTACCAGACTCAATTGATTCGCTTCTTTACCCAGTCTGGATAAAACATAACTAACGACGCGGTTGTTGAGGATCGTCCGCTCGAATTATTTTTTCCAGGAATAGATTGAAAAAGTCTTCTTGTCTTAAACCTCATCTGATATTGAACGGCTCGGAGAGCTGCTTCCCGATCTTGACGGAAGTCTTCGTATTGCTCAACGTCAGTTTGCACAGTCATATTAGTTTTGTGGGGATACCAAATTCAGACATAGCGGCATAAAGGCAGTCCCCGCTCCATCGTCATTGATTGGGGAATGGGGTTCACCATCTACTGGTGTTACGCTTTCATTGCTATCGGCCAGCTTGTCAAGCTCTTCGTACTCACGCATTTCGATCTCTCTCTTTTTTTGTCTGCAGAAGCGTCTTCCCTCATCAACTCTCGCTATCTATCTCTTCCCGTGCGTGCTCTGGTCAATTGCTACGTTACGAGTTAGGCCATATGTTTTCTCTCAAACGCGACACGAAACTCCTCTTTACACCAGCTGTTCTTTTGTCTTTTCCGAAAACCAATAGTTTCCTTTGCAGCTGTACTTAAGGAGCTTGAAATGCCTTCCCACAGTTCCATTATACGGAGTTGCTGATGAGTGCTCTCAGGAAGCTGGAGTGCAAATCGAGTAGAAATTCGTTCGGCTGTCTGTTGTGATTACAGCTTTTCGGTGTCGAACCTTCTTTGTGTTTCTTGACGTGCGTTTTTTTTCTGCACAGAGGCGGGTGCGTATCTTCCTGCAACAAGATTCCGAATCAATGCTAATGGAAGCTGAATTTACCGACCGTTGTGCGAAAGACCACCCGTGGCTCCATGGCCTTTACTCTTACGAGAACATCAACCAGCTGGGCGGCGGCACCTTCCCAATTAAGGGACCGAGCATTCCAGATGCATACCCGCAAATCGTAATCCTTGGTACGTTGGCAGTGCTCGTCATCAAAAAATATAGTCTCTCATCCGATTCTGACTTTTTCTTTTAACAGCGCACAACCTTTGTTTTTTTGCTACCCAGAGGATACTTGGTTTAAGACCGAAAGTCGTGAGCTGCTTGAACCATATGTAAAATAATCGTTTATGACCACTCCCAAGTGATTGGCGCTCTATTCTGGTGAAGTTATTAAAACTTTATCGACAAAAAATCTTTAATAAGACGGACCAAGAAACAAATTTCTTCTATTTTGTATTATATTCATGTAGAACAAGTTATCTCAAAATATGTATAATTTTAGAGTTTATGTCTTTAGTACTAGGTCTCCACATGTAATTACTAGTTTTGCGTAATTATAAGTTATCAACTATATACATACTATGTACATATGTACAATTAATGATTTCATATGAGTACAGTTCGGACCTTTCCCGAAAGTAAATACTGCCTAAGGCCCTGCAAACGACTTATGGGTTGCACGGTGTTATGTGTTAGTTTCTATTGCATTCAATTTGAGTTTTGCTAGCCGTGACTTGCTACGAAATTATTCCTGACATGACAAAAGAACACCTCAGTTATTGGATTACACAAAATGATTCAAAACAAATCGAATCATTATTTATTGTTTTATCTGAAAGCCCTAAGTCCAAAGTAATGAATAAAAACATCTTTTCCACCTACACATACAAACAATTCCCCACATTGATGCCTTTTGATTCCGTAAAAATTTTGAAAAGTAGCAAAAATATGGCAACATAATTTTTAGCCATTAAAACTTATAAATGCTGTAGAGAATTCAATACCGGATCCCGAAATGTTTTTATTTACATAATAGCAATCGCTCCTATATGTTGTTAAAAAATATGGAATTGTAAAAATATTACATTACAGTTAACGTATTCAGACAATACAAAGTTCATCTGATTGAATATCATGAACGTCAACTTAGTCTTAAGCAATATAAAATGTATATTTCCCAAATTTATTTAGACAATATTGCCTCGATAATATTTTAGTTGTAACATTTCTCCAAGAGAACATTAATGAAATGAGAATGCGCAAGTAAAATGATTCTTATGCTCTGGTAAATTGTTATACTGAGCAGCAAGAGAAAATGGAGTACATTTGTACACGGATACCGTGAGTAGAGTATAATTTCACTTTAAATTCCATATCATTTTCGATTGTGTTAACGAAGAGAGTGGATGTGCAAATTGTGGATTGTTGTATTTCTATGGCTTGTGCTTTGGGTTTACTTTTAATTTTCGTGCGGGATATACTGTTAACAAATTTTCCTTAATAATGAAATAATGAATCATTTATTCTGCTAATAAAATACAAAAGACACACGTTTGAAGTTTTCATCACCAAAATATCTGAAGATTATTGGTATGGGAATTAAATATAAACTTTTAAAGAAGTAGTATGTATGTGACAATTTAATGCACACTGGCCATCGACACATTAATGTTTGGTCGCTTTCGCCAATGCTACAGCACTTGGCGTTAGCGTTGACGTTGAAGATGGCACCGCCGTCGACGTCGTCGAGTAATATACAAATGTGTACGTTTGTTGCAGCGGGAGCGTTGCAAAAGTGGATGTAGCAAAATTTGGAAATGATAAAAGCTATGAACACGCCTGTGTGTATGTTTATATATTTTATTATGCATACTCATATGTGTACGCGTACATCGTTTTAGTACAAATATATAACAATAAAAAAGTGAAAAAAAAAATTACATACATACAAGTATGTACATATGTATATTATGTGTATTGTTAACTTAACCAAATCGATACTATTTCATTGGTTAAAATAAGTGGTTGTTAACAAAGTTATATACAAAATGTGAATTGTGAGTTTTAGCGTCTTCAGAATACTCCAAAACGTGCTCTTCAAAGTCAAATCCGTGCATTTATCGATCGAAATCTATCATTGACCTAATACTGCTTTTGATTATTCCAAATGTCGCCGGTACATCCTATATTTCTAATAATACCCAGGTACATATGCAGCTCTATACATACTATGTACATTGGAATATAAAATGTAAAATAATTAGCGTCCAATGATCTTTTCAATGCAAAATGTTGTTTATTCGCTCAAAACGCATGGTCTCGATGAACAATTCGTAGATAAATAAAGAATTCTCAGTGAGTTCAAATAATGCCAAAGAGGGAAATACATTAAAGAAAGTGATTGTCGGTTTCGAGGCTAATGCGCATGGAGGACAAATGGCAGCGTTCTCAGGTTTTCTGTTCAATTTATCTGCATCATACTGACTTCTTCCATTACCGCCAATAACAGTTGATTACTATTAAAAACATTCAAAGGTAATTTCTAATTTTATGATATACATATTTAATGTTATGGGATATGTTTAAATTTGTATATGTATATATGTACATATGTATGTACATATACATACATATGTATGTATATATGTTATGTTCTAATTTTATCATATATGTACATGTACATACATATATACATATATATATAAACGTAGTAAAATAAAAGCTATTTTTAAATCTATCTATGAAGCACTCAGATACAGTTAATTACAACATCCTGTAAGAAAAAATTTCTCTTACTCGTTATATGTACTTTCGACATTAATTCCAACAATAATTTTTTTTTTTACTTTCAGTTTTTACATTTTAAATGACTGTTCGAATAAGTGTTTTACAAAGATTCGATTATATCCTTTCTTTAGCCTTCTCACCACTAATACATACATACATATGTACTGCACATACGAGGGCGGCCCGAAAAATATTTAGCTTTCAAAAGATAAACGAAGTTTTATACTATATCTCAACAAAGTCTGTTTATAGCTATCGGGTGATTTTTTAAGAGCTTGATAACTTTTTAAAAAAAAAAAACGCATAAAATTTGCAAAATCTCATCGGTTCTTTATTTGAAACGTTAGATTGGTTCATGACATTTACTTTTTGAAGATAATTTCATTTAAATGTTGACCGCGGCTGCGTCTTAGGTGGTCCATTCGGAAAGTCCAATTTTGGGCAACTTTTTCGAGCATTTCGGCCGGAATAGCCCGAATTTCTTCGGAAATGTTGTCTTCCAAAGCTGGAATAGTTGCTGGCTTATTTCTGTAGACTTTAGACTTGACGTAGCCCCACAAAAAATAGTCTAAAGGCGTTAAATCGCATGATCTTGGTGGCCAACTTACGGGTCCATTTCTTGAGATGAATTGTTCTCCGAAGTTTTCCCTCAAAATGGCCATAGAATCGCGAGCTGTGTGGCATGTAGCGCCATCTTGTTGAAACCACATGAGTCAACATTTAAATGAAATTATCTTCAAAAAGTAAATGTCATGAACCAATCTAACGTTTCAAATAAAGAACCGATGAGATTTTGCAAATTTTATGCGTTTTTTTTTTTTTAAAAAGTTATCAAGCTCTTAAAAATCACCCGATAGATGCACTTGATACAGCGATGCTCCAACTTCTTTCACCCGTCTCAAATATACGTTTTCTAGCGGTTTATAAAGTAGAAACTCCGTGGGAGTGATAACCTCCTCATTCGACTTAAATTTCTGTCGGCAGAGTCACTCTTTCAAGTGTGGAAACAAAAAGAAGTCGCTCCAAATGCAATTCGGCGTCGAACAGGCCCAATATATCGACTCAGTAAAATATATCAGTTTAGCTCTTCTCTAAGTACTCGACGTAGATCAAAGGCTGTGACTCAGGCCATAGACTTTTCGGCCGCAGAATTAAGTACACTACTTAGACTGTTCTTTGGACCCACAGAACGAAGTCGAAATTACTTCGGATTGCGCGTAAACAAAATAAAACAGTGGTATGAAATAGTCTAACGATGACATTTGTAGATCAGAGGAAGCAAACGCGACACCCATTGCGTCAATAGCTTTATCTAGCCAAATATTTCATGCAGCTCCAATGTGACTTTTTGAGATGCCTCCTATCTCAGATATACCTTAAATCCGCGGTCTACATCGTTTTTGGGCCACATGGGTGTGGATTATCGAAAACAAAAGTGAGTTGTCATATCTAGGGAAATGCATTGCAGCAGGGTTGTTCCGTATCAGGGTCCGAAGGAATTTTTCCGCTACGTCTGCACCAAAAGGCTCCATCCAAACTCCATCTCGGTTGGGTATAATACATGCATTGGATGGAGCCATCTTAGAACCTACTGAGGCCTTAAGACACACAGAGAGTGGACCACGACTTACGTGGCCCCATGCTGCCAACGCACTACATCGACCTTAACATCTACGGCTGTAAACATCTGTAACAAATTTGCGCACTGCACCGCAACAACTGCAACGGGCTCCAGAACAAGATGGAGGAGATAGGTTCAATTATAAGCCGGGGACGCGTATCGTTAGCTGGAGTCCAAGAAACCGAGTTAAACAGCCGCTCAGATCTTCTGATTTGTACAGGATTCAACGCAATTTGTAAAGATTGCAACCGTGATAATGGTGGAGGCCTAGCCTTCATACTGCACAACACCGTGCAATCGAACACCGTGTTATCGAACGCAAGAATGTTACCCTAGAATGGCAGGATATAGCTATCGCAGCTGCTACCGCTCGCTTCATCCCGGCGGGAAGAATCTCGGAACTCCGCCCCAATTTCCTACCCGAAACTGCTGTTTTAACTAATGAGCGCGACACCTTACACCATGCCGATCCCTGTGATAATCGAATATGGGATCTCAATTTTTAGATACGGTAAATGGTAAATCAACATAAGTGGATAAAATGGATAGAGCACCTGAAGTCCTGCAACCTCTCCACCGGTATGAGAAAGCTTTGGACTACTGTCAAGGCTTTGTCTAATCCGAAGAGACATGATGACCGAGTTAAAATCCAATTCAATGGCCATGCCTCTTCGGACCCGACGAAGTGCGCGAGCTATTTTAGCCGGTAATTTGCCCTGCAGCCCTCGGTAGACAAAGCAAAGGCAAACGATGTTACCCGACGACTGCGCAAAATACCACCACTTACTTTCACCGATGCAGAGGTTCAGAGAATCATCAACAAGGCAAAATGGTCCAAATTCATTGGCCCTGATGAAATTAACATGCTAATGCTCGACGGGAGGAAGCATCCTAATCAAAGTTCTCAACCTGTTGCTGGCCACCCTTCAAATACCCGATGCGTGGAAAATCGGATCGCAAACATAGGGCAGTCTTATCGTCCGTTAAATCTCCTCTTCCCAGTATAGAAGGCTTCCGAAAAGTGCACAGCACCACCAAAGCACTTAACGTCATAAACGCTAAGATAGTTCATGGCCTTAACCAAAAACCACTGAAGAGGTGGACTATGAGCTACCTGAGCGGTCGACAATCATCCGTACCGTTTCGAGGGTTTCGATTACGTCGGGCAATGCAATCAATGGCATGTGCTCAAACGTAAACGTCTCACCCACTAAATCCACAGTGACCATATTCACTTACTGGACGAATGAGTATAGACGATGGCGTTAAAATTCCGACTGCCTTCAATCCCCACGAATCCCATTATTGCCAAAGTACAGAGCCGCAATAAATCCTCAAGTCACTTGACATATCAAACAAATGCCCAGCGTGTAACGAGTCCCCGCATAACACTAACCACCTCTTTGCATGCCCTGCTAACACTACATACACTTCGATAACAATTTATTTAATCCTACCACGGAGATTAGGTACCCGTTACAACAACATGTCCTTTCCAAATCTTACGGACACGTTCCAACCCTCGGTCAAAATAGAACTGCGCAGTAATATAATATACATATGTATGTATTTCTCTTGCAATGGTACTATCGGACGAGGAGGCTAAATATTCATTGGGCTGCATCATCGGTGCAAGGAAATGTTATGATTAAGAAGAAATCATTATTTAATATAATGGATACTAGGCGAAGTATCTTGCATTAATAGATGAAAGAATTAAACGTTTGATATTTACAAATTTTGTGATTCTCTTTTTTATTTTATTATTTTCCGTAACCCTGTCTAGATGCCTGGACTTGTTGTTTTCCGACGCCGTTGGTCGGTGGGCTCAGACGATCTCGTAGTACCTGGAGCTTTTTTGTTAACTACACATCTTATATGGTAAGTTAATCCAGTCAATATGTCTATGCATTAAACAAATGTATTTTTCAGCTTTGTAATTGTGCTTATATCACTATTGATACTGGAGTATGACCTTTCAATTTTAAACGTGAAGCTACTATTCTATCTTCAGATATGCTATTTGGCAATATTACTTGGTAAATTTTGAATATAAATCTTTAAAATCGACAGCAGGAGATACTCTTCTAATAATTGATTTTATTATATTTTCAGGTTCAGTTTGCGTTGAGGCAGGCATCTGCATTATATCTATGCGAGGTAGTATATTGGACTCTGCCGCACGAACAACGATAAATTTTTGGATATATTTAAAAAGCAGTAAGTGCACACTTTTCATGCCCATTAACCTTGCCTAATGGCTGAGAGTCTCGTGAGACGGACATCAGATTTAATTATAATATATACCACTTACAAACTACTCGTGAATAATAAGTCAAGGGTACGAGCATACTTACGCATGCGTATAATTTCTTAAAATACTTTAGATGCCCTCGGCATTGCCTGCAGAAATAGCTTAAGACATTTAATAGGTGGAACATATCCCTGAAATCATTTCCCTTTTTTCTTTCGCCAGTGGTGATATTTTTTGATATTACATGGTTAGTGTTAAGTACAATGTGGTTAACAAACTGTTACTTTGACGCACCCATCGATGAGGCCAAGCAATTTTTCATGGGTAATTACTGCATTTTAGTTATTTAAATTTTCACTATTTCTAATATCGTATATTATTACATTTTCAGCCATAGTAATTTGCAACTGGGCATTGGTGTTCATAACTCTCATTACCATTTGGTGTACATTCGATGCTGCAGGACGTTCTTGGGTCAAAATGAAAAAGTATCAAAGGTCAATGAGAGAGACTGAATCTCGCTTCAATTACAAGCGTAGTGGCAGTATGAATCGCAATTGGCGTCAAAGGTTAGTTTATTTGCATATATACACATGTATATGTATATAACTTACATAAATGCAGTTTTGAAAATATAAACCTTGGTTAAATATGCATATACTTATGTACATATTTTACAGAAAAGTGATGCGCGCTTATCAAGACAGTTGGGACCATCGATGCCGATTGTTATTTTGCTGTATGGGTGGAACAGATCGTAATCGAAACTCCTTTACGGATATAGCGCGATTACTGAGTGATTTTTTTCGAGAACTTGATGTGGTGCCCTCAGATGTTGTTGCAGGTTTAGTGCTATTACGAAAATTTCAAAAGATAGAACGAGAAGCTGTTGTGCGGCAGGTTAATGCATATCAAGTTTTTAAATAATTACTATCAACCACTAAAAATCGTATACACTGGAAATGTTTTACGGGTCATCCTGAACAACTTTGAGACTATGGGTCAAAACCCAGTTTCAAGCCAGCGAATTTTAAGGCGAAGATTATTTTTTAGGGATTATAAAAATGAGATATCCAAATGAAATTTAATGCATAGTTACATTTTGATATTCTATTGATCATTTATAAGAATCCTGCGTGTATTTAAAAATATTAGAACTGTTTTCTATCATATACAACTTAACAATGACTGTAAAAATATAGAAAACCGGACAACTATAACATATACCTCCCATAAATCTTTAAGTTATAAACTTCGCTTTGAAAATCGCTCTAAACAGGTTTTAGACCTATATTCTCGCAGTCAAAATTGTTGAAAATGATCCGTAGAATATTTCGCAAATTTGCGATTTTTCCGTTTTTTTAAAATCCTGTGAATGAAACTGCTCTAATTTCGTATAATATATTAATTAATATGCTTGTGTGTCTTTTGTAATTTTATTTACACAGAGAAAAAATGGCACATACGAGTTTTTGAGTGGCGTTCCTATCACTGACCGCACTCAGTTTCTAGCTTTGAATGATGCAAAAAACTACGATTTCTTCCAAACAGTTATACACTATATGTATTTTGCTCAGGGTGCTTACGGCTGGCCAATGTATTTTATAATAAACCGATCGAAAATGTACAATTTGTTGCCTGAATTAAAGTGAGTGAAATAAAGTTTCTTAAATACGCACATACATATGTTTATTCTATACCAGTGTCGTACTTATATTTTAATACTGCTCATTTTGAATTTAGATGCTTTACATGTTGTTGCCGTCCCCAAACTGAAACACCATTTGTTATAGAAGATAACTGTTGTTTTTGTAATTATGCCGCCCTAAAGAAAACTCTTCAAGTTGGTGATGTAGAAATCATTTACGCCACGTATCACGTTGATGTCGGTGAGACCCCGTTCTTTGTGGCTGTAGATTACACTCAGAAGAAAATTGTTGTCAGCATACGTGGCACTTTAAGTATGAAAGATATACTCACCGATTTAAACGCTGATGGGGAGGTATTGCCGCTCTCCCCACCGCGCGATGATTGGCTTGGTCACAAAGGCATGGTGCAGGCAGCTATCTACATTAAAAATAAATTAGAGGAAGAAGGATTGATCGAGCGGGCGCTAAGTCATAATCGTGATAGGGAAACAAGTTCATTTGGCTTAGTCTTAGTAGGCCATTCTTTGGGTGCCGGAACTGCTGCTATTTTAGCCATACTAATGAAGGCTGACTATCCGTCATTACAGTGTTTCAGCTACTCACCACCAGGCGGTCTACTAAGGTAATGGACTAAGTCAAATCATACATGAGACTTTAATAAGTATCATCTGTAGTAAAATTCTTATTCCATTGTCTAAAATAAAATATATTCTTAAAATTATTATTACATATTCTATAGCATGCCAGCGGTAGAATATACCAAGTCGTTCATCACATCCATTGTGTTGGGGAAAGATGTCGTACCTCGCATTGGATTACACCAAATGGAAGCTTTGCGTGCGGACTTAATTAATGCAATCCAGAGAAGTGTTGATCCCAAAGTGAGTTAAACAAGGTCAATTTTTTAACCAATTTTTATATGTAAATAATTTTTATACCAGTGGAAAACAATATCATGTTCAGTCATTTGCTGTGGATGTGGACCTGAGCCAACATCAGTTGTTGAGATGTCCGGCAAAGACACTCATATTAATCAATATCAAGAAGTATGTTTAACGTTTTTCATAAAAGCCATTGAAAATTATATAAATATTTTGACATATCGCATTTTATGACCTTCCAGCAAAGAGACTCAGCACGTTCCACAAGTGCACATCCTACCGATAGTTCCATTGCCTTGACATTACATCAGGTAAATATATGTTTATTTTTATTATTAACAAAATATAACCTCCGGTAGGGGTTCATATTGAATTAGTATTCCCTAAGGTAAAATAAATAACGTATAAAATTATGAAATATTTTTCAACTTAGCACGATTGACTAATAATATACACTCACATGAAATAATAATATTTCATATAATATAATTTTTAGTATAAACTTCTATCGTTTGTAGCCACTATACCCTCCTGGGCGAATAATTCACATAGTACGTCATCATCCCAAGCCAGAAGAGTAAGTTTCTACTATTTGTTTATTTACCACACACTGCGATAAAAAGAATATTTAGAGTTTAAAAATATTTGAATTACAATTAAATTTACCATTCTATAAAATTTGTATTTGAATATCACAGTTATTTCATACATTGAAAACCACTAATCATAAAAATTTTAAGGCAAAAGCAATGGATTTGTTTTACAAGACTTTATGTATGTCAGAATGCTGGACAAAATATTTCAAATATAGTCAAATATTAAGAAATAGCTTATCCCGCGGCTTCGCTCGCATTGTAACCGTTGAATACATATCAAAGATTATTAACAACACCAAATAACTAAACACAGTATGTACACGAATATTGTGACGCTATGATCATCGTCGTGGTGGTGGTGTTAACCTAAATTTTGTCTGATTAACATTTTTGATGCATTTTCATTTTAGAATTTAAAAATTTTTTTTTATTTGAAATTTATTTTACAAACGAAAATTTAATTTCAATTTCTTCAATTGACGGTGATTTTGCAAAAGAGGTCTCCGTCAGGACCTTCTGCATGAATAACCAAATATCGGACGTTCTGCTAGTACATAAAGAAAAAGCGTTTCATTATTATAATGTATAAGATTAGAGTTGTGTTACTGTTTGCATATTTTTATAACACTTTTTTCAATAACGGGGTTTCAATAAAATTTATTAATATTTCAGGCAAAAGTACGACAGCGGTTGGAGGTAGGCATTTCTATATCGAAATCTAGCTCTATATACAGACATTAAACTTTTACGGTATAAGTGCATGGAAAAAGTTTTTGGCATGATCTTCACATATGTATGTACATATAGCCAAAATATGCACGGTATAAACCTTTACCAAAATTACATAAGTTTCGATTTGTTTCTAACTGATGTTTAATTTTTATGAAATTAATTTCGCCCTATTTTTTTTTCTTGGTACTTTACAATTTGCATGCGTTTTCAGTACGTTAGGGATCCAGTTGTGAGATTAAATCGTTAGGTATAATTCGGTTCCACATATGTATCTGTTTTTGCATGCATATAATATATAAATAAGTGATATAAAAGAGATCAATACATCCTATTTTCATTTGAGTTTATTGTCTTTTATGATTGCAGAAGTGTTCTAAAGAGCCATGAACCGGTCTATCAGGCGATTTGGGCCGATACGTACGATTTCGACGAAGTGCTCATTTCACCCGTTATGCTGCAGGATCACATGCCCGATAAAGTACTTTCGGCGCTAAAAAAGGTAATTGCCGTCACTGCCGATGGTAGCAATTCATCATTAATTAGTACTGAGTCTTAGACATCACAACTATTTTTAAGTTTTTATTCTAAAGCAACTCAAAGCTTGCCTATATTTGTTTATAGTTCATGTAGCCAGACTGTTTCTTTGACCTCTTGTTATTTATTTGAGTCTTTCATTGAATTAAATTAAGAGCAGAATATTATATTTATAAGTATGTACATATATGTGTTTTGTCCATATATTATTTTATATATTCCATATATTATTTTTTATTATTATATATTTTTTATTTCATTTTGACGCTTTAATTGAAATTAAAGACTAATGTATGTGCGATAATTTTAATCGAATTATTTATTAAATTATGAATTTTATTAAATTTTATTATTCGCCTATTTAGTTTGATAATAAAGTTGCACACAAATGTGTATTGTTTATTTGTGCCTGTATTGCCTTTTTCTTTCGCATTAAACTGTTTGGCCATACAAGTTATAAAACCATGCCTATGTACATATTTACAGGTACCATAGTTACTTTCGATGTGTTATAGTTCATGCTCGTCGTCGCATTTACGAGATTAAAATCCACAATTACTCGAACGTTTTCTTTACAAGAACAGTGCCTACCTTCGACCTCTCCACAATAGCTAATAACTGTAGAGTGACCTTTTCACTGTTGGCTTTGAGTCATCAATTATGAGACTTCGTTGTGAAAAATCGCAAATACGCACTGCTCAAATAAAATAACTTTTTAATATATATTATATTTGCTAAAAAGTTTGCTTTCACATTTTATTTTCATCTGCCGGTACGACGCGGTTTGTTTGGGCTTTCTTGATAATAATTCTTATTTTTTTGTTTTATAATTTTTCACGATTTAAGGGATTAAGTTTTCCTATTGTTAATTTTGTTTTTAATCAAAAGAAATTCCTTAAGATATCATGCGTTTATTGTTGTAGGTTGTGTCTGCAAGTGGACCAAGGAAGCCGCAACGTCAGACGTCAAATGCATTCTCTACATTATCCAACGACTTTAACCATTATGACTTTGATGTTGAACGCATAACTCCTCTTGGTTCCATAGATCCAATCAGCGTTTTAAAACCTGAGGGTAGCCTAAACCGCCTTTCGCATAACTCATATCCTAATATAAGTTCTATTAATGTAACACCAGCAACACACCGTAAAATCTGCCACGAAACATCTTTTGCCAATTTGCAAATTCCATTTGACATCACCACGTTTAGTGGATTAAATTCAAGTAAAACTTCATCGATTGCTGGTAGCATTTTAGGACGAAGTCAGTTAAGCTCGGCCTTATACGATATATCAGTTGATGAGAGCATAACAACAGTAACGCGCCGAAGTCCCTCCGTACCGAGCGAAACTGCTACGGTGATTATAAATGATCGTGATCCATTGCCCATTCAACGCTTAAAGACTGTAGCTTTCGATATTGATGCGGATTCTGTGGCCATAGGGAAATACATGCCAATATCACACGTCTCCAAAGATGCTTTATATCGTCAATACTCGGTTCGTGCCGAGAAACGGAAGCGTAATTTACCCATAACAGCATTACGAAGAGCTTCGGATGTGTCACGACCAATAGATTCATTGCACGATGATTCGCTGGGCTTGGCACCTTTAGCTAGTCCTGAAACGTTATCTGAAATTTCCAGTATATCATCCCGCACGAGTGCTCCTATTAGCTTAGCTAATAGTATAGAACTTTATTTTCATAATTTGAATCTGGCCGCTGATAAAACGAATGGACGAGCCGTGCTTGAGGGCATATTTGAGTCGCAATTGCATACACCAAAGATAATGAGACGAGCTCCGAAATTCAGTGAGAATCTTTCTAATTGTGCCGAGGACAGTCGCAATGTCGATCAATACAAACGTATGGGCCGAGTGTTTGTAACATTACCGCCAATATTTGATGGCGTTCATAGCAACAATAACAATCAAAAGTCAAGTTTTGACTCAAGCGATGATAGTTATGAATCAGTGCAAAGTCTCAGCCGATTTCCTTCCAAACATGACTCCAGCATAGAGCATAACTCAATTGGATGTAATGTGCTCCAACCAAAACAGAGCTCAAAATCACTAGATCCATTAGATAGTGTTGCAATAGAACAAAAACCAACTGAGCGAAATACAAAAAAGTTAACATTTAGTGACAGTGAAATTTTGAATGAAGCTGAGGTGACTGAAGTTAAAGATAATCACTCCCTGCTCTTTGAACACAAACGATCCTTAATGGGTGATATAGATAAGCATACAAACTGTGGATCGGCTGATACGACTTTTTATAGTGCTAGTTCTTCTATCGAACAATTTTCAACACCTGGTAAATTGATGTACTGTAGTAATTCTAGCGGTAATGGTATCTCAGAGTGCCAAAGTGTCCCTGAAGAAGTAATCATCATAAGGCCGGGTGTTCTAGAGTCACATTTTCCAGTACTCGAATCTGTTTCATACCTGGCTGACCTCAACTCTGCCGAAACTATTGATGACTCTAATATTCCTAGGTGTTCCACAAGTATTAATGTTCCTACAAAACAAAAAAAGCATGAAACGGTTGGTGGTCGCATTCGAAAACGACTGTCTTCTGAGGATTTTATATTTACACGCACTGAGGATTTTCCGCTGGTTTCACAATTGGGAGAGAAGTCGAACAAACGCAAAGCAGCAGTCTACCCTGTGGGTTCGAATTGCAGTGTTTCGAAAACGAAGCCACCAACTTGTTCCAATATTCAGATTATAAATACGACAACAGAAACATCCACTGTAACCAAATCTTCATCAAATTCGCAGTTACAAAGGAAAACCAACTATCTGAATTCTCAATACTCTTCGAATCCCCCTAATGAAAGTCCTAATATAATGCTTCCAATAAAATATAGTGAAGAAAGTAATGTCTGAAGTCTGTAACAAGTACCAAAGTTATTAGTATAGTATTAAGTTTGCATATGTATGTAGAGTATTTATTGAGTTCACTTGCACGTGTTATACTGTTTACATGCCAGCATCTTGTACAAAAGACTTCCAAAGGAAATTACGTATTTTCCATTTGCAGCGAAGAATTTGTCCAATCTCGGTGAATTCAAGAATCATCAACATTTGTGCATTGTAAAGAACGAAGTGCAATATAAACCATCTATACAACTGTGATCACAATTAATATAAATTGTTTTATTGTAAAATTCGATGTGTTGTAGTATTTGAAGTTAGAACCTTCTATTGATGAATAAAATATCCTCAAGAAGTGGGTTAAAGACATTTTGATATTGATAAAAAAATATGTTTTAGTCTTTGTATCTTCTAATGGTATGTAACTGGTATGTTACGCAAATTACACGAAAATTTATAAATGGGTTTGGTTAATGTTTTCTTGTTCGTCTAAGCGGAATCACACAGTAAAAGCTAAAATTTTTGCCCCTATTGCGGTTTTCAACCCGACTTGGTCGAATTGAAATTAAGGCAACTCAACTTCAGATCAACCAAACTCTTTTTCGGTATTGCGAACTTCAACTAAGTTCAGTCGAAGTATGATTGGCGTTGCCAACCTAAGAAAGGGAAATTTGAAAGATAGTGAAACAGCTAAAATTTTGTAAACGACATATTTAAAAATTGAATTCAGTTGTCGCTCGCGAAAAAGTGAATAAACATATATAATAAACAATAAATAAAAAATGGATATAAGTTTTGATTTATATTACAATGACGAAATTACTGGGGGCATAATTGATGTGCTCGTATACGAAAAAGCCTTCGTGATCACTCAAATCCATTGGAGCTTCCAAATGCAAAGTAAGCCATAGTTTTTTCACAATTGAATTGCTTTTTAATAATGTTTGTTGCAGATTCATAAGTTATTTTCGATTAAATAAAGAAGCATTTTGTTTTTTACTGAATGAGATGAAGGAACATTTCCACAAACGTGTGCGAGGAACGCCCAATGGATTAAAATTCAAATGACTGAGGAGTAGCAAAACGATTCAAAAGTTTCATTTTATTCAAAAAGTGCTTTCCCGAGAGTAGTTGGTTGCATTGACGGGACTCATGTTCGCATAATTTCACCAAGAAAAGTAGTGAAACATCTTTGTCTTAACAGAAAGGGCTACTACAGTTTAAACGTGATGATTGTATGTATAAAATCTGAGTTATATTAGAAACAAAATGGTACAAAAGGTACACTCAAAGGCCCGGAATATTGTAGAGCGGACAATTGGTATACTCAATGCTTGTTGCGCATTGCACAATATTTGCCAACACTTTCAAGTGGAATCTCCGGAAGAAATACCATCTACTTCAAATACTACAATGACCAATGATGTTTTGGACAAAGAAAGGGAAGAAGAGGATACGGCTCGAATAATTCGCAATAATATTATGACTTCCCTCTAAATAATTAAAATATTAAATTTTATTTATTATTTGTAATGTGCTATTTATTCAGGCATATATTTATGTAAATAAATTCATTAAATAACAATATCACTTTATTTTTTAAAGAAAACATAAACTATGGTACACAAATATAAAATATCACTTCATTCCAGAATAATTAAAAATAAAATAAAAAAATTTTACTTTGTGTCTTAAATAACAAAAAAAAAATTATAATCTTTGCGAAGATTTTAATTTAGCAATTTGAATTTATTGTTTCCAAATTGTGGCTTTCCTCTTCCTACTTCTGGAAACTTCTCCATTAACTCCACCAATTTTTCGACTTGCTTTTTTGTTGCAACTTTATTTTTTCTAAAAATTTATAAAAAATAAAATTTATATTAATTAAAATTAATTTAACATTAATTAAAATAGTTATTTTACCCGTCCTCCATTTTTCTTTAATATTTTTTTGTATTTCACTGCACGAATGTTGAACTTCAACTGCTTAATAGCAGTTGAAGTTTATTTATATACTAATCCACCCCACTTGTACAGAGTTGAAAACCGCAATACCAAGAAAAGTTGAAGTTCGATCATACTTCAACCGCAATTTATTTTTGACGGATTGAGTTGAAGTTGACAATACCGAATTTTTAAACTTCGACTGAAATGCAGTTGGGTTGAAAACCGCAATAGTGGTAATATAATTTTGAAACAAAAAAATCGTAACTTTAATTTTTTAATCAGATGCATTTAATTGGGAATAAAAGAACTTAAACTGAACCTGCCGAAAAGCGATCGGCGTAAAAAAACTTTTTTCAAATCCCTAAAATGTGAAAATGGATTTTGGACGTCTCATTGTCACGCCCAGAATACTCCGTTAGTAGAGATCCTAGAAAGTGTTATAGCTAAGCTCCAAATTATAATAAAAAACCGGAATTTGGTAAACAATAACACGTCCCTTTCTAAGGACGATAACAACTCCTACGGCATACATAAGTATATTAGAAATTTAAAATTGTTGCATGCACATACATACTACAAGTATATGTAAGTTATAGGCCCAAACATCAGACCCAAATTTATAAATATTTTAATTTTATCGTAATTCCATTTGACGCAAAATTTGAATTTTACTTGGTCAGGAGATTTCGAAATGAAAAACTATTAAATGAACAATCTGCCATACATTCGCACATATGGTATATGTATAAATAGTATATATGTACATATACATACATATGTAGTCATTGAACGAAATAGTAAAGAGCATCCCTTCCAAAAGTTTTATTACATATTTGCACATTTAGTAGAAACTACTGTTTAGAGTCACAAATTTGGATAAAGATGTAATATTAAAGTCCCGAGTTTACACACATATTGCAAATATCTAAAACATTGCTTGAAAAAAACCCACGCACTCAAAAATGTCCTAATAATCCATTTTTAAACTGTCACTATTCACTCAAAAGACACTATTTGTCATATTTGGGCTTTTTAAACTGTTAGTCTCTGCACGTGTTTTCTTCAGTACTTGCGGTGTTCTCTTTTGAATAACTTGTTTAAAGAAGTAAAGTTGAACGTGATTTTGTCAATGGAAAAGAAAGCTGAAATCGTAGGTTAGATAAAAATAAGTAATTGGAGAATGCGCAATGTAATTAAAGATTATACGCATAGTGGGCGGCCGAAAAAAGAGGAGACTCGTCAGGAACGACAAATTAAAAAGACGTGCATTACTGATCGCTTTCAACAGCTTCAACAAACCATTCAACAATTTACTAAACTACTGACGTAAAAATAAATCCACGTTCAATGCAAAATGTCCTAAATAATCTAGGATTAAGGGTGCGACGTCCAGCCAAAAACCCATATTATCATTAACCGAATGAAGAAACAACGAATGGAGTAAACAAAATCACACATTTTGGTTTATATCCGACTGGCGAAATGTAATTTTTTCCAACAAATCCAAATTTGTTTGGACCCGACGGAAATGCCACTGTGCGTCGTGGCAAAGAAGAGCGTTTTTTTGGGAAGTTGTATTTTGCCCACCGTGAAGTATTTGCCCTATTTAATGGTTTGGGAATCTGTGAATATCAAAAATACAGTGGAATTTTAAATCCGCTGTTCCTTTCTTTTCGGTATGGTTCAGCCTAAAGCATAGAAATATTGAAATGGATTTTTCAATAATTTATTACAAACACTCACAGGTTACGAAACAAATTTTTTTTAAGGAATTGAGTCTGCCACGTGGCCAGGAAATAGTTCAGATCTCAATAAAAACTGCTGGAATTATTTGGTTAAAAGGAGGAGAAGGAAGGAAGAAAGAAGGAAAGGAGAAAAGCATCCAAAAAAATCAATAGGAAATGAACAATATAATTGAAACTGTGTGGAATGAGGAAATTAATAAAATAGTTTTTTAATTCTTAATGTCAAAATCAGCCATTTCGGTTTTGTGATTTGAAAATAAAATCAAAAATTTCATTCAATGAAAAATGGTGCTCTTTGTGTGATAACTGAAAGCAAATAGATTGTAAATCGCACAATATAATTAAAATCTAAACAAAAAAGTCATGAAATAATAAAAAAAAAATTTCTTTATGAGTAAAAAGTTGTCTTTCGTTATAGAAGTTTGTGTAGATGCGAAGCTTGCTTCCTCTTACGAAAGAAGTTTTTGAATCCATAATGTCAAAATCTGTTGTTTTTTCACATGAATTGTTTGTTAACACTTTGATGATTTGTGTTATTTACAATCTCTTCGTAATCAGTGATCACTCAAAAACGCATTTTCTTAGATTGAAATATTTGAAAGATTTATTTTGGAAACATAAAAACAAAACAGCTGATTTTAACATTATGGGTCCAATTACTTTTGACAAATTATTGTTTTTGGGCTGTCGACACAACCTTATATAATTGAATTATAAATAACATTATATAATTGAATCATGGCATGAATTGCGTAATCAAATTTGAAGATTTATTGCTCTCATAAAAGATAGAATTCAAACCGGGTCGGTAGTTAGAGAACAACCGAGATCGAAAAAGTTGTTATCAAAAATATTCAGTATACTATATCACTTCTGTATTTGAATTATAAAAAGTAATCGAAGTGTGTGTAACAGTTTAATAATAGATTTTATATATGGATTCTTTACAATCAAGTGCGTCTACAAATGAATGATATAACTATTTTTTTGAAAGAAAATGCCGATATTTATTGGAATTATAGCATAACTCTAACCACTTAAGCACTTTTTCAATCAGATATTCTATGTTGAAATTAAATAAAATTAACTTCGGTTGAAATAATAACAGTCAAGTTTATATATTACTAGCTTTTCAAGCGACTTTTTTCTGTTTTAATAGTGCTTGTTATATAAGATCAAAACATAAATTGGTGAGTTTTATTTTAAAACTTCAAATCATTCTAATAGTCATGTTTACATTAGAAGCATATAAAAAAGTTTCTGTGATTTTTTCAAAAAAGCTGCGTTTATTTGTTAAAAACTACATACTTACATATATGTATTTACAAACCCGTTCATGTGTACATTGTCAAATAAACATACCGCCCACGACTTTTCCGTGTACTGTGGATATGACCTGCCAAATTAATTTTTTTCACAATTCGTAAAAATTTTATATTTTTTTAGGATATTTAAAATTTAGATTCCTTCCTAATACCATTAGCCATACATATGTACATATGTATGTGTAAACATATGTAAAAATTTCATGATGATCGTAAGTAGTTTCGGCGTGAAGCGTAACCAGAGCACGTAGATGATGATGTGATAAACGTTCTCTTTCTATGATATACGTTCTCTGTAAATGTACGAACAAATTAATAATAAGCAATCAGCTGATTTGACGACACCACTTGTATATATAAACATTGATTAAAATATTTATTTATTTATAATGCTAGTTAGAAATTTTTCAAGATGTTTTATGTTTCGAATCATACGACGTCCATTTATCATATTTGCAACGGAACGAACAAGGATACCAAATCAAAACGACAATATCTGTGTTGACAAATTCTTACGGTCAGAAATCTTACTTTCAGAAGAAAATAAACAGCGCGCAATGCAATGTATGAAGAAAACACCCCAAATTTTATTGAAGATGGGACAAACTACAAAAGAGAGGTCATTCGCCGCTGTCCTCATATGTCTCTGCAAAGATGAAAGGGTGAGGAAAGGACATTAGCTAGAGATAAGTAAATTAAATAAACATTTTGTAAAATTTCAAATTCCATAATGACGTACACTCAACCAATACAGAACTTGATAGAAAGATGGTTTGACTTTGAAGTGACTATACTATGAAAACTTTTGAGTAGCATCCAAAATTGAGAACAAAGCCGCTTTATTAATTTTCATAATATAATCGAAATACATACATATGTACATATATGTACATATATTTGAAAATTCAAAATAACTCTGTTTTGGAAAACAAATAAAACTTTTACAGTTTGCATATAATGCCCGTGCTGACAGTCTTATATATTTTTTATCTTTAACACTCATCCCTATGCTCTTTTGATACAGAATCCCAAAATTCGTTATGACGGTGGATACTCTTTGAAACATAGTAAAGGTTTCGCAATATTTCTGCGATAATTGTGGCTTTTTTGTGTTATTTACTGGGTTCAGGTTCCTCCAACTATTAGCGTTAGCGACAGCGTATATTTTGGGGAGTTCCTCGACTGCCTGGGGAGTGTTTTGGGCGTTCCACTATCATCAATTTTTCCAACTGCACCAATCCTTTTGAATTTAGCAATATTGTACTGAAAAATAATGTTTAACCGAGTTCTGTACCTACTATTTGACTACCTGTGCCGTACAAAATAAATTCGTTTTTCACTTTGTGAAAGTGAGATATTTTAATTTTTGGCAATCGAATAATGAAAATACATAAGATTCTCTTTAGTCTTGGCTTCAGTTTAAAAGCTGAAATAGTTTAAGAGAAAAATCCCTTCGAAGTCAAAGCATCTCTCTGTACAAGTTTTTTTGGCTTCCATTCTAACTACATTTATATTTAAATTAACTACATTTTTTTTAAATTCGATCCTGGTTGAATGTAATAATTATTAGTTTAATTTATTTTAAAAATTTATTTAGTACTTACATACGTATTCAGCACTATCACGCAATCCATCTTAGCAAAGCTTCGAATACGCACAATTTCGAAACTTTGTTACCAGACATAATTTAGAATTTTGCCATCACAAAATAAGCTGAGTAGAAGAAAAATTTACATTTTGATAAATAAAACTGAAATCGTTTATATTCAAATTGAATTTACAAATAAAATATGGATCCGATAACTGCCACTTTACGAATTTCGAGCTTACGTGCGGAATTGTTCGAATTGAATGATACCAATTTCTTTCCCGAAAAAACAGTATACGATGGATTGCGTGATATGGCTGATTAACGCCTCCGCAAGAGTAATCGGTCGCTCCAACTCCTGAATGTTCTTAGTAGTTTCGCGTACAACTCCCTTTTGATAACGATTAAATATATGCTGCGCTGGCGTTATTACGTAAATACCATTTTTTTAATAAGTTAATTTTTATAAATTTTCTTAGGGTGAAATCTCTATACTCTACACTCGGCGCTCTAGTCGACTGTCTCGGCATGTTCGACAAATATCCTTTCCCGGTTTGTTATACAACCACAACGATTAATTTAATATCTTATATATTCCTTTTTGTATATAAATATAGGGGGACTTAAGGATTCTGAAGACAGTGATTTTATAGACTGTGCCTTGCGTGAAGCGGAGGAGGAAGTTGGTTTGGCTCGAAATCGATTAAATATTTGGGGATCAGGCACTCTCATAACCCCTCCACATACTGCTGCAATAATGCCTGTTGTGGCTGCGGTTAAGGACTTTAATCTAAAAGAATTAAAACTCAATGCGGATGAAGTTGAAGAGGCATTTCTAATATCCGTCAGGGAGCTGGTGCATCCCAAAACGTTAAAGCATACACAATTTAAGGGAGGGTGGAGTACTCCTAATTTCGTTGTTGGACATAATAAAGTGTGGGGCATTACAGGCTTCTTAACAAATATGTTTCTAAGATGCCTTATTCCCTTTGAGTTAAAGAGACTTAAACATCATGCGAAATATGTTCGTCCATTTAAACACCACCATTAATTTTCATTTCTTGTATATATATACATTTATACGTACAGTTTTATAATCAAAAACATATTTCTGTTATATTGTGAAAATTTCATGTTTCAATGTGTATATAAACTATGTATGTATATGAATAAAAATATCTGATAAAGGGCAAATCATAAAAATATGTGAATCCACATTTAAAATTGATAAAATATTTAATATATATTTATAATTGATATTAAATGCTATTTTCAACCGCGTGGTATTTCTATAACGAAAAAAACTTCTCACAAAATTCGTCAATGGGTCAAATTAAACATAATTAACTCATTGTTACTTTCATATCAAATAGTGTATGCACGAAATTTTATTTTATTTATTATATTTTATGACGAATACATACTTATAATGTATATACAAAAATATAATCTATTCGCCTATTCAATTTATTAAAAAATTGCAAATAAACATTTGATATTAAAAAAAATATTGACAATGAATGGTACATATGTATGTATGCAAGTATTTCCTGGTGATTTAAATCTTATTAAATACATTTTTTTAGAATTACATGGTGCAATTCATTTCAGTGTATTTAATTGTTTGTGTACCCTTTATAACAGAACTCCATTATTTTAAATTAACTTTTGCAATAGCGGGGCTCTTTTTATTTACTTTTTTCTAATTAAAATAGGATCAATACTTATTGTAAGTGTCAGTTTCAAACTAACACAAAAACATTCTTGTTTATAAAAATTTTGAGCAAAACATACTTAATTCAAAAATATAATTGCGAAGCAGAATATATGTATATGTAGCATACTCATGTCTATAAACATGCATATAATTCTATTTTCGCTTCAATTATATTTTCAACAACAAAAAATACTCCTTTGTTAAGTGTTATATGTAGGTATGTATATTAAATTGGAATATAACTGAAAGCAAGGCTTGGAACCCAATAATGCTATGTGGATTAAGGTGACCGCAAGCTAAATCCTTATCTTGATCTTTTCTATTTTCACCATTACAGTGAGTTTACTCTGTAATATCGATAGGAATGGAAGTAGTAAATGTTGGGGTTTCAAGTTCCTCATGTTTCTTCATTTTTAGCATCTGAAATTATAGTATTATTTAATTTATTGATTAAGACAACTTAATAAAACATTTGACAGACCTGTTGTAACTTATAATGATTGATGATATCTTGATCTGCAGGACACGATTGTGTGAAGGCATCCAACTGGTACATGTGATACATGTAACGCCACAGAGCGGTGAAATGTGTCTACAATAACAAATTTAAAATGTTGTAAATTAAATACGTTTTTTGTTTTTATATTGATATTGATGTAATCATACCGGGATTTCGAAATCCACAAAGTATTTTCCGGCTACACGAATATGTTGCAGCCGCGGCATAAGTTCACAATCAAAACAACACATAGTATCGCCGGTCAGGAAACGTGTGTTTCGATTAGCCAAATGGTCATTGATCTTCCTTAAGTGACTCAATAAAGCATTGTTTTTGGCCTCATCTTTCTTCACCAACATAAGTTTAAGCTTAACGTATAAATTTTCGATCAGCGTTGCCACTTCTTTATCCTGAGGGCAAACGAAACGTAAAAATATGTAAAAATAAATAAGAAATAAATTATATGCATTATACCTGTACAAACAAGTTGTAACCGCCAGGAATATTCTTCATGATATGCCGTTCAATTTTATCGTTTTCTAGGATAGCTAAACCATTATCAATTAAAATAGGTGGATGTGTGGCTTCGAAATTGGTCCGAAAATCGGGTGGTGGCTTTTGCATATCCACCGTCGTAACCTAATTATTTTCATCTAGTGCGTTTATATTGAATTAATATAATGTTGTTAAATCAATTACCTTCAAACTGATAGTTTTAAGCTCTGCCAAAAGATACAGATCCATAAAGTATTCCTGGCAAAACAGGCAAGCGCCCTTTCTCCTGCCATCGATTGTAGAGGCCTGTAAGATAAATTAATCAGTTTACAGATGATATTACCTCACCAGAAGATCTATATATATACAAATTCCAGATTACACTAAAAGTATTCAAATACCTTTAAATGTTTGAATTTTAATAATATTTAAATTTTAATTAAAACAAAGTATTACACATCTAAACCTGTCTTATCAACCTATTACACAAGAAATTACTAATTTTGACAATGAAAAGAGAGTGGATTACAATAAAAAACTGCTATTATTAGATTCATTAAGTAAATAACTATTGAAGAAAACATAAAAATAAAAACATGTCACCTTGAACTGTTGATCCTGAACTAAATATGAAAAATAAATATAAAACACATTACATACAATTTTTATACTCACATTTTAATTAGCATTTGCTTAATTTCAATCAGATTTCGGTTCACAATTTCAATACGATAACTGATACTAATTGTTAAATAGTTAATTATGATAACAATTTACGAAAAAGAAATGGAATCACGCCAATTACTCAATAAATTTACCTACATGTGTATGTGTGCATGTGCATGATGATGTATTTAGGCGATACCGAATTCATAAGGAATGACGAGACGCGCCTAAATGCGTCTACATTAAAATACCGGTTTATTAAAAATCGACACAAAATATTCTCGATTTTTTTTTATTTATTTAATTTTCTTTTTAACAATACAATTTCAACTATTGAGATCTAATACAATTTATAACATTATGTTACTCTAACAGTTGATTTAATAAAGATTGTTCTATCGTTTGTTCTTCTTTTTCAAAAACTGTTCCCAGTCCTGTAGGATATGATCGAGGAGAGTTCATTTCATTAACATGCAGATTCTCTTCAAATTCTAAATCGTCAAAGTCATTTGAAGCGTTGTTAACACAACTTTTTTTCTCAGTGGATTCTTCATTTTCAAATTTGTTAATGTCATCGTCAATGTTATTCACTGTGGGACCTTTTCTGCGTTTTATGTATCGCCATAAGGTTGTGAGCGGTAACGAGAAAAACTCAGCAGCGAAACGTACCGACATTCCGTTTACAATATGACCACGATATGCTTGCATTAACCTCTCTTGAACACCATGATCAACCATATCTTTACTGCCATTCCTAATCCAAACAGCGGGCAGCAATCCGTTATTCTTCAGTCTTGTTTTATATAAATGAACAGTTGACTTAGGAACATGTAAAGAGCGCGAAATTTCCGAAATTTGTACACCGGCCTTCAGTTTACTGTAAATTAGCTCCTCTAATTCCTTATTCGATTTTCGTCTTTTACGTTTCGGATGTTTGGCGACACGAGAAGATACGGTTGAACGCACAACATTATAACACTTAGCAGCCTCCCCTAAACTCATACGACCGTCCAATACAGCATTTGCAGCAAGTTGTACCGCTTCCGAGTTATGTGCTCGTTTTTTTCTCTTTACAATACGCTCCTCACCATCACATACAGAATCAGAAAATATTTCATTATCATGACAGCTATTATTATTGCTATTGTTATTGTATGCTCTCAAGTCGTTTTCGATTTCATCAAAAATTCCTTCGCAAGCCTCGGCTACCATTGCGGCGAAATCTAAATTGCTTACTGGGTTGTTGTCAACTGAAAATTCCCCTTTAACCACAACTCCATCTTTCATATGCTTTTGCGCGAATGGAACTCGATTCGTATGATTTATGGCTAATTTTTCACTGTTCAGTTTTTCATCAGTTTGAAAACATATTGTGTTCTGTTCCACAACGGAAATTGTATCCAGCACGTTCTCATCTTGCTTGGGGGTCACATATTCGAAGTGAAAATGTTGGTTGTCGTGATGAGTAAGCATAAGAACATGTCCTCCGTCTGAAAACTCGTTGCCCCGCTTCGCAAAAGCATCTTTACGTAGAGCGAATGATTTTTCTGTATTTGTTGTTCTACACTCCTTTATATGTTGTTGGAGTTGTAGTTGTTTTAATTGTAAATTCGATTTTACTATATTTTCTTTTTCGTCCGCATCATTTAAACCATCGCCAACTGCTATTCTGTTGATGTTGAGCTCGTTCGCACTCCCCACAATTTCATTTTCAAGCATAAATTCTTCCTAAAAATGGGCAGAGGATAATGAAAGCATACTATTAAGGGATCACATCTTATGAATATGATATCTGTGAGTATACGACTATATTTTCTACACTGAGCCCCTGTTACAAGCGATTTGGCTGTATCATGCGGAAAAAAATGGCAAGCGCCCCCAAAAGTTATGTACATTTCTTTGTATAAATGCAGACATACATATGTAAAGGAAGTATAAAATACTTTTTAGCTCTAAAATATTGAATCACATCATTTACTCTTAACTCTTACTTAAATTTGCACAGATTATTTTACATACTTTCTTTTAATTTTATGCTTTTGGCTGTTTTGTTATAACTTTTATTGGGCACAGCATTTTAGTAGCGACCTTATTAGCGCATTTGTTTAATGGTATGCGATTGCGATTAGAAATTGTTATTGTTAATTCCAAAATAATTTTAGAGGCATTTAAAATATTTGCTTAGATAACCCAATACACATAAAAATCACATCCACTTTCATCACATTCGTAAAATTTTGTGTATGTGCCAATAACAATTTACATACATAATTTTTATTACAAACTGTTAATATTTGGCTCAAAAATTGTTCTGGATATCATGTTGACATTCAATTTACGAGTTATTGTACGTAAATTTAAAGCCTAATATTTTGATAATTGTATACTATTGTATATACATACATACATAAATATGTATAATATGATATATATTCATTATAAAACCATCGAACAGTCTTACAATTTTTTAATTTCAGTAGCTGCAACAATTCATTTTTGTTAGATATTTCATATATGCAAAACTCATCAATTTCTTATTGAGTACATAGTATCGGTTCAGTATGATGATGTCATGCAAATGTGCTTCACTGATTTGTACAAGCCAAAAATACAGTTCTATAAATCTAAAGAAATTTTTACGTAGCTGCAGATATTTACATACATACATATACTATACACACATAAGTATGTATGAGCAAAATATGCTCATTGGTAAACAAATGCCCTGCAAGTAAAATCTTTGAAATAATTATAGTTATTATTATTCGCCTTTGAAGTAGTTCTCTAAAACATATAAGAGTACTTGGCGATTGCGTATATTTATATATGTATATATACATAGATGTGTATGCATATATGTACATATATGTGGATAAAGGTATACATATGTATGTACATACATATATGTATGTGTATATACAGTTGAACTTCCCTAACCGGAGCCACCATAATCCACAAACAAACTATGGATTAGAGACTTCGAGTTATAGAAGTTTTCATTAAAGCATAAAATTTTTGAAAAAATTATAAAATAAAAGTCGATGTACAGTTTATATTCTCCGTATGCAGTTTTTGGCTTATGTTCATAAAACAGTTAAGCATATCTCATTGTCCACTTCATTATAATCTGCAATGGTAACATTTGAAGGGATAAATAGGCGCGGCGACTTCTACGACTAAGATAATCACGTGCTAATTGAAAAGTTCGATTTATGGAAGGAAATTTCTATGGAACTTGACTTCTATTGTCAATTCAAGATTTCGAGTTACGGAGAACCTCGTGTTATAGAAGCTCGAGTTATGGAAGTTCACTGTATAGGAGAATCCTAAGTCCCAAGGAAATATAGTAAAACCTTCACCTACCTCTCTTTTTGAGTTTAATGAGAAATTACATTGTTTAAAGTATTTATAATCCTATTTCGCACTTTTTTATTATGTGTAAACAGACATTTTCCAACTGGATTTATGTACGTAAATTGATATACATATGTACATATATGTATATAAAGTTAAGTTTATTTATATGCGTTTTGGAACGGACAGAACTGAATTAATTTTGTTACGTCTTTCATATTATTTTATAAAATTAAATTTCTAACAAAGTTTAAATATTCCGGACAACATTTTGCAAACATTAACTGCCCCTCTTATTTCGAAATGAATATAGCAAAGTAAACAACATTTCACATTCACGTTTAAACTAAGTTTTGTTCATTTTTTACTACGCGATGCAATATTAACTTAAAATTATACAGACAGTCACTTTTACTAAGTCGCTTCAATACATACATATGTATGTATTTAAAAATGTCGCTTTGTTTCGGTTAAATCAATGTTTATGATAACTACATATATCGTTTTACTACATTAATATTCTAACATTAATTTATTTTTAGTCAGCTACATACCTCTGCTCACTACATCACGCCGATTGCCTAAATTATCTGTAGTAGTTTCTTCACGTTTTTTTTTGTTTGATTATAAATGTATATGTATGTATCTATTTTATAAATTGATTCATAAAACATTCTAGACTATAAATAAGTATTAATATTATTATGCATATGAAGAGTTATAGTATTGATGATGGATTATTAAATTGAAACAATCGTTCTAAATATTTTATCGGATTATTTAAAGACTGACTCCTATTGTATTTTCAAAATTAAAAAAAAAACCAGCATGTAAAAAATTAAACATTTTCAAGAAGGTGACTGTTGATAATTATTGCTATGCTACATACCACCGATAAGATAAACGTGTCACATAAGAAGAAAAATAAGAAATAAATTGAAACAGCCTTACACTGCTAACGATATGATTTGGAACCGATGACTTCACTTTTGCAATTTGTACCAAATTTATTTATACACGAATACACATATATTTTTAAATGTGGATGACACATACATATATGCATATTCAAAATACACAGTAAGTATGAATGTAATAAATATTTCTTATATATCACTACGACATTTTTTATCCATCTATTATAGTTTTTATGTTTGGCAACTATTGGAATTAGATTGTTTTATAACTTATAAAATATTAAATAGCGTTACATAAGATTATACTATATCTAGTGCTTAGTGAGTCATTTCTGATGGAGAACTGTCAATTTATGAATTAATACGCACACATAATGATTACCAACGATATCTAAAAACGTTTAACATATACATTTTTAACTAAACATTAACTTTGGAGAGCGAATCATTCAGTCACAAGATCAACCAGTTGGTTTACAACATAGTAAGAGTGACATGAAATTTTAGACTCAAACCTGTTTTTCAAGCATCATAGACAGAAATTTCTTTGCTAGTGGCATGTAGGATGTATATATAAAAACTTCTACACAAGTAAAATACAACTCCCTTTAAGAAGGAATCAAAATAAATATGTTGCGCTATTTCCAAAAATAAAATGCTACAATAGCGTAACCATGTATGTATTCACAAACAAATCAACTTAATGTAAAGTCAAAAATATCTTAATTTTAAATAAAATCTACTTTAACTATTGCAAATAGTTTGCACACTTAAGTGCTACGATCACACAATCTTTTAGCTTTTAAATGGGCAGAATTTAAACACATCTCACACATACTCCCCAACTGGTTTAGAAACAGATGCGATTTTCGCCAAGATACATAGGTGTTCATATTATCACAATAACTTTAACAAGTTAGTACTGTTTACAATACTCACCTTGATAATCAATTCAATTTCAGGCACATCTCCATTATTAGTTCCGTTGGTTTCTTGGTTATTCTGAACTTCCGACATCTTGGAAATGCGTGACGTATGAATTTCACACTTGCTGTATCGAAACGCAACCCACACCAAATGAATTTGAATATTACTCTAATTCTAGTCTCTCTTTCTTTTATTTTCTGACCAAACACAATCTGCTTTCTTTTTAAGAATCTAATAGCCAGACATCAAATGAAATTCACTTAAAAAAATCTTTTGTAATTGAATTCGAAGAATTTATCACACCTTCTCACAAACGTAATGCAATGCTCTTGTCTATTCACAAAATAATGTCGAAGCGGGCTTAAAGCAATTTCGATAACACGGTTGCATTTACACGGCATTCGGAACTTTGGACATCATATTCGATCACTGATCACTTACACGATACGTTATATTTATTTAACCCTTTAGCTATCATATGTATATTCAAAATTCAGATGAATTGGGCTACTAATTTTTAATTTGAATTTATGTGGTATATATTTCTGTTTATTAAGGCAAGCAAGTATGTAAAGAAAATTAACATATTTAAATAAATGCAACCCTTATGAGTATGTTCACATTAAAAGGTAAAAGTAACCTAAGTCAGCTGTTTTGTCGAAGACATAAAGTCCACAAATAACATTTAAGGTTTTTCAACATTTATTGTAGTAGCTAAACTTTCTTAATTACAGTTAAAAGTAAACACGTAATTAATTGCATTTAGTGAAATGCGTTAATCATTGACATTTTATAATGAACTGTTTGTGATTTCATTCGAAATAAAAAAATAAATAATTCTAGTACATACATATGCTTAATAACATCACATCCAATGTCAATTTTCCCCGCATATACGGACGAAGAGGAGAGAATAAACAATGGTTCTGATGCAGAGCATAATCAAATCCCTTCGTCCAGTTGGTTAAGTAACAGCAGCTTTGCTTTGGAAAATGATCATATTAAAAGTTTGGAAAGTATTGAATTTATGGGATCAAGTTGTTCATTGTCCGAGAGTGATGCTGAATATACACAAAAAACAAAAAAGAATAAAAGAAAAGCACATAAAAGGAAGAGTAAAAAAAAAAAATATGAATCTGATTGTAATACTCAGATTATACCCATATTGGAGTTCAACGGAGCTGAAGGGTATTATATAGATAAATCTAAGATTCAAAAGTATCTTACCGTACGCACTTTACATAAACCTGCCTGCCCACGTTATCGCTACCGTTCAAACTATGTTTTGGGAAAAGGTTTCTCATACAAATCAAATGTTAAAGATACAATTCTAAAATGTGGAAAGCGCTATTTTCGTAACAAATGTTATATACAAAATGGTACAGTATGTAACAATACACAAATCGCTCTGGATGAAAATGAGTATACAGCAAGACTTGGACAACTGAATCGAAGAATATTGCAAACAAGTTCTGATATACAAGTATGGTTGGAATTATTATCTTTACAAGAACGAAACCCCTACAAATGGACCCGCCTTTTATTAGCTGAGAAAAAGCTTGATATTATCAACCGCGCATTAATCAGTTTTCCACGAAATGAACAGTTGTATAGACTTTATATCGATATTATAAACGCCACATATCCCTCTTTTGAAGTGACAAAAATGTTGGATCGTTTACTAGTGAAAGATCCTTATAGTTATACATTATGGACAGCGCAAATAATGACAACCCAGGGTTCAATGGCCCGATGTATTGTACCAGATGTATTACTTATTTATGAACGTTGCATGCGAAAAATGCATCGTGCTCAACAAATAAGCACAACTGTCGGGTCAGGTATATCTAATACAGATGATGTAATGCTACGACTATTTAACAATTGCGCCCTTTTTCTTCGACAAGCGGGACTTAATGAGCAGTTCATTGCATTAATAAAACTTGCGCTTGAATTAAATATAACAACTGAAATTTTTAAGGGATTTACTCCTCTTGAATCTGATCAAAACACACTAATTGAATTCGAAGAACTGGTTCTACAATCAGGTCTTCCAATGAATGAAATATGGCTCCGTATAGAAAAGCTTCGACAAGGATTTAATTTTTTGCCATGTCCAGAAAAAATTAAATGCAATGATCCACAGCGTATTGTTTTTAATGAAGATATATGCCACTACATATATCCTATGGAATCACGAGAAAATTCATTTTACTTAATATTACTGATATTAAAATTGCTTAAAGTGCCATTTATTCAATGTGAAGGATTGGCAGACAAGTTCAGCGCTCATTTGGAGTTTATGGGTGATTCGGATGCAATTGAGGACATTTTAGCAGTGTGTTTACAACGCAATTTTGCAATTTCTCAAGAAATGCAAAGGGAATTCCAAAGGGCCATTTGTAGTTTGACAAAGGAAATGGCAGTAAGTCCTTCTTTCTTAAGTAATACCATTGGTCATGAGGTATACATTCGTTGTGTAACAGGCCTCTTACTTGACTGTGCTGCATCATATATAAACATTGATAAAAGAAAACACGAGCTATTCATAGTGTTGTGGTGTCGTTTTGAGCGCTTGATGCTGATTTTTGAACGGTACAGTTCAAAATCATACAAAGAATATATTAAAGCAGGGCGAAAACGGTTTAAAAATCTACTTAAACAAACGCCCAACCGAAATGTGCTTATTTATTATACTGAATTCGCTATATATGAATTTGAATCGTTAAACGATCTAAAAGATGTTCAATCAGTGGAAAATATTTTTGAAAACCTTATTGCTTCTCATTCTTCTGACGAAACTCAAACATCTGATTTGTGCTATACTTACGTAACATTTGCAGAAATTCTTATTGGGTGTGGAAAGAAAGAGGAAGCTTTACATGTTCTATTATCGTTTTCTTTTAACAATCAAACTCAAAATAACGCAAAACCAGGTACTGGTAGAATCCTTGCTGCATTACAACATGTCACTGAGATGTTGGACCATCAGGTTTCCATTGAAAAGAGTGTAGAAATTATGGTACTTGAGCAATATTTATTACCCGATTATACTGTGTCATTACTTAAAGTACGAGTGCTAATCCAGTGCCTTATTGGGCAAAAAATCAATGCAATTTCTTATCTGGATAAACTAATGAATATATTTCGAAATAGCAATGACCGACACCGCTTTCTTCGAGAATGTATCACGGAAATATATTTGAGTGTACTACAAATGAAATGCCCGAAATGTAAAGTGCCAAGTACCTTAGTTCGAGACAGAATTATTAATGGCCTGACTGAATATCCTCGGAACTTATTCCTTCTTCAACACTGTGGTATATTAAACTCAGTTCCTTGGTTTAGAATTCGCACAGACCTATTTCGTATCAAACCAACCATTATGTCAGTTTTGTTTTTAATTATCTTAGCTCGTAATAGATATTTTCAAATGTATTATGAAAACGAGTGTGATAAACAATATAATGACTTAATCATCCGTAACCGTATTCTTCATATATTCAAAACTTTATCTAATGATCAACTCAGCCCAATGTCAAAGAAAAATGCATTGTTAAAGAATGCATTATTTTGGAGGTTATATCTTCGTTTCTTATCAGACCAGTCTACTGATTTTGAAATAAGCAAAAAATGTCTTTTAACTGCTTTGGATGAATGCCCGTGGAATAAGGCTCTATATTTGGATGGAGCAACATATGTGCCGCAAGAGTTATCACATCTGCAAGACTTAATTATAGAAAAGCAATTACGGATTTACGCGCTTCCTGAAGAGCTTGCAATTTTACGCGATCAATGAACATAAATGCATTTAAATGCAATTAAATATCCGAAGGAACCATTTTATTTAGTTTTGATCTCTAACTATTGACACGCAACTCTGTAAACGTAAACAGTCGATTGCAGGTTGGAAATTAATAAAATAGATGTACAGCTTCCATCGTTTTACATTTTATGTTATTTCTATTCAGATTCCACCTCACACAGTCACCTTTATTAAATAAATTGTCTTAAATATATGAATTAATGATGCTTCATAGAAAAAATATCGTATTTTTGTCTCATATATGGTAAATCATACTCGAAACTCCCTTTTATCATTCTTACAACCTGATAACAATATTAATTACCTTTGGGTTGTGAAAAATATTAATGAAAAAAAATAAATAAATAAACATTTACGTTGTAATAATCTTCAATATTCCAAGTCCTTGTGTAGGTAATGAAATAGCTGGATGAAATTAAAATCAGCCAATATCAGAAGCTGAACTGCTAACTAGAAAAGGGGCGTCCATCAAACCGATCTAACACTATCAAGGAAGAGTTCTGGAAGGTCGACAGGTCTCTCGCGGAAGAGAAACCTTAGCTTATTAACTTTTAATGTTTGCGATGTCAAAAGGGAAGAAGTAAATCCCCTCGGAATGATATCTAAGCAAATGGAGCAGATCTCCCCAAGTAGTTAATGGAATGGTATTAGGTAATTTGGTAGTTGAGTGGAGGACACAGTAGAATTATGGTGCATTCTACATGAGTAGAAATTGATACATACGCAGTACATACTGATGAAATTTAAAATATATACATACATATGTTTAATACCACTTAAAGTATGCTGGTATGGTGACTCTTATAAACAGACGTTAATGCGTATCGTAATGTTTTGAGTTTAGTGACTCTAATAAATATTACATAGAAGATATTTCGGTTTGGAAAACGGTTATAAATTGTTAAGCAAAGCTGTTCACTTATGTATGTATTTTCTTATTTGCACTAGATTTTAATTGCAACAGTAATAGTAAAAGTACATTCGTTATCAAGAAAATCTATTCACGAGGTCATGAACCGGCCTGGACTAACCCTGAAATCATTATTGAATTAATCTTGGGACGTTTAAACTAAACACGAGAAGCAAAGTACATACATAACTAGATACAGTCATGGACAGAGAAATATCACACGTTTAAAATAAATTATTCAAATCGGATTTTAGTTTTATCATATTGTATATGTACATATGTATGTACACATGTAAATGCATTGCAATAATTTCATACCTTATTATATGTCTTGATTTCCACAACTTATATCCTTACTTTTTTGTTGTTACTTCTTACAATCGCACTCTAGCGAAATTTGATTGGATAAAGAAATATCACGTATTTGGTTTATTGTATGAGTTTATGAAATGAGTGTATGAAAATAGTATATAACACCTAAATTTTTTTTAAAAGTGATCCTAATTTGCTGAAAAATAAAAAAAAAAACCACAAAGCTCCTGAACGTAAAGCAACGAGCATGCTGATAGGGGCTTTTGAAAAAGCAAGGCTGATCCTTTTAAATTTTCCCCAGAAATAGTGGATGAGATAAAAGAAAAATTTTGGTTCAGCGTTTCCAGTAGACTTGTACAAAGGCGCTTCAATGATGCTCAGTTGTTTGGACGATTGAGTCGAAAAAAACCATCACTGTATGTACAAAAGGCTGAACTTTTCTGAAGAACATTTAGAAAAGGACGACCAATTTTGGAAAGTATTACTTTGGAGCGATGAAACAAATTATCAGGCATATAACTCCAGATACACTACAAAAGCCGTTAAGCGCGGTGATGGCACCGCGATCGTCTGGGGAGCGTTTTAGTGGTACGGCGTTGAACCATTGGTAAGGATAGATGGTAGAATTCGCGTTCAAATCTATGACTGAAATCGGGAAGGCATAGTACGCAATTCCACAAAGTAGGTGCCAGAAGTTAGTAGACAGTTTGCACCGACGATGTCAAGCAATTTTCAAAAAATGTGGACACTCTTTCAAATATTAACGTTGTAAGTGCTTAAAAGCAATAATACTTAAAAAATTACTAGTAATTTTCCGTAGAAGCGGGCTACTTTGCTATTTCTATGTCCAGACCATAAAAAGCAAATGAAATCTCAATAAAATTAAAAAATAAAACGATTAAAAAAATCGGTGTAATATTTTCTACATAACTTACTTATTCCCCAACTTATACTATGCTAATGACAAACTTCAATTTGTTTTCTGTTTATATAATACACGTCGTTTTATTACATGCTCAAAGTGTGCTATTTCTCTGTCCGTGACTGTGCAACATATTTATGTATACTTGTACGTTTATATTTTTATGGGTCATGTTTTTTTAGTTCGTTTGCAGCATTACTAAATCTTTTATTTGATGTAGAAAAAAACAATCATAAAATGTTAAATAATAATATTAAACATTTGTTAATAAGATTATGATTTGCAAAAATGGTTGGCTGTCGGATATCTTAATATGCTGCCCTACGCCAAATATCATCTGATTTCGAAAAGTATATTGTACTAACTTCTTTGGTATATTGAGTAAAACAAAATACCGATGCCTCAAACATTCCCTATTTATTTAGAATTCACAACTAAATGTCAGAGATAATAAATGGCATTCTCTAAGTGGAGACTAGTACAATTTGTTGTCTCATTTTTATGATGTTTAGCCAGAGAACGTAAAGTGTTTTGTACACATTTTTCGCTGTCAAAATGGAAAAAATATAAACGATGTATTTTTGTCTCTTCATATTCTATGCTTCGGCATATATGCCTTGTCATCATATGCCGTAAATACAGCTATTTCTGTCTCTTCATTTTCTCGGTTTGAATATGTGAGGGAATTGTAAAAAATGTTAAAATTGCGAGGCGAATTCCGACCTACAATGTTAACAAATGCGGCGAATTCCTTACACAAAATCTAACGAATGTTCGCAGTCGAATCTGCACCTTCTCTATACTTTACGTTCTCTGGTTTAGCGGCCACTTGGCCGACTGACTGATAACTTGTCTTGCTCTATGAGCTGCTTATGCCTCAGTTTAATTTTGTCGTGTATTGTGTTCGGTTGAAATAAATTTGTGGTTGTGCTGTTTACGACTTAATATGTAGCACGCAATTTAAAAACTAGAAAATAAAAACAAGTAACAAATTTAGAAGAATAAATAAAAGGCATCATCTTTAATATCCAAGAAATAAAAATAAGCCAATAGAGTTTCGGAAGGTTGGTTTCGCGTTATAGTGCTTGTCAATATATTTTACTCCCAGTGCTTGTCAATATATTTTACTCCCAATAAGCTTTAGCCCTAGAGTGCTATTGGTGACGAAAGCATTAAAACAGAGTTACGATGTCGATGTGAAATGAAAAAAAATCTATATTATCTTTGTGCATGTAATTGGTTTTTGTTCGGTTTGATAATTAATATAATACGAATCGAGTCGAGTGTTTTACAGTGTTTACTCGACTGGTTGAGAAGTTCAGGAAATTTTCGCCTTTACGGAAAAGTCGCCACAATTGCAGTTCATTTCTACAGGTCTAACTACCCTTTTCTCTTTTTTCGTATTCTTGATCGTAGTGCGATATCTGAGATACAGAAAACTTCAAGGCCTTTACGCTCGTCCTCCATTAATCATTTCGCTATTAACCACCTCCCCAAAGTCCAATGAAAACGACAGAACAAATACGAGAAAGGTAAAATATTAAAAATAAAATCGAAAAGAGCCAACAGTGTGATAAAGCGGAACCGAATATACATAAATCTACACTGATGGTATGAATGTATTAGTATGTTTATTTGACTCAGTTCAAATGTGCTCGTTTATTTACTGTGTATGAGCGTATTGACATGTATGCAGTTATGTATATGAACGTGTACAAATGGTCTGTAAAATAAGAATAAGAAGACAGAGGAAAATGTTACCAATGAACATACGTACTTATATATATATATATCAAAGAGAATTTTAACAAAAATTATAGATATATACATATATACAGATGTATGTAGGAGTGCCATTTCTAATTTAAGTTTGAGCTGTATTGAGTATACTCTACATATGTAGATATGAAAGCCCTTTGTTGCTTATACGCCATGCTTTCCTGTATAACGATGCATACATATACATATGTAAATACATATACTATGTGTGCACATTCATATTATTATGTATTGATGTCAAAACATGATTAAATCTGTATACTCAAGAATACATAAATATACAATTTGTATATGTCGATATTTATTGGGCAAAATACAAATTCATTAGTAAATGTATGGAAGTGAACATGCATCCATGTGAGGGCTTTTGAAAGCTCCATGCGCTGCTCTTTATATCTACACTTTCTACAAATTGTTGTGTTTCCACCTTCCTCTTTATTTCTCATTCTCGTTAAGTTCTCTCTCACAACTTTATGGTTCGACTGTAAAGAGTATTGGGTTTGTGTTTTGATTATAACTACCGCCAGTTTGTCTGTTTACAGTATATATGTATGTACACAATATAATATACATATGTGCGCATGTATATACAATGTTTATATAAAATCGCTGATATCCATGTGTACAAGTACCAACATACGAATATAAATAAATTGTAAATTTATGTACATTTTCACAAAACATTGGCTAAGGCAGAGGAAATTTATTTTAGTTTGAGCCAGGTAATAATAAAGTACAATAAAAATAAAAAAGGGCACAAGTTAAATGATAACTATATTCATCAAATTTAGACGTCATTTAACAATTCATGTATGTATAAAATATACTATGTATGAACGAACAGATATTTGTAGCTACGAAGTACGAGGCTATATCATATTCCTAAGTATGTATCTCACACTTCAAAGAGAATTTTAACAAAAACACATCACAAATAAAATTACTACACTCATTTGCATGGCATACAATTAACTACATACATATGTATGTATGTATTTATGCATTCATACATATGTATGTATGTACATATACATATGTAGCTTTCATAAACATAAATGGTTAGCTTTAATTTATGAATAGGCGATTATCACTTAATTGAAACTATTTTAACAAAAAATAAAAAGAAATGGGATAGACTGTTAAAAAGTGCCTATTTAAAAGCAAAAACGAAAGACAACCATATATACCATACATTCATACTTAACAGTACATTACGATTTTATATTTGAAAGAAAAAAATTAAGTTCTCGAAAAACTTTATAGTCAATAACAAAATTATCTGAAAATAAATCAGTCGCAGTGGTTTATTATAAGATAATACTAAATTATTGCGCATACGCCATGGACATGCTGCTTCATGGGCTGCCCCTTTTTAAGCCTTGTATAGGAATACTTAATCGCAGAAGACATTTCGACAATAGAAATAAGAAAAGTAGAATAAAATATTGATTGAAATAATATGAAATGATCAAACTGAAGTCAGCGAAAAACACAATAAAGGGCGTAAATATTTACAAAACTGTCAAAATCTTACGTACTTATGTTCAATGTAGGTATGAATTGAATATAGTATGTATATACTAGTTCATACATACATAAATACATTCATATCTTTATATTTATATACTTTAGTACGTATGTATTTAATCAAGTATAAAGGTGTAAGTACGTATGATATTAACCGGTTTGTTGTTTTTAAAACTGGTACGAAATAATGCGTACAAACATATGTACACACATACACATGTTTATACGAGTATGAGTATAAAGAGCTTCAACCATAAAAACAGCTTTCAAACAAAAAATTATTCTTCTACAACGCGATTATCCGATATATTTGTTTATTTATATTAAAACGAATTTATGGGTAAATGTGTGTGAGCTAAAGTTACATTTTAAATACGAATATGTAACTCGGTTTTTTTAACTGAATGGAATGGGAATTATAGTAAATTCGAACAAAGAATTATATTGAAGAAATGACATGTGCACACACTTTTTTTAATAAGGTGTTATGCGCTCCAACATTTATTATGAATGCTAAGCTAAAAACTCACCGCAGCCTTCTCAAATCTCATAGGGCAGAACTAAAGACGAAGTCCTTACTTTTTATTCAACAATTAAATTAAATTAAACATCGATTATGATACATATGTCTTGCGATTGTAGACAATTCACACCTTTTGTAGAATATGTTATGACGGGTTATATCCGTACTCACTGACCACACCGTAATTTTTCATAACTCGAGAGTTCTAAACATCAATAACATTATAGTCCATTTTATTAGACTTCTACATGATTAAATTCTTCATAACTGTTGGAAATGTGTCATAATGTTGAAAACATAGCAATTTTGCAATTCGTCTTTACATAAAACCCTATATCTGTTTCGATTCGTCTTAAATGTTACAAAGAACTGCTTTGTGAATATAGCTAAGCCGAGTTTACAACAACGCGCCAGTCGTTTCTTCTTTTCGCAAGGTGGCGCCAATTTGAGATTCCAAGCGAAACCAGGTCCTGCTCCACCTGGTCTTTCCAACGGAGTGGAGGCCTTCCTCTTCTTCTGCTTTCACCGGCGGGTACTGCGTCGAATACCTTCAGAGCTGGACATTCGGCCGACATGACCTAGCCAGTTATGTTTTCACTGCCATTCAGCAGGCTGGAAATGTGTTCCATCGATAATTTCAGTGTGCTCTGGGCATCAGTCACTACATCAACTGGGGGGGGTTCTGCAAGAGTACGATCCGGGTCTTGAAACATTCTGTTAGTCGCCGCATCTTTTCGTAGAATTTTCGAGCATTACCCCTGTCGGCTAGGATGTCAAGATCAAATCAGCGATATGTTGAAGAATTCCACTTTTATGCGCATTGTGGCTAGACGTTCATCCACAGAGATGAATGCCCAGACCTATTCGTCTTAGTCCTTGCCCTAAAATCGTAGTTCTTAACGTTGTGTGAACTTCAGGAAATGTACCAATTCTTTGTTAGTTTCTTAATTATTTTTTATTAAACGGGATCGAATTTTCTCCCATTTCCATATAGAGTCGACGCTCCCAAATTATAAGCTTCAATTATTATAATTTCCAGAAATAAGTATGCAATATATTAAACGTTCCAAAAAATTTCCATTTCTGAACCTATTTTGTTTGAAAGAATTAATAATTTAATACAAGTTTGCAATCATAATGAATTGTTCTCTACTAACTTACTACGCTATTAATCCTTTGGCTCTCGATATTGTTGTTTCAGATTTAAAAAAAAAAAACCTAAAGAAGTAGTAAGGAAGGGCTAAGTTCGAGTTCAACCCAATATTTTATACTCTTGCCTAACAACTTGCATGAATCAAACCCATTGAAATAACTTAAGGTGCAAAACGTCAACCAGACGATTCATGCAAGCTGCAAGAATATATACTATATGTATATATACTAGAGGACCCGTCCACGCTTTACTGTGGCTGTCACATAGATAATGTTAGTACTACCATTTATATGATTTCTATTAGATAGATTATAACTATTACTTAATGAGATAAAGCATTTTTGTGAAGCAACTTGTGTTAGTTTACAAAAAAAATGGAATGCATTTCGTGTATTAATAAAGCATTGCTTTATACGGGAAAATACTGTTGAATTTGGGCTCTGCACCAGGAAAATCCACCGTTGAAAAGAGATTTGCTGTGAAAAGTGGGGGCCTCGCAAGTTTATATTAACAAAAATAACGAATTGCTGATTCTGAGGAGTGTTTGAGTGCTCTTTATGGTAATAAAACCGAATTTTTGCGTCGGTGTGTGACAATAGAAACATGGCTTAATCATTTCACACTGGAGCCCAATCGACAGTCATTCTAGTGGACTGCATATGATGAACCGATTCTCAAGCGTGGAAAGACAAAAATGTCGGCTAGCAAGGTTATGATATCAGTCTTTTGGAATGCATGAGGTATAACATTCATCGACTGATTACTGAGCCAGTGATAATCCATTTATTTACATATTTGGCAATTGTATTATTTTTGAGGAAGGATCAGTTTGAAATTGTACGCATATACTTCATCGTTTCATTTTAAATATTCCTCGCTAGAGAGCTCCGATAACAAACGGGTCCGATCGCTACTAAATTCACAGTGCTATAGGGAGAACCGCGGCCTCCAACGCGCTATTTGTAGGCACGTTCCGGACGGCCGGTACCGCCGCAAACGCTACGTTCCGCGATATTTAAATCTGTAATATATTTGAAAATATTCATATAAATCATATGCTGTAAAAGGCCATATAGATATATAATATATTAAATCAAAGTATTGAAGGCATTTGATTGGATAAGGATTAATGCTGTAATGGTAAAAATCGCTTCGAAATTTAGCCATTAGTGAAATTTCCCTAAAGGAGGAAGAGGAATACATCGACTTCTTTGGAAAGACCAGGTGGAAAAGGACCTTACTGCTCTGGAATCTCCAATTTGCGCCAAAGACGACTGATGCGCTATAACCGCGTAAGCGTTGTCAACGCTAATAAAGAAGAAGAAGGCATACTATTAACATGCCACATACTAATAATATGTTTCCTGAGATTCATTAAGGTACCTCACATCATATGGATGTCATTTGTTAGTTGCATGGGGATAGGTCAAATTTGCGCCCAATTTTATCCATTTTAAGCACAAAGGTTCACTGTTATTAGTAAACCACGCTCTCTCATTTGAATAGAGATAACTCACATGTTGGCCAATATATGTATGTGTATAAAGTCACCCAGAAGTTCGAAAATCGTTGCATTAGGTATATGCGAAGTATTGCCCCGATTCAACCCATTTTTGACACATAGATAAATCATTGTAAGGAAAGGTTTATCCTTAAATTATTGGTCATAGGGTGGCATACTCTAAAGGTATTATTCCTGCAAAGGTTTATCTCGTTATATTAATTGCTTCCTGAATTGTTTACTGGAAAGGAAAGGAAAAAATCAAATTGAATTTAAAATTGTGTTATATGGGATGTACGTGTGGTTGCAGCTCGATTTTGCCCATTTCTCACTAGTACATAGGAATGTGAGAATAATGTCACGTACCAAATTTTGCTTTCACCTAAAAGTGGGCGATGCCACGGCCATCGTCCAGTTTTTACCCCGGCTCCCATTGCGCATTTGGTTATTGATTTATCGCACTTTTAGTGAATTTTTAACAATACCGTTATTTTCTTCATTTTCACACTGTTGGTAGGGGTTCTTATAGGATTTATCTTGAGCGAATTTTGTGATTTTGGCTTGAATGGTTTAAGAGATATGTACATTAAACCTATTAGAGGGTGGGGTCACGCCCGATACCTCCCAACATTCATTCATTCATTTTTGACCTGCTTTGACATGGAGTTTTCGGCTTCGGCTCACCTTAGCCACGATATTCGGCCGATTTCATAGTCGTAAGCATAAATCCAAGGCTCATCGTCAGTAATAAAACGTTTCATGACATCCTGGTAGTCGAAAATGATTGTTTTACAGGCTGGTTTTCGAAAAAGTTTAGTGATTTTGGAATCAATCGTGCTTTCATTTTTTTAGGTCCAAAAATTATTTTTCAAAATGATTTTCACTGATCATTCCGATATTCAAAGCACCAATTCCTTTATTCTACTGACGTGTTAATCATCTGTTGATCTTGATGGCCATCTTGGGCGTGGTTCGTCGTCAATGCGTTCTCGATCCCCTTTAAATAATTTATACCAAACAAAAACAATTGCGACAGTCGTTGCTTCTTTTCGCAAGTTGGCGCCAATTTGAGAGGACTTTACTTCTTAATTGCCTACTCAGTCCAAGTAGCACCTGTTGGCAAGAGATATTCTGCGTTGGATTTCGAGGCTGAAATTGCTGTTGCTGTTAATCCTGGTTCCAAGATAGATGAAAGTATCTATATATTCGAAGTTATGACTGTCAACAGTGACGTGGGAGCCTAGTCCCGAGTGCGACGACTGTTTGTTTAATATTTAATTGATATCTTAGTTTTAAAAATTATCATAATTATCAATAAATTTTTAAGAAAAGTTAAAAAAATGATTTTTAAACGCGCTATCAAAATCGAATTTTACCACCCTCATCGTTGTCACCGCTTTTAGTTATTATTTTTTTGGTATGCGCCGACCAGGGTTATTTGCTTAAAGCGTGGCCGAAGGCCTCTAATGCAGAATGGAGTTCGAGGTTACTTTGTGGAAGCGCAGCGTGAAATACTTCAATAGGGATACCTCCCATAATCGGTTCATGAATATAATATTTTCATACAAAACCAATTCCTATAACCGGACAAGAAAACAATCCAATGACGGGACACGGACAGGGACAATATTTTGTTCAAATTATCTCTAATAAACGGACAAGATTTCCTAAAATTTTTTTTTTTTTTTAATTCATATTGATTTGTGAAGTTTTGCGACGATTTTTTTAAGAACAGTATGCAAAATGATTGCAGCAAACAAATTGACTTGCGCTAGAGCCTCTTGTTTATTGCTGCAAAATTTTGCCCCGTTATATTAATTACTTCGTGATTTGTGTAGTAGAAAGTGAAATAATCAAGTGTAATTTTAAATTGTGCTAAATGGGAAGTAGGCGTGGTTGTAGTTCGTTTTCACCCATTTTCACACTGTAACAAATGATTGTAAGAATGCTACGTACTAAATTTAGTCGAAATCGGTCGGTCGGGTCCCAAGATATGTGATTACACCTAAAAGAGGGCGGTGCCATGCCCGGCTCTCATATAGTCCTCTCGTACCATCTCGGAGTTAAAATTTAAGATATATATATAAAATATATTAGAGGGCGGGGGCACGCCCACAGGTATCTCTTGTTACTTCGATCCCATGAGCCAGATTGCAGTTTTATTTCTTAATTTAGTGCTTAGTTATGACAGTTTATAGGTTTTCGTTTAATGGCGTTTTGTGGGTGTGGCAGTGGTCCGATTACGCCCATCTACGAAATCGTAATTTTTTTGTACCAAGGTATCTGCATACCAAGTTTCCTCAAGATATCTCAAACTTTACAGTTACAGCTTGCACGGACTAACAGATAGACAGTCACCCGAGTTTCAACTTTTATCCTCATTTTGATCAATTATATATATATGTATATGTACATATAAACCTATAGAGAACAAAACTCTGTAGCAACAGGTTGCAAGATTATAAAAATTATCATTTTCGCGGCCTCCTTCTTTGGGGACCTTAACTATGCAACTCCTTTGAAATATAATTAAAATTATGTACATACATTAAATAACAATTACTAATTATATTAATAAACCGGGCGAAGGTAGAAAGTGTTTGGGTGCGCCCGAGCTAAACTCTTCTTTACTGTATATATGTACGTAGTAAATAGATGTGTATTCTTTTACAGCTTGCTGGTTTGAGAAAAACATTATGTTACACAGTTTTAATGCGGATTGAAAACGTTTATTAGACCGTGTTGTCCGCCATGAGCACACCTGAAGCACGCAGTGAAACTGTTACTTCCGATGAAGAAGATTTTAAATCGGTCATTCCGCACAGCTTTGAAGATGTACCAAATACATCAACGGCGCAACAAAACGATAAGGAACTGCTTAGCCATACCGATTTCGAAAAAATGGATTCTGAAAATGACCCTAGCTCTAACTACAGTTGCCGGATATGGGAGAATGTTGATGATTTTATGGATGATAATTTATCCACCTTAAATGCTACTGAACATGACGTTACTACATTGACTGAATCAACTTTAAAAACATCGGACTTGGGCACTCTCCTTGAAGTGGGAGATAAAAAAATATGTGTGGATAGAATTGATCCATTACCAAGCTCATTTCAACCAGATTTGAATAATTCAAATATGTTTCAAGTAACTAATACGATTGATCCCTGTAAAATAGCCAGTAGTACACCGCAATTCACCAGCGGAATCGAAAATTCCAATATGTATAATGACAATGTTGAAGAAGACATTAAATTTTCGCCCAGAGAAATAATTCTGCAGACACCGTCCACTGAACAGTACAATTACAATTTATCGCTTCCTTCATCCTCACATGTTGGTCAATTGCATTCGCCTTCATCTTATGGTCATCCGTTACCGTCAACGCATCACGAGTTGGACCCTCATACATTCGTACGTCCACTCCTGCAGCCACAACAAACGCACAGTCAGCAGTCCTATGGACAATATTCAACACCACCTGGCTATCATCCAAATATGTGGTATCCGAATGCACCATACGGATCATCAAATAGCTACTATAGGTCTTGCAGTGGTAATCGATATCCTAATTACGGTAGTTATCCTCACGACCCCATGCTGGATATGTTGCAACTTTCTAATAGGTAAGTATTCAATAATTTCAGGTAATACACACTTTTATTATTATTCAGAAGATGTTTGCTACATAAACAGTCGAAAGATCAATTTCTAAAAAAATCCTCTTATTGACAGTATAAAGGATGGTCCGATAGATATTTTACCTACAAATATTTTTTATAGAGGAAGGATTGATTTTAACTCAAAACGTTTTGTTGATATGAGATGGTATTTTAAATCTATACATAGGAGCTTTTGACATAAGAATACACCGACGTTCTTGGTAGTCTTTACAAGTTGATTACCTAACCTAATCTCTAACTTCCTCACCCGAATCAAATTTCTTTGTGGCGAGTGACTTTTTCACGTTTCGAAACAACAAGAAGAAAGTTTCTGAATTTCGGTAAAGTGGAGCCCTTTTACTACTTTGACATTCTCCAAATAATCGATGTAGATCGCACCTGTGATATTTTAAGATGTCTGCTATACGTACAGCCGATTTCACACGAGAATATACGACACAATGTAAATTTATTTTTCAATAGTGGCGCCATCGGCGGTAGGGATAAATATTTATCGAATTGCATAAATATACAATTTTCGTATATTTAAAGTATCACCTTCCAATGGCAGATGGAGCCTTCTATCAAATATTCTCGTAATTTTGATTTTTTCCGATGGCAAAAAAAAATACTTTCACACATATATCTAGCATATATTTTAGTAAACTAATAACAACAAATATTAAGTTTTTGTACAAACTAAAGGTAAATTGGCATCCCCAAAACAATTATATGAGTATGCCAAGCTATAAAACTATATGTATGTACATGCATATGTTTGTGCATGCCTATGGCAGCATGTAAAAATAGAAGAAAACTATGATCATAGTTGCTGTTTGAATATGTAAACAAACACCAATGGTAAGCACAATAATAATATACTAAGCTGTGAGCGCTTATTCTATTGCTCGTATTTGCATCACGTGCTGGGACTAGACGTTGTTATTGTAGGTACATAAGTCTGGGGAGCGGAAGAACTCCGTAACCGCACTTGTACGAATTCGAAGACAGTCATCCCACATATCTAACATCTTAACTCAGCAGGATGCTGATGAACCGCGTCATAATTTTCAATGCAAAAACATGGCGACTAAGACCCCATATGGCGACTAAGAGAGCCCTGATAGTACAGAATCAATTACTTACCATTGAAAATAATAATTGCGAACATTTCTTTTTATAGAATCTATTCAGGTTAATATTATCAGTACGAATGCGTTTGTTTACAGAAAAATTCACTTAATATAAGTCATTATTATGCAAAAACTGAGCAACACAATAGTAATGAGCAAGTTGTTGCAAGTCTCATTAAATTGCACTCGTAAAATAGAACTATTAAATAATGTTTGCTTCTTTTCCATAGTAAAATTTTGATTTTTGTGTTAAAAAAAATAAATCTAGGAGTTAATAGCACATTTAAGGAAAGCAACTTGCAAGATTTTTAATTTACACCTGGGCGTGTATTACATTCACGTATAAATATAGGCGAGTATATTTATAATTAATATCAATGCATTGCGCGACTTCTTATTCCGTTTATTCAACTATTTTAGCAATACAACTTAATTAACGCTATTTTGAACAATAATAAAAGTTTGAGTAAAGAAAATTTTATAAATAATTGTGAGATTGTGGTCAGAATCGTACTAATTTTAAATTAATTAAAAATTCCGGACTAAGTTGAATATATGTAAATGTTAAAAATCAAAAATGAAATTGGAAATTTATATTAAAAGCATTAGAAAATAAACAATAAGCATATAAAAACTACTTTATTATACTTAATTGTTTGATGCCGTTTAAGTAAAACTAAATAACTTACTAATCCAGCCTTGATCTAGTGTATCTTAGTATGTTAATTTCTGACTATATAGATTTCTAAATAAAACTACTTTAATTGTATAGTGGTCGCGAAGCAAGGAATCGGGCGGAGAAAAATAGACGAGACAAACTAAACGGATCGATTCAAGAGCTTTCCACTATGGTTCCACATGTTGCAGAATCCCCCAGACGTGTTGATAAAACTGCAGTCTTACGTTTTGCTGCACACGGCTTACGACTACAATACAGTAAGATTTATATTATCTTGACAAGAATTACATAAATATTGCGTGGCATATTCCAATTTAACGCTGAATTTATCGGTGGTGAAGTTCGTTGTACTTCGTTTAACAAAAACTGGCTACTCTTACAAAATTAAAAGAAATTCCGCTTGAAATTAGACGTAGAATTTGAATATGCGTAAATTTATTTAAAGAATGTTGCTCAGTTATGTACATATTTCATTAAAAAGTTAATATTTATTTTTGTTATTGCAGTATTTGGAGAAAGCCTTAATAACCCCCGCCCTCAATATACCGATTCATTAATGAAGCTTCTGGACAGGTTTTTTATAGCTCTTACATGCCACGGGCAAATTGTCTTAATATCGTCAAGTGTTGAACAACATTTGGGCCATTGTCAGGTAAAGAGAAAAAAGATGAAATTAAAAATGTGATAATAATGACTACAATCTATCAAATACGCCTTTGAGTATCAAGTGTTTATTTAAAATTATTTGTGGATACCCACTTTTATTCTCAGACTGATTTATACGGGCAAAATATCTTAAATATTACACATCCCGAAGATCACAATATGATGAAACAACAATTGATACCTTCCGATTTGGACGAGCTTTTTGATTGGCAGGCCGACGATGATTCAAATGAACCCAAATCACGTAGTTTAGAACAAGAGGAGTACATAGATAGACGTTTGCGCTCGGATAAACGAAAGTTCACCGTTCGGTAAATGTTCAATAGAAATATGCATTTATTTGTGTACATACTTACATATTTCGTGTATTTAAAAACAATTATTAATTCAAAAGAGTCATGCTAACTCGAATAATGTAATGAACGCTTTTACAGATTAGCCCGGGCTGGTCCACGCTCAGAGCCTACTGCATATGAAATAATCAAAATCGAAGGGAATTTTAAACGCAGCAATGCAGCACCGCGGGGCACAAGAATAAACACATTTCCCTCTAATATACACATGATAAGACGGTCGCGCGGTCGGGATGATACGATTCCGTTACACGCAATAAGTGGAAATGACATTGTAAGTATGCATATATGTACATACACATGTATGTATAAAAGGAGAGAGCTATCGAAAATTACATAAAACACCAAGTCCCAAAACGCCCTGTAACTGTAAAGAAATAAAAAGAAAAATAGGAAGAATCTCGAAATAAATAGCCACAAACTCATTTTAAGGTCACATAAATTTTTCCAATTCAATCGATCTATTAGACGAGTTCACGTGTATTCATTGTATTATATAGTAATACAAAAATATGAATTTACCATATGTAACGATGAATATTTTTTTGCATGTAGGTGTTAATTGCTACAGCCCGAATAATTCGACTCCCAAAAGTTATTAATAGTGTGACAGTAGCTAATGCAATGGAATATAAAACGCGGCATCTGATTGATGGTAGCATTCTTGATTGTGATCAAAGGATTGGACTTGTAGCTGGTTATATGACTGATGAAGTACAAGGTTTGAGTCCTTTTACATTTATGCATCAAGATGACATGAGATGGGTTATTATAGCTCTACGTCAAAGTAAGCTCACAATTGTTTATAAAAATATATATTTTTTCTTTAAACATTTAATATACAACAGTGTATGATTGTCGTAATCCTACTGGAGAATCCACCTATAGACTTATGACCCGCAATGGACAATTTATTTATTTGCGATCAAAAGGTTATCTAGAGGTTCACGAAGAAACAAAAAAAGTACATTCATTTTTTTGCGTAAACACTCTTCTGGATGAAGAAGAGGGAAAACGGCAAGTTGAGGAAATGAAATTGATGTATTCCCCAACTGTAAATGCTAAAATTCCACAAACTTCGGTGGATGAGCCCGCTTCTAAAAACCCTCGACAACTTGAAAAAGCAGTACTTTGTCTTATACAAAATTTGCAGCAATCGCCAATTGAAGAAGAAGATGATGATGGTGAGTCGTCGACAGAAAGTTTTAGCAAGGAATATAGAGCTCCAGACTTCGGTCCAACAACATCTGCGGCAGCAATGCATCGATATACGGCTGCTTCTCTCTCTACTCCATACTCCTCCATTCGATCTGCAGCCTATCGCTTCGGCAAATCAGCTAAAACTCCTCCACTTGCATTAGTCCCACCCGAAACTTCTTCGGTCAAAACTTCAATATCAAAAAGTGTAAATGTGGTTAATGTCACTGCAGCCAAACACTTACCAAGCAATAAACAAGAAAAAGCGGTAGATGCAAATCACTGTGAAGCAAGAGTGAGTTTCGAGTCAAAGGCTGAAGGAGGAAGAGGAATATGTTTATGCCAAGGTATGAGCACAAAGTACTGCAATTATTGTCAATCAATGGAAAATCAAATAGCAAACTCCTCGCTCACACCTCTCGGAAAGAGTACTGCGACAGATATGCCAGGTAATAAGCGCAGTGCCGAACCTATCCACACACAAGAATTAAAGTTGCCTAAAAGACGTTTGAAGAGCACAGGTACCTATTGTAAAATTATATAATAATAAATATATACTTATGCATATTCATAATATCAATGATCCTGATTTGAAAATTTAATCGATTTCCCAGAAATCGAGCATGTGCTTTCGAATTCACTGGACCAATTAGGTAGAACGCTAGATGAACAGCTTAACGCAGCAATTGAGTTACGTGACAAGAGTAATAAATACGAGATGCCTAATTCTAATCATAGGATTGACGAATTAATGGTATGCTTCATTGATAATTTACTTTTGCACATTTTACATTACTTATTATCAATGATATGTATTTCATTTAAGGAGGAGCACCAATTGCAGAGTAAAATCTATGTCAACATCAAAAGCGAGTATGAAGTCCAAAAACAGAATAAATGCATCGATGCCAGCGCAACGAAACACACGGTGTTATCAACAACAATTACTCCACCAGAATCGATCTGCATTCAACAGCAGCGACAGTTGCTAAGTGATGATGATAATGATGAATAATCTCGATTAAGTCCGAAACTAATGGAAGCAAAGTGGCAACGAATTAGTTAGTTATGTTGGCCGAACACATATACATACATACATGTTTACGTTCGCTTATACCTATGTATCTTACCAATCACTTAAGGTTTCGTGCAAGTGATACTGACAGATCAAAGTGCTCAGAAAAGACTTTCATTTCAAGCAAGACAAACTGAATGAATGAGGACTCTCAATTTAACGAAAGTATAATTATTTTATTTAGGCTTGAATGAAGGTCGGCATCAAATTGCCAACTACCTCATTTATTTGTTATACAATACTTATAACTAAAATAATTTATGTATGTACCATATGCCATATATACATATATATATACATATATACATTTATGTATATATACCATGTGTTAGTGTTAAATAGCAAATGTATGTTCATATTAAATGTATGTGTCATATGAACTACCCTTCTTTCGTGTCTGATAATGGCAAATGAGTGATTTTTATTTTTGCTATTAGCAATAATGTATTTGTATACATATATATATATAGCTACATGGTATGTATTTATTTGAATGCATTTATAATAAAAACATAGAGCCACTTATGCAAGGAAGTTTCTTAAGTACTTATGTACATATATACATATACATATGTTAAGTATGTGTATTGAGCAAATATATTTAGATAAGTCAAAGGTGTTTATCAACAATGTACTTTATATGTATATACATATGTATATATAGGCCAGAGCATAGGTTATATTTAGTGTATAGTGTACAACACAATATATATGAATAAGCAGAAATATTAGTTTACATATTGTGCACAATATGAATTTTAAAGATAATGTACAGGAATTTGAGTGGTTAAACAAAATGTATCGGAACACAAAATAGCTCTAGATTTTATAACCGTACCTTCTAGATTTTATAATTGTACATATACTTATCACATAAAAGTGCACTCATTCGCTTTTAAATGTAAAATTCTTAACACTAAGTACCAATTATTTAATCAAACAAAATTCATTAATAATGACAACGAAAAATGTTGTAGGTATTTATAGTATAAATATTTAGGAAAACGTGGAAAAGACTGTTCAAATACAAATAACTTAGTTAATTAATATTATATAATATAAAAATTTATCGTATGAATTGATTGAGTGAATGAGGATAAATGGAATGTATGAATGATTATTTATGTATGTATCGAATAAATATGCCTTTGTATATTTAATTTCAAATTTATACATCTAGTTATATGCACATATGTATACCAAATTAGTGAATTTGTCATTGTTCATTTTACTCATACAGATGACTAGATAAGTTTGCAAGCGGATGAAGGCATGTTTATATACTTTAATTCATATATGTATATGTAAGTATGTATATGAATGAGCATAACTTTTAAGAAGTTTTCTAATGAAACTTAATGTTACATATATATATATATATATATACTATATATATATAGATGTTAAATGTTTTGCATTTGTTTTAAAATTAGAAATTGCAACTGTAAACTCTTTGTTACTATTTACACTCATGTGCATATGGGCATACTATGTACTATTTACTATAGATTAACATGAGCATCAGAAAATATTGTTTTAAATAAAGATTTCATGCAAAGAATTGCGAAACTGGTATTTTTTCGTACTACGCTGATAAACCATACAGACACTGAATTGACTCGTATTTTCCCGGCCAAGGGACACATACATCCCCCATATCACCCGAAAAAAGGTACGCTGCTGTGTGGTGAGAACTTCACACAAATTCACCCAAGATACATCTGTACTAAGTGATTGTAATTTGGAGATTCGATAACTGGTATATCAGTGCTTTTACCGACGAAGAAATTACATCAATACTAAATTCATTAGCCCAGGTGGCGTAAACATGTTGATGATAAAGTACCTAGCCTCGACAAGACTAAAAAATCTCTCCAAGGTTTTCAATTTGTCTCAGTCTGCTCTTCGGATACTTGAACCCAAGGGAATCTTATCGTCTGATAACTCTCCTTTCCCCAGTAGTGCATACATTTGAGTGTCACGTAGCTATATCGCCACCACAAACACACCACAAACTTTAAAGGTGTACTGAACGATATTTACAGTAAAGCTATTAATATTTTAAATAATTTCCTACCAGTGAATTGCATCCTTGGAGTCGAAACACCACCCATCGCAGACCGCGAGTGTGACTCTAGCGCAAATTCGTTCTGCATATTGTATTAGATTAAACTTTTACTTATTCTCGGATAAACTAAACTTATGGCCTGCATACAAAAATCCCTCACATGGCACTAAACGAAGAACTCACCGAACGAAGAACGAATTTTCAAAATTTAAACTAATAATTGCTATTTTTGGCTATGAGACCTATTTATACACACCGTGAAAGTTGAACCAATGGCAAACTGTCTACTGCAACAGGACCATTCCTCCATTAAACTTCCCAGTAAAAATAGGTGCCTCTAGAATATTTCCAGTAATATTTTAAATGAGCAGACGTTTTTCCACTAGCACCACCGAAAATGTATCGTTGTCTTAATATACGTGTAATAATATACAAAGTATGATATAATATTTTTGTTCACCAGACGATTGTTTGTGTTACCTAAAACTAATCGAAATATACATATACAGTGGTGCTCCAGTATAACGAACGCCGAACGTTTAATATAACGAACGCGGTTTTTCAATACATTGATGACTCTATATGTATAACGAAAGCTGGAAATTGGATGAACTCGATATTACGAATGTATGGCGTTTGTATTTGGTTTTGGTTGTATTACAACAAAAACAATGCAGGGAGTTAAATACCCGTTAGTTCTTGTTATTATTGAGCTATTTTTTTTGAAGAATTCTATTTATTTTTTTATGCACGCTTCATTGCGCGAAATATCAGTTGAGAGTTCAAAGTTGTAAAGTGAAGATATCGCATAAATTAAGTGGTTTGTCCTCCCAAGCTGATTTAGTGGCACCGTTCAAAGAAAAATTAAATGAAATTATCGTAAAGAATTACATAAGTCTTGATGCAGTTTTCAACGCTGATGAAACTGGACTTTACTGGAAGATGTTGCCGAACCAAACTCTAGTTCACGCTAATGAAGACAGAGCACCTGGCCGAAAGATATCCAAGGATCGAGTTACAATTCTTGCCTGCTCAAATGCAACGGGAACAATGAAATTAAAGCCTTTTGTAATAGGAAAATCAAAAAACCCTCGTTCCTTTAAAAACAAAACACTTGCCGTGGACTATGCGCACTCAAAATCCGCGTGGATGAATATCGAAATTTTTAAAAAGTGGTTTTTTAGTAAATTCGTCTTCAGGTTTGTATATTACAACAATTTTCACTTCAATACTCCTTAATAATACTTTTAATTATAGGTTGAAGATTTTCTTGAAAGTCGAAATCTACCAAAGCGAGCAATATTACTTCTGGATAACGCTTCTAGTCATCCACCAGAAGAAGATTTGGTGACTCCAGATGGAAAAATATGGACAGTGTTTATGCCACCGAATGTAACGGCTCTAATTCAACCGATGGACCAGAACCCGTTTTGCCTCACCAAATTATTTTACCGAAATTCTTTACTGAGCAGTGTAGTGCAAAAAGAAAATATAAACACAGCGTTAAAGGACCTCACCCTTTTCAATGCTTATTGCTGCAGCTTGGGAAAAAGTTTCAGGGGTTGTTCTTCAGAAGTATTGGAAAAACATTTTAATTAATAAAAGCGAGAGCACACTTTCTCTTATCCATACAATGTTTCCCCAGATACGGTTTAACTTATGCATTTGTAGAAATAATATAAATTATTATTCAAATAAAATTTTAGACAAACTTCAACACAGATGATTTGGAAGCATGGAACAGTGTAGACAATGTACTTGTAGAAGAAAACCCGAGTGCTGAAAATGAACTAGCTATAGAAATTTCGGAAGAGGAGGAAGGTGATACCGCTGTTGTTGTAGCTGTGCCGCCAGTAAAGCATACTGACGCCAGCGACTGCTTTGAGAAGTGTATCAAATGGTCTGAAGAAAACATCGTGGAACAGGAAAAAATATTTTTATTGAAAAGCCTACATCAAAAGGCACAGGATCTCAAAATTTCTCGCCCACAAAAGCAAATGAGCATAACAAATTTCTTTTCAGTTGAATAATGGTCATATTTTTGTTTTAAAATTCAACTTTTATTAATTTTATTGTATGCATTTTCCATTGTATATGAATTTTTGTTATAAAATTCAACTTTTATTAATTTTATTGTATGCATTTTCCATTGTATATGAATTTATTTCAACCAATGCTTATGAATTCATGAATAAATAGTTATTTTTAAACATATACATATGTACCAATATTAATTTAGTTTTCGTTTCCGATATAAAGAATATTTCAGTTTAACGAACGGTCCCAACATTACATCATTCGTTATATTGGAGTACCACTGTACTTGTATGCAGTTATATATATATAAATGTTCGAGCTGACGAGACGAGTTGATATCCGGATGTCTGTCTGTCTGTCTGTCATAAAACTTTGTATGAATCGGAATGACGAGTTCGTAGAGGGGCGTAAATGGAGCACTGCCACGCCGACAAAATGCTAAATTTCACTTGTTCACTAATTTTGAGTTCGCAAAGTCAAATTGTGGCAATATCAACGAAAGTCAATTTTGGAAAATGTATGGTATGTACATACAGTATGATTTATTAATACTAAATCGATTTAAAGTCACTACAACTAAGTGTTCCGACTAAGTTCGGGTGTAACCGAACATTTCATACTTTTCCAACTTGCCAGGGGAATACCTTCAGGTGCATGAGGTTTATAAGTCAAATGGGGTCTAGGGCAAGTTTTCACTCGATTTTATCTATTTCGGTGACAAAGATGCACCGTTATTTGAAAAACACCCTTAATTTTATTAAAATAACTATCACATTTGCCGGTATCGCATATAAAAATCCGAAAATCTTTCTATTAAGTATTTGGGGGCTAAAGTAATTATTGATCGATAACAAGTTCGCAATTGCAACTTTGATCCACAAATTCTGTATCTGGGAACATTAATTGTTTTGGTTCGATTTGGACACTTTTTAGCCATAAAGTGGCCTATTTTAAATCCGAATTGTGCGGGCAAAGTTTTAACCTGCTAAATTAATTGATGTTTTATTTGTACATCGATATATTGAAATGTGAAGGTTTAAATGGAAATTAAATTAGTGTTATCTGCGAAGTAGCTTTGGTTGTAGTCCGCTTTCCACCAGAAATTATTAGAATAATCTTATGCAACGAGTTTCGTTGAAGTCGGTTGAGTTGATCCTGAGATATGTTATTTCACCTAACAACAAACACTTTTTGTATTTTGATGTGATTTCACCTAAAAGAGGGCGGTGCCACGGTGTCAATTTCGACATCGGTTTAGGTAAATTTGATGTGATTTGTGTGTTAGGCATATGAAGCTAGGGTTATTATTAGTCTGATTTTAACTATTTTAGGCACAAGGAAACAATGTTATTAGAGATATTAGATATTGAATGGTACATACAGTATAAATTCAACCGGAAGCAGTGGCGGATTTAAAGATTTCCGCTTGTAGACTTTACAATTTTTGCCTCCGCTACCAGTTTCTGAAGTTCGATACCTTAGTTCACAATTACAACAATAGAAAATATTTTCTATCTATAAAATTTCGACTTAATTATTTAAAAACTAAGGTATCATGTTAGATCCTTGATTATTTTCACATCAAAGAATGAAGAAATATAATTTTAAGCATTAAAGCATATCATATCATTCGTTTAATGAAAGTTGAAGTATGTCTTAAAACTACGTTGATAAATATTTTTATTGCACTCACAATTTAAAAACAAAACATTTAATAATGAAAGAGAAGGCTAAATTATAAAAGCATTACAATAACCTTTTTTCCGGGTACAGACTGGATTCAATGCCAGCACAAATAAGGAGGATAAAGAACAGCCGGACATCTAGGAGATGCTTCGGTAATGAGTGGATTCATTTCTTATTTACCGATCCAAACATGGTTAAGTTCTAGAAATAATAGCCTTTACCGGTATAAAATCTAGGTCAATTCCTGAACCTAGAATCTGCTGCTGAATTGTCGAAGGATAGTTTTTAAGGTTATTTGTTTTTCATGTGCATCCTTGGCAATTATTGTTCTAAAAACCACTTCTAACAAACGTCATCAGACAATGTGTGCCAGTCTTGACTGTTAAATTTCAGGGATTTGAGCAAATTGCGATTTCAGAAATTCAATTGTTGTAGAAACTTTCGATTTTCAATGTGCGTTGTTTTTTTGCACTTAGCAGCAAATCCATAAGTTCTTAGTCCATTATAATTTTTAAACTTATTACCAACAATGCTTTTATTGGTGTTCTAGCGTTAAACTTTGCTACTTTTAAATCTCTGATCTAGAAACTGAAATTACATGGTATTAAGACTTTATTTTACAAAATTAGTATTTCTGTATCCAATATTAACATAATATAAACTAAATTAAAGTATAAAAGTGTCATTGTCATGAAGTCATTGTTTGCATACAGTTTTATCAGCAGAAATAAAAGGTAAATTTTAAGATACGTACATATGTATGTATATAAAATTGGATGTATAAGAGCTATAACTACATAGTATATCTTTGGTTTGCACATAATTTTCGTGCCGTTATTTAGCGATACCGACTAAAGCTAGGTATACTGGTCGCAAAACAGTTCGACCAAAATATAACCAGAGTATGTACATATGTATATTATATTATGGTATAATTTACGTTCTCTGGTATATAGTTAATGGCTGAACTTTTTTGGTTCAATATTTTTTTACTTCAATTGTGAATATATTCATCGTTTTAACAAGCTATCGAATGTCATTAAATATCATTCAAATATATCGATAACGAATATCGTAATTATAATGTCATATCAAATATAGTTTTTGTGTTTGATTCATATGTTTGTGTAATTTTTAGATTTCAATAAAATTGTATTATTTTGTCAAAAACAGAAAACGAATACTTATATTGGTTATTCGTAGATGGACACCATTCCCACTTGTAGAGCATGCTTAAAAACTTCATTGTCTTATGTGGATCTAGAGACTCCTTTCGAGCAAATAGAACTCGATACACCATTGGAAGAACATTCTAATGTGCTTATAACATACATGGATTGCTTTCGAAGTTGTACACAATTAACAGCTACCGATAACGAAGGAAAAATGCCCCAAAATCTTTGCGAGAACTGTAGTTTTGAATTAGGAGTTGCATGGAATTTTATTCAGAAAGCCATACAATCGGACAAAGTTTTAAACAATGCAATAGTGAATTGTAAAGAGTTGCAAACAATTGATGATTCAAATGGTTATGATAACAAATATATTGAAATTGAAACAGTAGATGATAGAAGTGTTCGATTAGAAGGGCTCACTAAAACAGAGGTCAGACAGATGTTCAATATATTTTTAGTTTGATCATTTCTAAATATATGTATGTGTATATATATTTCTTTTAATAGAGTAATAAAGAAAACATTTCCCAAACTGAGGACGATTTGAAGGATTATGTAGCAATTCAGCAGTTTCCAAACACAGGTAATAAGTAATACCAAGCAATTGAAATTAATATTCCCTTTTTATATAGATATCAGTTCGAAATGCAGTACCGATTTGAACCTTCAAATTGGTCAGCGTCGTTCTGAACATTGTAATTGCGTAAATATTGTTGACGGCAATATTTTATATATTAATAAAATCTCAGATTTGGTCGAAAACATTGCAAAAGAAGAAGAAAGAAATAACAGAACCATTAAAAAAAGTCCTTCCACAAATTCAATGGAATCTGAACAATATTATTTTCTTGAGTTAATGGATATATCCGAGAATGATGAAGGCAAAATAAATGTGAATTCCACAGAATGTGACAATGATGTCGGGAAAAGCTTAAAAGAAGGTAAAATATATAAATTAACTTTCCATAACTACATAGAAACCATTTTTACTTATTATTCCAATAGATTCATGATAAAGTAAATTTATTTATTTTTTTTTTGCCAAAGATTCGAACAGTTCTGCCATCTACTGTTCCATTTGCCTTCAATCATTTGAAAAATATAGTCAACTTTCACTACATTCACAAACGCATTCAGTTGTTGACGATGAAACCAGCATTTGCAAAATATGTGGGAGCAATGTGTTTAAGGAGGATATGCCAGAACATATTAAAATTACACATTCAAATATTATTAAGTGCATGTATTGTAATTTTAGATGTCCAGAGCTTAATATGCCAGACCATATGCATTGTACGCATTCCGGACCAAAGAATTTTGTTTGTAATATTTGCGGTTAGTTGATTAATTTTTATAAATTTAATGTACCAATACTTTAAGCTTACGTCTTTACTAGGTAAGATATTTACTTCCTTAAGCATCTTGAATTCACATCTTAAGTACCACCAACGGAAAGAAGCAAACATAAAATCAGATGCGTGTGAAATATGTAGCAAGCGATTTTCCACTAAACATTATTTGCGCTTGCATATGGAGGTGCATCGAAACGTACGTCAACTTCATCAATGTAATTATTGCGATAAAATGTATGTTAGTAAAATTGCTCTTGATAATCACATTCGCCTTCATAAAGGCGAAACAATAAAGTGCGATGAATGTGGTTCGTAAACTCACTGTAGGAAAGTAATTCAATATTAAAACCAGATTTCCCTGATTTTACAGGAAAACAATTTGTACGCCAGTACGAGTTGAATGTGCATATGCGATTCCATACCCGTGACTATCCATTTAAATGTGAAATATGTGACAAAAAATTTGCAATAAAGGGTCATTTGCGTACACATATGTGGAGGCACCAAGGATTAAAATTGCAATGCGAAGAATGTGGAAAGTTATTCACTTCAACCAAAGCTTTGCAAGAACATTCGTTTGTTCATAGTGAAATGCCATTTCCTTGCAGCTATTGTGGTCGAGGATATCCATCAAAACAAAAGTAAGATAGAATGTGTTTGTTATATATGTATATGTTTTGCTTCTAATTAAATATGAATGTATGTAGGTTTAAAGTGCATCTGAAAACTACGCATCTTATAGAGTTTACAGAAGCGGAGATTCAAAAAGTTACAAAATCTCAAACTCCAAAGCCTTTACAGCGAAAAAAACTAACATTAGTTCAAGCAGATAGCGTTATGAAAGAGGTTGAAGTAAAGGATAGTGAAATCACAAACGAGGGGGAGGATATATTGGTAGAGCTTTGCTGACGCATATATTCTGATGTTTTGTAAACTAAATAGTTTATTTATAACAAATTTCAAAAAATATATTTGAAGTAAATTCTTATATCCATAATGTTGGGTAGCCGAAAAAGTCTTTTCGTATTTCTTATCAAACTTCAATTTAATTTTTTTATTTATACTAATAAAAAAAATAAACAAATAACACGATCAAATCCCATCAAGTAGCACCTGTTTCTTGAATACATAGCAATCGAAAGAAGGTTTCACAAATATGAGCAATAAGCACATTGTACATGAAACCTTCGTAAGATCAGACGGCACGGTGGCACACTCATTAAAATCATGACAACTATGTTTGAAATGATCACAGAAGGATATTGATCTAAAGTATTCACCGAATATCGGCATACGCGTTTTCTGCTTGCTTAAGAAACTTTATTAATCATATGAAGTGTAATTTTTAAAATAATAATAAAATTAATATTATAATTGCAAATATTAAAAGAATAATTATTAAATAACTTTACCCTCTCTTTTTGCGTCCAAAGAGTTTAGTGATAAATTGCCACGCTTCTTTTTATCCTTTAATCTCACAACGAAACTTTCTAATTCGGACAAGTTTATTTTGTGAACACACTTGATATGGCGCCGAATTCTAGAGTAAAAGACATCAGTTACAACATTTTAAAACGCACAGATAAACTCACTTGTACATTTCAGGAAATTCCTTTCCACAAATTGCACATTTTAACGGCAAACCAGTGTGTTCTAAACGATGCCTTTGAAGCGTCCATTCATATAAGTATTGTTTTCCACAATCTTCACATTTCCATTGGATGCCCTCGTGTAATTGTAAATGCTTCTGTAATGTAGACCTTTTTGTAAAAGCCTTTTCGCACTTATCACACTTGAACGGTGTGTCGCCTGTGTGACTTCGTAGGTGGACTTCTAGATCTACTGCACGTACATAGCGTTTCTGGCAATATGTACACTGAATAGTTTGACCAGCATGTTTTTGTTGATGCACTAAAAGATTGCCCTTGAACAAAAAAGACTGACCACAATCACTACAGTGGAATCTTGGTTTCCGACTGGGATCATGTGTTTTTAAATGATTTCTGCGTGCCATTTGTGTATAAAATTTTCTTCCGCACACTCCACAATCAAACTTTCGCTCCCTGTTACTTTCATGTATAAGTTCATGTTGTGTTAAGGTACTGCGATGTCTGAAGGTGCGAGCTAAATAGTGTATACATATGTACAGGCATTTGTGTTTTATAAAATAATATTATAATAATGTTACTAACGACACGATTTGCAGAGAAAGGAATCTACATTTCGGTTGCAGGAATGGCGTAAAAGCTGCGTTTTAATCATTGACTTTCTGCTGATTCCACAAACCACATCATTAATTTGTTCGATTCCTGATTTTGTCATATTTTTTTTCCTACGATTTTCCTTTGAATGGATATGTTTAGATATGCTGGATAAAATTGACTTTGATGAATTTAATACTTCAGATTCGTGAAAGTTTTCCTCATGCACATTTTGAACACAGCCTTGCGAATTTGTGTTTTCATCAAAAAATGTATTGCTTCCCAAGCTGATTTGGTCCTCCTCCTCCTCCCTTTTCTATATGTATATGTATATATAAGTAAAATATTTTGATTTAATTTGAAGACTGTAAATACCTTGAGATCAACTTTTGTATATTCTTTACCAACCCCAACCCATTCAAAAAACTTATTATTATCGGAATCTGATTTCCAATAATTCATACGCAAAGTTTTGTCTGTTTCTCGAGCTTTTGTAATAAATAAGTACGCGTCTTTGAGTTTATCAGCACAGCTACTGCAAAAATGTTCGTATATACTCACTGAATGTTCATTTCCACTATTTTCATAATTTAAATTCAATTGAGTGCACTGCTGAAAACATTCAGAATACGATAAACTTTCGTTCAAATCCTCGACGTGGACAGATTGATTCCAATTAATGAGTGGTACTGAACCTTCCACCCTTAAACAAACTCGGCACATGTTACGAAAGAATTCCATTTTGATTTAAAATTATTATAGTACTAAAAACGTGCATTTAATGCATTATAATTATTCAAATACATGTGTATATGGTAAACAATATTCTGTCCAGATTTAACAGCTGTTGAAATATACATACATTTACCCAAGTAAACTAACTAGCGATGGCAAAATAAAAAATTTCGGTACACAGTTTTTCGGCTATGTTAGTATCGTAAAAGCGTGTTACTTACTAGATCGTCTCCAACAATTTTGTGCTTCAGTAAGTATTATTAAACTTACAGTTTTTACTTCTGCTTGTATTGTATAGAATACAAAAATTATTAATAATGAAGACAAAAACTAATAATGTAGGAGAATTGTAGAACATTAGCAACATATCGTTTACAACACTGAATGTTTGGTAAACAACAGGATATTTTGATTTTGATGCATACAGTTAATTTCACTAATATTTTAACAAAAATATACAGATTTTTAAATATTTCAGACTGAACCTCAGTCCTACTACCTATTGCAAGAGCAATTGAAATGGATTCGATAAAGATGTGTCGTGCATGTCTATCGCCCGAAGGACGAGCTCGTCTATTAGATTGGTATCAGCCTGTTGAGTCGTTGGAATATGTTTTATCATACAAAGAGTGCTTCTGCAAATGTACTCAAATATCAATGACCGAAAACAATGAAAGGCAATCCCAATTTTTGTGCTACTGTTGTGCAAAAAAGCTTAAAGAAGCTTATAATTTTATTGAAAAGGCGAAGCAAGCTGATGATGAATTACGTTGCATGAAGACTCAGCTTATTCCAATTGAAGATATGCCAAACAGATTTGAATGGGTATCAGTAAAAGCAAAACAAATTGATGCTGAGAAATCTGCAGAAAATACTACAGAAACCAAGGTATTTTAATTACTTTATATACATATGTATGTATATGCATACATAAATATGTATACTTATGAAAAATATGCAAAATCTTTTCTGTTCCGAGTATTAGATTGACGATATACAGATCAATACTGTATGCCAGGAAAATGAACAAAGAGACGGTGATTTAAAGGCAGAAAATGCGTTTAAACTTCAGTGCTATGATGAACATGAAACGGAATTATTGAACCAAAATGAATTCGACAGCTTCTCTAATAACACATTTAAAAGTAAAATTAAAACTCATGCAAAAACTAAAATGAAATTAAAAAAAATGGATGAATTGGTTAATTGCGAAGAATGTAAAAAAATTATGACAAGGAAGGCATTGATAAAACATAAACCACGCCACAAACCTAAAGTTTTCCTTTGCCAAGCCTGCCGTAAGTAGTTTTGAGATATATTTTTACTCTAAAATTTATATATTTAATTAAACGTATTTAGCAAAAACGTTTCGCGAATCCAATGGTTTAAAAAACCACGAACTTATTCATCAAGAAAATCGTGAACGGTATCCATGCGACAAGTGTAATCAAACATTTTTATCACCATATTCCTACAAAAAACACGTACAAACTCATGAAAACAATAGAAAACCGATTTATAAATGCACACAATGCGAAAAATCCTTCCTACATAAAAACGGTCTAACAATCCACGAACTTCATCACAAGGGGGCCTCAATCGAATGCAATATATGTAAAAAACGATACGTCCGACAAATAGATCTGGATACTCACTTGCGAACCCATTCTGGAGAATCTCCATTTGTGTGCCATATATGTGGAAAATCATTTATTCATAAACGTATTCTAAACCGGCACTTGCAGTATCATGAATTATATTTTAGTTACACTTGCTTGACCTGTGGCGAAAAATTCTCAAAGTACGACAAATACTACTCACATCGCATGCGGCACACTGGCTTACCTTATAAATGTGGTGCATGTGGGAAACAATTCCCTGACGCATATAAGTAAGTCCTTTGAGTTTGTTCTTTCCTTTATAACTTGAAACTAGACTAACATAGATATTTCCTTTAGAATTAAACGCCATATTAAAGGAGTGCACAAAGTTGAGAAACACGATGACTTAGAAAATCTTGTAGTGAGAATAAATATAACTAAAGAACATAGAGGCCGAATTGTGGAAGTTTTAAAGAATCCGGAGGAGGAAAATCCAACTTAATTTAAAGTTATTCAAATAACAGTAAAGTTAACAGCAGATGTTTTTCATTCTTCATTATTGAGACAAAAACTATTTACAAATGAGATCAACGAGAATTGAAATTTTTTTATATAATTACACTTGGTTAAAAATAGCGAAGTCAAAACTTTCCCAAAAAATTATGAACTTATCCTCAAAGAAAATCGAGAAATGTTTCCGTGCGATAAATGAAACAACGAAACTGACTAAGGGTTATGACTCAATAGAATTCTCTTTCTGTGCTTCGATAGACAGAAGAGCGGACAAGGTAAAATATTTTTCACATGTCGGCATTTTGGTTTGTCGGTGTTTTGATTTATCGGTATTTTGATTTAGCTGTATATTAAAGTTTTGTCGGTTGTTATTGTTTTAACGGTTATATCAATCCCGTTAGGATGGAAGGCCCAGGAAACGTGCTGTTTCGACGGGGTCGAACCAAAGGGAAAAGGGTGTTAGATGAGTGGGCTTGGTAGGGCATGCAAAGAGGTGGTCAGTGTCATGCCGAGACTCGATGCATGCAGGACATACATTGGGTATGTCAGGGTCTATTCTGGATAAGTAGGAGTTTAACCTACTACAATATCCAGAGCGAAGTTACGCTAGGGTCATTCGCGCTTCTCGCGGCAACTTGCTCCTTAACTGGGAGCATAAGCGACTCACTGTGAAGGTGTTCGATAGGAGACATCAAAAGGCATCCCGTCGTGGTCCGGAGTGCAGTATTTTGGCAGGTCTGGAGTTTCCTCATCTGCGTACCACTGCATCCAGGCGACCATATTGGTGTTGCGTAGTTGAGGACCGGCCGGCCGATTGCCTTGTATGTTGCCAACAACGTTTCTTTGTCTTTTCCCTCATGTGCTGCTGACTAGCTACTTGAGGATTTTGTTGCGGCTCTGTACCTTGGCTATAATCGCGGTCGTATGGGGAGTGAAGGAGCATAGACTATCAAAGGTTACACCTAAAATCTTGGGTTATTGACAGTCGGAATTTTGACGCCATCGTCTGCAATATTAAGTTCAAGTTTATACTCCTTCGTCCAGTTCGTAAAAATAGTCGCTGTGGATTTGGTGGGGGAAAGTGTGATTAAACGAGAAAGGTCGGAGAGGTAGTTGTTTACTTTCGAATCGATTCCATTGCCCGACGATAATATCGTACAATCATCTGCGTTCCAGGTTATGGAAATCCCCTCTCGTGGCTGTGGGAGTTTCGAGATGTAGAAGTTAAACAGTAACGGGGAGAGAACACCACCCTGTGGAACCCCCTGTTTAATTCTTCTCAGTTTAGATGTTTCAACTCGATCTAACCCCGTTTGTTAAATTTTGTCGGTATTTTGATATGTCGGAATTTTGAGCTTCGGTATTTTAAGCGTATCCCTGGTTCTCATTGTGAGAAATAATTTCTTCAGCAATTTATCAAATTCTTTATAAAGGAGTTATAATAAATGTAATATTTGTAATAAAAGTAGATCAAAGATTTGAGATAAATGTATTTTATATGTATGCCCCATATATAAACATGTATGTATATGTACAAATGTGCCGCACTTTTTATTGCTTATGTCTTTTAGGATTAAAAAAATTACTTACCATATTATGGCGTTTTAAGTTTTTAATATCTACCAAAGAAAATTGAAATGAAAACTATTTTCCCTAAAAAAATGTAAGTTATCCTGATTAATTTCAAACAAATGATGTAAAACTCTTAATTATTATTTTTGATTATAACATATTAATTTATTATACATACAGTTGCAGTCAAAATAATAGTAGTGCTACTACTGCACAGAGTTAAATGTTTCTATTTTTTCGAGTTTTCTTCTTAGCCCTTTATTCTCCTTAATATAATGTTTTATAGACAGAGTTCAATAAAAAAAGTGCCGTTATAACTGTATACGTTAGCACGTGGAGTCGTTATTTCATTTACTTTCAAATGTGTTGGCTATTGAGTCGGTCAAAATAATAGTAGTGCAAGGAGTGAGCTTCCGAAAAATTCATAAAAAATATTTATTTGTGTCCAAGATTTACAAAAAGGTAAGTAATGCATTTTTTGATGTATTTTCATAAGTTTTTGTGATAATCTAATAAAGATCGTTCAGCTATGGGACGAGGAAAGCACTGCACCGCTGAACAGCGCAACCTTATCAAAAAACTAATTTCAAACGGGAAAACTTACAAAGAAGTTGGAGAAATTATCGGCTGTTCACCGACAATGATTTCAAACGCGTTAAAATATAAATCCCAACCTGAAACACGTGGACGGCCACCCGTAATGACCGCTAAATTAGTCAATCGTGTGGTTAGATACTCGAAAAGTAATCCTTTCGCACCTGCAACTGATATCAAGAGTGACTTGCAGCTGGAAGCAAGCGTGGAAACTATCCGTAGACGTTTGCGGGAACAGGACTTAGCAGCTCATAGCCCAAGAAAAGTGCCATTACTGACTAAGAAGCATGTAGCGCAAAGGCTTAAGTTTGCGAACGATCACTTGGAATGGCCCCTTAAGAAATGGAGAAATATTTTGTGGACAGATGAATCCAAAATCGTGTTGCATGGTGCAAGAGGATCTCGCCAATATGTCAGACGACCCGCTAGTTCCGAATACAACCCGAAATACACAACTAAAACTATTAAACATGGAGGGTCAAGTATTATGATTTGGGCATGTTTTTCATTTTATGGTGTTGGACCGATATACTGGATAAAAGAAATCATGGATCGTACTGTGTATGTTCGAATTATGGAGGATATCATGCTCCCTTTTGCTAGCGAAGAAATGCCACTACTTTGGGTCTTCCAGCAGGACAATGACCCAAAGCACACAAGCAAGTTGGCGCAGCAGTGGTTTCAGAGGAACAGGGTTGAGGTCATGGAATGGCCTGCACAGTCTTCAGACCTCAATCCAATAGAGAATTTGTGGTGCGATGTGAAAAAGGCAGTTTCTGTTGCTAATCCAACAAATAATAATCAGCTTTGGGAAACAGTAGAGCGGGCATGGAAATCGATACCAAAGGAACGATGTGAACATCTCGTTAATTCAATGCATCGCCGATTTGTAGTTGTAATATCGAACAAAGGATACGCAACTAAATACTAATTATTTTATAATTAATTTTCTTATTATTTTCAATTTAAATCAGATGAAAAGAAGAACTAATTGAAATATATTTTTGTTAAATAAAATCACACTACTATTTTTTTGACCGTTCATATGCATAAGGTCGTATGAAATAAATTTTTTACAACCTTGTAATGAATTTTTTCCTAAGTTTTGTTTTATGATTTTATTGTTAAGAGTGGTTGTTCCTTAAAATAAAAACAACGAAAGTATTTAAATGAAAACATTTTAATTCTTCTTCATTTCTTTTTCAATGTGTGGGCACTACTATTATTTTGACCGCAGCTGTATATCATTAAAAATTGAATTTTTTTAACGTATTCATCTTTAGTCGTAAGTAATTTTTTCGCTGTATTATATAGTTTATTATAATATTTACTATATACCTTAGCCTCAGCAATGCGTGACCGGTTCTTCTAGCATATGTATATATGAAAGTATGTATATGCTACCAGAATTCCATCCCAATATTTAATATTTCTCATTAATTTAATCTAAACTGCGTTTTCAGTCACTAACTTAAGGAAAAATAGAGGTATACATAAGTGGACAAGAATGAAGTGGAATAGTTTATAGCGAAGAAGCATAGGGGACGAAAAGTTAAAGTTCTCTAAAATTTTCAAAAAACCATTTTTTTATAATAAAAATATCGAATATAAATACAAACCAGAAATTAAATTCAATACATGTTCATTTTATTTTGGATATTCATCATTTTTCGAAACTTTAATGGTAAGTTCATTTACACGTGAAATGTCTTCTAATTTGTGCACAGTGCGGATATGCCTTCGAATCCTATAAAATACATAAAATGATGCATCAATATTCCAAAGCAAAATCGTGGGATCAGATTTATTACTTATTTGGCTCAGCGAATCCTTTGTTACATATTGCACATTTTAAAGGAAGGCCTGTATGATACAAGATGTGACGAGTTAGTTTTGAGGGATGAGAATACTCCTTATTGCAGATATCACACTTATAACGTACACCAGAATGAAGTATTTCGTGTTTTCTCAATGCGCTGGTTGTCATAAATGCCTTATCGCATTTGCTGCATTTATATGGCAAATCGCCGGAATGATTACGCATATGAATATCTAAGTCGATTTTTCGAACATAACGTTTCTGACAAATATTACACTCATTTTTTGGGCCTATGTGCTTTTGAATATGTAAAGTAAGACTGCCCTTATGCATGAATGTTTTGTCACATTGATTGCACGCGAATTTCGCTCGACGTGATGTCTGATGTATTTTTAAGTGAGTCCTATAAACATCCTCTGTAAAAAATGTGCGACCACAGTCACTACAAGAAAAGTTTCGTTGACGATTCGAGTCATGCGTGCGTTGATGTCGGCGTAAGTTATTTGCAATGCTAAAAGAACTTGCTGCCAAGAAAATCATATAATTCAACATTATATATTTACTACTACTTACGGCAAATATCACAAAGAAAGATCTTAGGCCTATGATACCGGGACTTGTGTTGTTGTAATTTATTTGCCGGGAATAATTTTTTACAATAATCACATGGAAATTGCTTGTTTTCTGCTTCAAGTTTGCCTTTTTTTTCTTTTCGAAATACGTTTTTGCCTTTTGCTAGATGTATTTTAGCATCCTGTTTCTTATATGTTTGTGTACAAGTTTCATTGGGAAGATCGGAAGCCTTTAAATGCGTACCAAATATGTCATAAAAGTAATATCAAGAAGAGTTTAAGAAAACATACCATATCAACTTTTAGTAAAGGATTTTCCCCGGGAAAGTTGCCGATTTTGTTTTGCTTACATTATACATATACATATACAATTACAAATATTTATTTCGAATTAAAAAATAATAATAATTAACGTACTTGATCTTTTTGAGATATACTTATGTATTCGTCGCTTAGAAGGGCCTCCTGTATATATACATATTCAAATGTATTTCTTCTCATATTCGATAAATTATCTTTATTTTTTGATAGAAAACATAATTCATGAGCAGATTTTTGTGCCTTTCTTATAAATCGGTAAGAAATAATCAATTCTTGAATACAGTCCTGGCACAAGTAATGCATATCCCTAACATAAGGTGATTTAGCATTTGTACTTTTTATATCCAATTGAGTACACATTTCAAAACATTCCAGATATGTCAAAGCATCACATATTTCCATTGTTAAATACCAATCACAAAGATCTGCCATATCTTTTTCTAATAAACATGCTCGACATTTATTTCCTTCCATTGTATGAAAAACTGTAGTTCTTCGATGTACAAGAAATTAGTAGGCGATAGTTTTCTATGTGATAAATATCTTTCAATCGATCATTTCCATTCGGAATGAAATGACTCCACTGGCAATAGGTACTATCATTATAATCTTATCCTTTACAATAGATACTATGTCAATAATCTTATCCGATATGGCTAATAATAGTTATCAGAATAATTAACCAGATAATATTGTCAGAAATAAATTGTAATTTTAAAGATGGTAGTTTAACATTCATTTCTAATTTCTATAAAAAATGATAAATCGACAACATATTCAAAGTGTTTCTGATGATTTTTGGTCTGCTGTGTGCATTGGAAGTTAGCATAATGTGATGTAATCCAAGAACTAACTATTTTATCCAGATAACAGATGTCCAATAATGGTAATAATTTTATTGCAATAAGATATAAACCTGCTATCAACAGGCAATAGTTATTCCCTGTGTAGATGCCTCATTATGTAGTTTTCTAGAGTTGTCTGTTTTTGACTAGATTAAGAAAAAATATTATATAATAAATTTGGCTAAACTATTTTCCTTATTTAATTATACTAAATTAAACATAATATAATAAAAAATGTGTAATTGGTTATAGAAAAGGGTAAAAGGATTAGCTTTTAGCCTGAGAAAAATGCCATTGTGTAGAATAATTATTGACTTTTAGCATGGACCACAACCAATATTTCGTCAGCTGTTATGAAAAAGTCAATAATCCCTAACAAAACAAATCGTGCTACAACAATTCCCATAGTTAATTATTGATTTCTGTTGACAAAGATAAAATTAAATCCTCTAGCAAAGGGAGAAGTTTTATAATGCATTTGTTGTTTTGACGTAAAGTATTTCATTGTTAATCAAAGTGTGCCAAGCCAGAACAAGTTAAGAAACTGTTTAGATTACACATGTAAAAGAATATTAAATGTCGTCGGTATCAGATGACGACATAGACAAAAGAGGAGCTGGTTCGATTGTCGACTTCATTAAACTAGGTGCTGAAGATAATGGCCATTCCTATGATGCGTCCGTTCTAATGAATACTTCAGATGGATTTCATTGTGCTGATTACCGTTTGGATCAATATGCTGTGGATGTAGCTGACTTTAGCTCTCAGTATGGCAGTGATTATAGTATTTCCTATACTGCTACCAATATTACGGGAAAACCACGAAAGTATCCAGAATACGGTGACTTTCCGGAAACATACGCTATGGTTCGTAGAAGTAATGCGAAAGTTATTATATTGACATTTTAATTTGCAGCGAACATATGGAGATTGGTGGGAAAAAGCTCCGAGTTCTGTTCACGAGATTCAGCCACAAAATATTCCAAAAATACCTGCTCAAGATTATATAGGTAAACATTACTACAAAAGTTATACGCTAGTATTAATTAGAATATTATTTTCAAGTTATTTATTTTGAGGAATATGTCGTTCCGGAAGAGATTGCTATATTTGAAACTTTCAATCCTGGAGCTTTGATTCGAATCTGGGCATATACCATAACAAAAAGCTGGATTTGTTTATGGGAAACTGAGAAATTATGCATACCACCACTTCAGGCCATCAACAAAGCCCGCCGCTTTTCCCCACAGTTAAAAAAAGGGAACTTACCTACGAGGTAATAATTTTAGTAATTATTGAGGGTGATCTGAATATTTTTCATTTTAGAACTATTCGCCTTGAATTTAATCATTCACTACTACACTATTTTACGGAAATTGATGCAGTTTTACTTAGGGGTAGGAAGGTGAATATTGAGAGCATTCAACGAATTTTGGATTGCTACAAAAGTCATCAAAAATGTAAATACCTTCTAGATTTTTTTTGCAATAATACATACATTATATTAAAAGCATACAAGATCCAATCCCATTGCTAACATACTATAATTGCTATTTATAGGTTCCATATTACGAAAGTTACAACAAATTCATTTTCGACCAAATATCAAAGGAAACTATCATAATCATTTGAGGGAGTTTTTTACGAACGATTTAAATGAATTCATTACCGTTTTAAACCGAAATACGGAAGTTGTGAAAAGCGATGTAACGGCCGAATATAGTTGTAAAAATATTGGTTTCAAGGATATGCCGGTAATATATCATATACAATTATATAATGAATTATTTTTATTTTTAAACTCGAATAATAATTAACACGTTTTTTTTCAGTTTGAAATTATTTTGAAAATATTCAGCTATTTGGATTTGAAATCGTTATTTCTAGTAGGACAAGTTTCCAAGTCATTTTATGATGTATCTACACACCCTTTGCTGTATAGTGAAGTAAATTTAAAACCTTATTGGCATCTTGCATCAAGCGATATGTTATGTACTTTGGCAAAGAGAGCAACAGTGTTAAAGAAATTGGATTTGTCATGGTGCGGGTTATTCAATACAATTTCTCCTACAGAGTTTAAGAAGTACGTACTGCGTATAAGAATATGTGTTTTAAATAAAACTTACATACATATGTGGTATTCGTAATTTAGATTTATACAACAGCGGGGAGACAATCTAATGTGCTTACGATTAGATTCTTGTAAAATTTTAAACGCAAGCTGTATTGAAACATTAGGAATTGTGTGCGATAACTTAAAAGGTACTTAATTGAGCGTCAAGGTTTATTTCGTTGATTATTTTGAAAATATATTTCAAATGTTTCTTCTCGTTAGAGCTTTCACTGCGAAATTGCTCCACAGATCCACCCTTGCTTAATTTTTCATGCTTGGCGAATCTGAAGAATCTTGAAAGATTAGATCTCTTTCAAACGGTAATTGAACCAGAGCTGATGTTAACCATGTTGGAAAACAATCGAAAATTGAAACATCTAAATTTAGGTTGATACCATCAATATTTCTCATTAAATTTGGTACATAATTATGTTTATTTATGAATTTACTAGCATATTGCGGTATAGCTGTTAACATGGATACTGTAGCTCATCATATAGGACAATACAATCAAGGTTTGATCTCTTTGGATTTGTGGAAATCACGTTTTCTATCGGCTGCTGGTTTGGAGGCCTTATCGAAATGCACTGAGTTAGAGGAAGTTGATTTTGGTTGGTGGTAAGTATCAACATATGTGTATGCATTGGCTAACGTAATTAATTTTAAGTTTCTACTCTGATTATGATGTAACTATGTATTTTAAATCGATCCAGTTTACGAGAAGTATCACTAGGCGACAGTTTAAAAAAATTACTATTAAATTGTACTAAACTAAAAAAACTCTTTTTGGCTACTGTCCGTGGAATTACGGATCGAGATGTGGAGAATATAGCAAACTTTTGTAGCAATTTAGAACAATTGGATCTGATGGGGGTTTCAGGGATAACAAAAGACCGTTATTATGAGTAAGTTTACAAATTAATGTGATTTTTATAAATAATTTGTTTGAATTTTCAGAATTTTAGTGAAATGTAGAAAACTACAACTCCTCGATTTAAGCTTCTGTGATAATATCAACAGTGAAGAGGTTTGTTAATAACTTTGTCTCCTTATCGACAGCAAATTATCATTACATTTTTTCCAGATTGCATTTTGGTCTCGAACTTTTCAAGTTAATATAAAATGTAGTCACTTTCCAGACGTGCCTAACGATATAAGATATTAATTTAAAATTTATTCAGTGCATGTTTTTAAAAGAACTGGATTTAATAAATGTTGAATATATTTACATACATATACAGTATTGATAATATTTCAAGTGAATGTTAATAAAATTGTATCGTAGGTTAATTACTTTCAAATAAAGAAATATTACAAAACGTTGTTCTGGTTAAGTCTTTAATATGCAATTTCGATTTTTGGTGTGAATAAAACAATGTGTATCTGATAATTAATTGATTGTTGATTATTTTTTAACATTGTTCATTAAAACGATCTGAAAATAATTTTTTTTATAAATCCAATTTTATATTTACGTGCGAAACTTTCCCTAAATTTTTTTTTCTGCATAAAAATTCCTATTATTTTTTTAATTTACAGAATGAGTCAACCATTAGAATTTCTGAACTAAATATTCATTTCTCAAATAAAAACCGAAGTCTGCACATTAGCTGATTGATGATAACATATTAAACCCGAAACAGACTTTAATGACTTGCTAGTGGAGACGCTTTATAAGCTAACTAATAGTGAGTAACATTCCTATATACAAATGTGACAAGTGGATTTCGTACTTTTTAATGTAAGATTCAAGAGTTAACAACCCTGAGTAATATGTCTTTACTGTCGTACTCGCGTAAAGTCATCGTTGGAGATTTTTGTAGAAATGGACAAATTGTTTTTAAATTAAAACTGCTAAAAAATCACGAATATAAATAAGTCTAAATTGTGTAAAGAAGTTGTCAGAGGATCAATAAATAAAAAAGATAAATGGGTGAAAAATACCCGAAATTGAATAAAATGTGCGAATAGGAAGCGAAAAGCGAATTTCCAAGAGAATAAAATAAGGTTAAAAAAGGCGGAGAGTCAGTGTGAAAACATAGAACATAAAGGAGAAGAAAAAGTTTTACACAAAAAAGGAAATTGGTGTATTAAAGAAAAAATAGTAATAATTCCGATTTTTGTAGTCAGGGAAAGTTGCGCGTGTGTTTTTTTTAAGTTTTCGTTCGAAAAAAGAGGAACTTTGGGCAAATACTGCAGTTTTGGTCACAGCATCGCGTGCCTAGAAAAAGTGCAAAAATCCACAAAGGGGCACGGCCCCAAAATCACGGCCGTTTCTTAATTTGTCAATTTGAGGATTGACAACTTAAAATAAGAAAACAAAAAAGATATTCTGTCGCTTATTGATTCATGAGAATACAACTGTTTTGAGGAATATATATTAGCCAAATAGCTATCAAATTAAGCAATTGACTTCGAAAAGTTATAGTGAATTATAGTTAAATAAAATTTGTTCATTATGGACGAAGACGACAACATATCTAGTGGTGGCGACATAAACAATGAAATTTCAATTGGTCGAGTTGGTGGTGGTAATGCAGGAAGCAATGATATTTCAAACGTTGATAATGAAATAACAGAAGATGACGAATTTGATGATGTTGATATTTCGATGGTAGTTAATTTACCATCTGGTGTCTCCGTTAGCACATCAGGAAACTCAGAACCTAGGTCACAGTCTACATATGTAGCCGTTGCCACTGCTCCTATTTCGGTGCGAGCTGGGCTCGATTTTCCGGATTGGGAATCGGTAGGCACAACCGAAACGGATGAAGACCTGCTAACAGATGCTTCATCTATTGCTTCGAGCTCGGCGATGGCCGCAGGAATAGTGCCCGGCAGTACAGGTGGAGCTAAACCGAGTTTTTTCTTTGGGACATCAACATCATTTAGCTTAAGAAGTCGCAAAGAGGTAGCAGCACTAATTAATGCCGAGTGCTGTCGAAGTGAGAAAACACCGGAATTGGACGCAATTGTGGACAAACTTTTTAACCCGGGAACTCCTATAGACAATGCTGATAATATTGAGTGGATTCGTTGGTTAATTGCAGGAGGTCGCACACCTCAAGAATTCGTAAGAATTGGTAAGTTGGAGTAAAGTTTTCATAAACGTCTTAAGTTAAACAACATTTCTAAAGAAGTCTTTTACTTGGTTTTTGTTATTGTTTGTCGCATAATTAGAAATTACTATCTAAAGGTTTGTTCTTGATATTGTCGTAACAAAAAACATTTCCAATTAGTATTATTGCTTGGATTCCAGTTCTTTACAAGATGGGGATTATTCCGGTTACATAGATATTTAAAAAGGCATATAATATATTTTTTGGTCTCAGAAACTCAGTTCTAAATACAAAAATTCACTAAAAAGAACTGCTAATATATCAAGTTTTTGTTTTGTGAATCGCTTATATTTGTCCAAAAAAAAAAGAGATTCTACAGAGGGCACATTATACATAATAATAAAATTTTAAAATAATCTTTAAATGTATCTATATATTTTCGTAACAGTACGAAGCTATGATAATCACGCAAAATGCGGTCTTGTGTGGGTACCACATGTAGTGGCGTACCGATGTCGAACATGCGGAATTTCACCTTGTATGTCAATTTGCCGAGACTGCTTCAAGAAAGGAGATCACACCAATCATGACTTCAACATGTTCCTATCACAAGCAGGCGGCGCATGCGATTGTGGTGATACTTCTGTAATGAAAGCTGAGGGCTTTTGCAGCGATCATGGAATCAACAATCGAACCAATAAAGAGCCTGTGCCGCCTAACTTACTCGCCGTAGCAGTAGCAATAATGCCAAAATTGCTTTTCCGATTACTACAGCACTTTAGAGAGAATAGTGATGCAACTTCTCAAACTTACAATCTGGCGGCCTACTCATGTGAAGAATTTACCAATATGTTGATCGATTTGAACAATATGGGTGAAATAATGCGTAAAGTGATGACTAGAGCGCTTATTAATCCTGATGTAAGTAATTTATTATAAATTAAAAGTAATTAAAATCATTTCTTAAAAATTACTTTATAGGTGTATAAATTTTTTACCGAATCTCCTTGCTTGGATACCAGACATGGCAGATTTTTGAAATCAAATCGTGAAAAATACGAAGATGCCGTTAATCGCTTTCCTCGTCCAGAACCTCCTGACGATTATAAGCATCTCCCAGCATTGGGGGAAAAGTTGGTTCACACAACTCTTTTAGAAGAATTCATTTTTTGGACATTTAAGTTTGAATTTCCCCAAAATTTGGTGTGCTTTTTACTGAATATGCTGCCTGATCAAGATTACAAGGTAATAATACCGTGCCACCATGCACTTAACATACCCCGCTACGACGGTATCCTATCTACCTTCTCTGGAAAACTGAAATTTACAATTTCTTTCCTCCTTATTATAGGAACATCTCACTCGAACTTTTGTTATGCACTACAGCCGAATACCATCTGTTTTGGAAATGTCTCGTGATCCAGATACACTTAGTAATCGAGTAGTACACATGAGCGTTCAACTTTTTTCCAATGAGAGTTTAGCGTTGAAAATGGTTAAAGAGTTATCTTTGCTGCATGTAATGATAATCAGTCTCAAACTAATGATGTCAAAAATATTAATACAAAATACTTTACATGGTGGGTATGAATGTGTATAAATTTATATAGTTATATTTAATATTTTAATTTTCCTTACTAGATCCAAATAAAAATTTTCATTTTGTAATCGATTGTACTCGCCAAGTGATGAAGGATCATTGCTACTGGCCTCTCGTTTCTGACTTCAACAATGTGCTCTCTCATGAATCAGTGGCCTTGGTATTCTTACGTGATGATAATCTAATCGACATGTGGTTCCAGTTTCTGTCAATGCTGCAGGGCATGAATGTGAATGTTCGAGAAACGACATCACATGTGGAGTTTGAACCGAATTCATATTACGCAGCATTCTCGTGCGAGTTGGAAGCAAGTGCTTACCCCATGTGGTCTATAATTTCACATTTGCAGGATGGTACACATGCTCATTTAGCCAAAAAGATAATAACATACTGTGTTAATACTCTACATGAATGGCTGGATGCCATTTACTTTTTGGAACCTAAATTGTCTCCGGTACGTACTTAAATATATAATATGCCACAAGATTTTTATTAGACCTAACATTTTGTTTGGCAAAGATAAAAGAAATTGTTGAACATTAAACGCAATATCTTAGAAATTTAAAATCGATCTACAAGTATGTTGGAAGATTTAAATCAATTTTTACGTTCATCACAATTCGTCAACTGAATATAAAATTTACTTAACTAGGTGAATATCGGCTACCTGCCACAGACCATTTTCTGTATATTATCGAATATACAATGTTCCAATTATCGAATACCATCAACACTTATAAAAAGCAGAAATGTTAAAATCAAGAAAGTGCAGGGGCATTTTGCAAATTTTGGACTGTCAAATACTTTGAACTATCAACTTATAATAATACAACATTTCGTAAAATTATTCCAATTATAAATATTAGTTTAATCATATTATGTATATGAAAGTGTTGATAGGTAAGTAGTCGATATATACATATGTACTATACTTGGAGACTATACGGTTGCCGGCCGGCTACTACACTTTGTTTCATTGCTATAAAGACATTATATTTTTGTGAAATACTGAAAAGAATGCGTTGCCATTCCAAAAATGAATGATGTTATTTTAAACCTCCATGGAAATTCTGACACTGTAGCTGTTGTTGTAGCGGCTGAATCCTACCGAGTTTACAGTCCTTGAGCGGATAAAAATCCGGGCCCGTTCCGGTTGCGTAGACCCGACTGTCGTGGGAACGGAACGGAACACTCATACACTTTATTAAATTGTGTTAGCTAATCGGAAAATGCCTCGCAACCGCATACTTAACGATGAAAGCTATAGACGCTTTGAAGGTTGAGGGTTTGACTAATCGCGCCATGTCTCGAAATTTAGGAAGGTCGTTAACAGTGGTGTGTAATTACCTGAATAACAAAGAAAATTATGGCCAGAGAACTTAGAAAAAAATATTAACACGCGACAGGAAAGAGAAATTTGTCGACAGTTGTTAAATACAACGACGTCACTACGGAAAGTGAAAAGAGAGAAGCAAATTTTTGCATCTTCAACAATTTGGCGTACGGTGAAACAAAAACCTAACATTGAATGTGAGCAAATGCAGAAAGCGCCCCTCTTGAAACCACACCGTAAAGTCTCTTGTCTTAGTTTTGCCTGAAATCAAATGAATATAGGCTGATATCAGGTAAGATTAGGAAAAATAAAGTTTTTGAATAATACGGTTGCGTTAAAGTAGACAATTCTTACCAAAAAACTTTACTATTGGACCTAGGTGATTTTTTCCGATGTGAAAAAGTTCATCTTTGATGGGATACAGAGAGATTCACGAAAAGAGGCACGATATTTTTCAAAGCGCATTTTCGGCGGAGGCTCACTCACGGTATACTATGGCGCATTTTCAAATTTTGGAACAGTATTCCCTTCTTGACGGATGAATAGTTCCGAGTACCATGAAGTATTAGAAGCAAATCTCCTACCCTATACACACAGTTATCCGCAAAAATCTTTGTCTTTTCAACAAGTCAACACAAGAATCCATACGAAAAAATCAACGAAAACGTAAAAATATCGACCTTTTGGTATTGCCATTGACTGATGTAAGTCCTATTGAGAACATATGGGGATGGCTGGAAAGAAAGGATACAAGGATTATCGTCAAATAAATACGATTTCTGAATTGAAAACGGCTATTTTGGATACATGGTCTATTAACCTCAGAAATGCTTTTTCATTACACCAACTCAATGCCAATTAAAATATTCGCACTTATTAATTAATGAAAACATAATTAATTATTAGGTAAAAAGAGAAATTTGTTTCTTTTCTTTTTTCGTGGTGGAAGAGCTGTCTTAAAAAAGTACCTTTAGAAAAAAAAAATGTTCTTATAGAATTTCTGAGTTATCATAGAGCTTTAAAATAACATCAGTCGTTTTGGAATGGGAACACATTATTTTCAGTATTTCACAAAAATATAATGTCTTTATAGCAATGAAACAAAGTGTATATTCGCGCTAGTACAACAGAAGGAAGGTTAACAACGCAGCTACATGTCAACAATATCAATAAAAATCACAACAACGTAGTTCTCTGAATGACAAAAAGTATTTCGGCCCGAAGCTCTATTTTTTACTGAACAAACCAGAAAATTTTGTTACAGCTAAAAGTGTGCAGGCCAATGTCAGCTAGCAGTAAATGAATGGCGATTATCTTGTTTGTTTGCGTATTGTTCTTTAAAAGGTCTGTATTTGTTGTAAGTAATATTGTGTTGTTGCGCCAAAGTCATCCAAATGAAAATCAGCGTGGGCAACCTTGGTCTAGGACATCTATTTATTTCTTATTTTGATTAAAATTGAAGATTATTATTATTGTAAATATCAAATTTATCTTCACGAAGTTATTATATAAACCAATTGTTGTCCTTATTAACGTATGTCTTTTTTAACAGGATGAAATGATGCAAGCGTCCTTTCACTTTCCATTACATCGATACTTGGCAGCGTTTCTATGCCAGGCTGTAACCAAAATGGGGATGTCGCTTTCAGAGGTGCTGCCTACCAGGTCATATATATTGCCTCTTTTAATGATACATCCTCTACGAGTTCAGGTGAGTTGCTTTCGAATATTAGTCATTTGTTTATATCATTATTTGCTACTTATATATGGGAGGAGGGATTATGTTAGGTTTAGCGGAGGGATTATGTTAGGTTTAGGTCTGAGGTCAGACGTGAAAACTTTTGTTGCTCGATATCGGCAATTTACTTACGTTGTTATAAATTTATGTATAAAACATAACTTCAGCGAAGTTAACGTAAAGGGAATTTGGATTCAAACTCCTTTTAAAAAGTTTTCAGCTCATGTTTGTGTACAGATACCTGATATTACCCCAATTGTGTAATTTCTTCACTCTCGCAACATGTTGCGCAGTGTACGTGTATGCAAGTCTTGTTCGCCTAATTGTTGTTTGTATACATAACATAAAATAATCCGAGTGATGAGTTGAATTCTTAGTGATTGACTGTCCGTGGAAGCAATAACTGTCTGTTTGGTATTGGTATTTAGAAAAAAATGAGCGTGGCTAGAGGGACTTCTTAGTATTGACCCGATTTAATCGAGTTTCGACAACGCATTTTTCCTTGATAAAGATCTGTCTGAATTTTATTAAGATACCTCTGAATCCTGTCGGAAGTCTGAAAAACGTATAACCATTACAACAGGGCATGGTTATCCGATTTCATCAATTTACAAACCGTAAAAGGAGTACTAGAAGCCCTTGTCCTTATCAAGTTTGGTTGATATAGTTTTAGCGGTAAAACTTATTTTCCCGAATACTGGATTGACAAATTAAAAAAGAAATGTTAATCCCAAATATCAGATGAAAAAAAATATTATTACCATGATTAAAATTATTATTATTTTTTTTGGAATTTGCGTACTGTGTGTTCTACCATTTTGAACTAGTGCTCGCACAGAACCATCAATTCAATTCTCTGGAGTAGTGGTTGGTAAATTTACACATTGAAACGATTTACAATCACCTATTATTCCGTTTGAATTTTGGATTAAAAATTAAATGTTCAATTTTATCATTTTATCAATTTTAAGTTTTAAATCCAACTTTTTCAATTTTTAATTCCGATTTTGGAACTTTTAATTAAAAAAATCGTAATCCGGCCTGTAAGCTACTTATCGGTTTAATCTTAAAAAAATTTAACGTATTATATTGGACATTCTATAATTTAAAGCCAAAAATGTGTGAATTACCCCATCTCCAATATATTTAGTCTGGTAAAATTCTTTATTCAGTGATTTCTGATTTTTCACCTGACTTTAAAATATTTATATAGGTATGTGTGATATTTTCATGTAATTAAGTGGGCATGCATTCTTAAGCTAAAACGCTAGAGGTGAATGAAATTTGTCCTGACCTTAGTATAAACTCCACAAGCCTAATGTAGTATTTTCCGTTTCTCTGGTTGACTTTTTCTCATATACCCAACATATCAAATTAACTTATTTAGATGGGTTTATATTACGTATATCTGATTTATGTAAGTTAATTAGGTTGATTTTAATATCCATATATCGGACACGATGCGAAATGTAGTAATGAATCTAATTGAGTTTATAACCTGTAATAGAAGTTAATAAGATATCACATATGATTGTAATCCATTCACGGTTTCGCCGAATAATGAATGTTGAATTCTTTCGTATTAAATATTTGGTATCGTACTTATCCCTTTACTGCTTGTTTTCTCTTCATATTAGTATTTTCACAATAAAAACGGATAATTTTAGAATTTATCAATTTGATTTTATTGTATTCGAACAAGATTCCAGATTTTATAGTAAAATATCTACTAGTTTTTATTTTGTAAAAGTAGTTTGAGGAAATGGCTCCTAATTCATTATGAAATATGGGTATGGTCTCTTTAACAAAACGGATATTATTGATATTGACGCTAATCTATTCTCTAATATGTGCCATGTAAATATGTAATTAAAGAGGTCTATAACTAACAAGAAACAAATAGTATAAATAAAACTATATTCAGTTTCTAATTCAAGTTTATGTAAATTTGCTGCACACTGTTTGATCTAAACATATAGGTTTTAGAAATCATCAAAGTTCAATTAATGTGTGTATTATGTACTAATTCGAGCAAGAATACTTTTCAACTTGTTTTCCTTTGAATTTTAATTCATGTAAATAAATTTCCTAGAAATTTCAATTTTGATGAAACGGTTGCAAAGTAAATACAATCAATTTCTTTTTTCTAAGTAGTGATTGTGTTCATTGGCATAAAAAATATTACAATCTGTTTGCATTGGAAATTCGTACACTCCAATATTTACTAAAATATTTATATGTAGATGTGTCTGCTATAGTATATCAATATTATAATTATATAAATATACTTCCTTTTTCATACATCCATATACTAGTACACTTAGAATAATAATATTTACTTTCTAAGTTTGTAATTAGTTAATATCTTGTGGCACTCGAACGTGGGGTGTAAAATCATAGGTCATAATCTTCGGTGCAAGAAAACCACCGTAACCTTGCCGTCCCTTGTGATATATGCCGACACCGGATAGAGGCACTGGCGGGTTAGATGTCACTTCCTGTGTATCGATAAACGGTACCGTACTCTGCGCGGCATCTTTATCCATGCTTGTATTTATAAAATCTATATATTGGTTATGACGTGAGTCGGGTATTGATTTGACTATTGTTCGTGTTGATTTGTCGGGGTTGTTTAGATTAATTTTTTGTCTAAGAAGGGGAGGATTAATTTAGAATATTTTTTAGAGAATAATAAATATCTTATTTACCTCCGTTCCCCGCTCACATCGGTATTATCATTAGATTTCCAAAAACTATTCGTTTCTGGGGATATTAGTTTACCCATTTTGAAATCGAATTCTGCTAACTTGGCTTCAAGATTTAAATGCGCACCAACGACTCTCCAACGCACACCAACAACGATAAATGAGTTGTCGTCTGTGTAGATGTCGTCTAAATCCATTGATCTACTTTCGTAACTGAGTGTATGATAATCACGACCATTGCGCACGTCTCTGTCGAATATTTGATAGTTTTCAACTGGTTTCCAAGTAAGACTCGATCGATTTATATTGCCCCTCGGTAAAAGTTCTCCTTCTTGGATTTGTAAATGAAATATTCGATTTTGTTTCGTAATGCGTAAGCCGGTGACTACTCTAAAAGTGATAAAAAAATGTTGTGAATATTCTGTCCTATAAATACATATAGAATCTAGTGATATTTACCTATTGTTATCCACATCCGCAACCGTTTCACGCAAATTGAAGTAGCGGTCTGATTTTATACTAATTTCATCGCACAGGCAAAAGCAATAGCTACAGTGCCAAAAAAGATAGCGCCACCAGGATTCCACCTGTCAGTATTCGTATAATATGTATGTATATATACTTCTGCATGTAGTTGGAATCATTTGAAAGGCTTACCTTTGTCGTACCCCGCACACAAGGAGTTCTTTGTCCAAGTACTCGACCATTTTCATATTCTAGATATTCATAGCGACGGGTACTGTTTCGGCTCTGAAAGAAACAGTTTTTATACAATAACCAGTTATTTAGCTAAATGTACCAGCTTAACCTACAGCGGGACAAACCCACATGTCCGCGTCAACATATGTACAGTGATACAATTTTCCTGAACATCTGGGTTGGCGTGCACAATATAGATCTTTGAAACAGCCTTCGGATCTGGTGGATTGATAAAATGCACAATCCTCACGACATGTTTCTTCTTTGTTTAAGTCAACTTCATTCTCAATATAACCCTGTAGAAGACGAGTCACCTCGTCATAATTTTTGCCTTGCTCAAATTTTCCAGGGTCACATCTCCACAAAATTCGATCGGCGCGACGCATAACCTCCCTCAACAATTTCAGGGCACGTTCTGTTCGTTTTACGTAGTCCATACGCATTAGTTCAACTTCTTGAGAAAAATTTCCTACAAATAACATCGTTATTAAAATATTAAACGCTAAATATTCCATTATTCAACCTTTGCCGTAAATCCGTAACATCATCCACGAAAACTGCATCATAGTGTAGCCTTTTAACTCTGTAAGAGCTATATCGGAATATAGTGAATAAATGAATTGTTGTGCCGATTGTTGTGTATGGCATATTTGATCCGTGGATTCCTATAATTAACAAACAGTGAATCTGATCGTTATCGTCTGATAATAAATATATATAATTTTTTTGCGCATGATACCAAATATTACCACTTATTTTTCTAAACAATTATTTTTAATTATTACTATTTGAATTTAAAACAAAAATTATTTCATAAAACACTAGTGAATCAGGGGATTAGTTATCATAATTTTAACGATCTCCTCTAACATTCTTATATAAACGAAATCTATTTGGTTAATATACAAATTAGTTTGTTCGTGACTGTTGATTATATATGTACATACGTATATGTACATAAATAATTTAGGTGTGCACATACACATATATGTATATTACATGTATCTATATGATTTCTAAATGGATTCCTGCGTTGGCGTAACAAAAACATGTATTTAATAAACTAACCAACATTGCTCTATAATAAAGAGTTTGCTTGACCATCACTAACTCCAACTCCTGAAAAATACGCGACATAGAGAAAACATTATCATTGCGAAGCACCGTCTCGCAAATGTCCAAAATGGCACGCTCGTTCACTTCGGCAGTATTGTTGTGCTCGTTCATGAAGTTCTGCAAATGCACGAAACAAATGATTTATGATCGAGTTTAAAATTGTGACCATATTTTTTTCCAAATTGATCTATTCCATTCGGATGTATGTATGTATGTGTTTCGCACCTGATAGTAATCAAACATCCTGTCGATTTGTAGAAGGTCGCGTTCCAATAGACTCCATTCATAGTGATTTAGTATATCATATCTTCCCACTTCGAAATTGCTTTGGAAATTATCGTTAACAAATTTTCGATGCGAATCATAAACTTTTCGAAATTCAGAACTTTTGCTGGTACCCTCTTTATCCAAATAAAGCCAAAGTGATTTCTGAAGGGCGATATATTCGTAGCGTATTGCGTCGACTTGCAACTCCGGTACCTCTACCCTTGCCTCCGAGAATACGGCCTTTGTTAAGATTAATCCAATCACCGTAAGGGTGAGATAAAAGTTGCAAAGGGTCGACATTGCGTTTCGTTCCCTCTTTATATTTATTATTCAATGTTTGCTCAAGTTTATTATTATTATAGTACTTTCGTTTTTGGTTTGTTATCTTTGTTGACCCCAGAAAAATTATAAAACATTATCAGTTTAATATTGGGAGCCTATGTTTGTGTGTAATATTGACAATGTTTTTTAAAACTCTTAAATTGTTCCTATAAAAATATAGTAAAAACTTTTGTAGACTTGAAATTAAATAGTGTTTGTGTTGTTCAATATTGATTTTTCTTCTTTTATTAAATATAACGTTTGCTTATTTGCCTCTTGGTTTTGTTTCCATCCTGATTTTTCACAACTATGTACTTGTTGTTCTTTCTTTATGACGACAAATAGTCTCGTTTGACGTTTATTTATTCTTTGTCTGTATGTGAATTCACTCCGATATTTAGACGTTTATCGCTGGTTTATCACATTTTTGTTCACCATCATCACATATTATAAACTTTAAACATTGTTCAGAGCTTTTGTTCTACGGTTAAAATCTTATATTGTACTTATTTCACGACAATAGCGAACCGTATCCAATTGACATGTCGAAACTGAACTCGAATAACACTTAGTAATATTTTTTTATTTGTATTGTAAAAGAAATATTTTGCTTATTTTGTTTTAAATTGAAGATTTAAAATTTTTGTGTTATTGCGCCGTACCAAGATCCAGTCTGTTTTATTCAATTTACAAAGCTAAAGTAAAACAGAATGACTGCAGTCTAAAATTCATTGTGATGAGAGGTAAAAAAACCAACTGAGAGTTCATAGACGGAGCATGAAAACACTCTTCTGTTCGTACTCAGATTTTTATAAAAGTCGGCAAATGGCAGCGCAACCTTCGCATCAATAAACAATATGACTATAACAAAGAGAGTCTCTACCTATGCGTCTTGTTTATTTACTCTCAGCAGTAATGTGTGTGTTTATTATTTCATTGTTTTAGTTTTGGGTGGGGAGAGGATTGCTTTTGTGACTGCAAGTACATGAGCATTAGGTTTTAATGTACGTATAGTAGGTATATGACATTTACATACGTATAATATGTACCTTTGTGTTTAAGTATTTCTACCTTTTACTTGCTTAGTGATGCCAAACCCAGCTTTAGAGATTTAAACATTGGTTTTCTTTAATTTGTGTATATAAACGGAACTCTTCCTACGGGCTTTTGTTTTTTGAAAGTTTCATGTTTTTGGATTACCAAAATAAGCATTACTTAATCAGTATTTTGACTTAAATACATGTTACTAATGGAGGAAAAAATGTACATTATTTAATCGCTTATTCGCTTTTGAATTAATTTAAATTTATTCACTTGGTTTTGAATGCTCGGTTTCCTCACAGTCTATCCATTTATCATTCTTTTTATTATTTAACAGTGAATAAATTGCTGAGTGAGTCATAGAACTGCTTGTTATTTGTTTATGCTTTGTTGGCGAGCTTCTCAGATTTCACTGACACTTCTTTTGCAGTGCCCATTGGCGATTTCGTTTTTGATACATGCATATTCACATATGCGTGTTGCCAGTTGACTTTGTCATCACCGATTTATAAGAAACATTTTGCTAGATTTATAGCATATCAGT